>NC_088791.1:139385863-139704474 GCF_011386835.1 Chrysemys picta bellii
ATAGAAAATGTATGACAGTTCATAAAATGACACAAAAATCTATAATAACAAATGTGGGTCGGAAAAGGTATGAAAAGGTGACAGAATGACTAAATTAGTCTGAACAAACACACCTCCTGCTATAATTCAAAGACTGTGTTAAGATCATGGCTGGTAAATAAGAAAATGTGGGCCTGGAAATCAATGAACCAAACCTGGTGTGTCAAATATTAGGGGAAAACGAGGAAGAACAGAAAGAGGCTATTGGAGCAAGCTACACCACCATGGTTGCCACTGCCAGTCTCTTCTTTGATCCCGGCCCTTTTTCATCCTAATCCTGAGAGACCTCAGAGCCATTAGTGATTATCTTTGAGAACTATTGGAGGATGGGAGAGATCCCAGAAGACTGGAAAAGGGCAAATATAGTACCTGTCTATAAAAAGGGGAATAAGGACAACCCAGGGAATTATAGACCAGTCAGTTTAACTTCCGTACCCAGAAAGATAATGAAGCAAATAATCAAACATTTAATTTGTAAGCACCTAGAAGATAATAAGGTGGTAAGTAACATTCAACATGTGTTTGTCATGAACAAATCATGTCAAACCAACCTGATATCCTGCTTTGACAGGGTAGCAAATTTTGTGGATGGAGGGGAGCAGTAGATGTGAGATATTTTGACTTCAGTAGCGTGTTTGGTACTGTATCACGTGACCTTCTCATAAGCAAAATAGGGAAATATAGACTATACAAACATACTATAAGGTTTGTACACAACTGGATGCAAAACCATACTCAGACAGTAGTTATCAATGGTTCGCACTCAAATTGGAAGGGTATATCAAGTGGGGTCCCACAGGGAGCTGTCCCAGGTCCAGTTCTATTCAATATCTTCATAATTTATTTGGATAATGACATAGAGAGTACAGTTATAAAGTTTGTGGACAATACCAAGTTGGGAGGGGTTGCAAGTGCTTTGGAGGACCAGATTAGAATTCAAAATGATGTTGACTGGAGAAATGGTCTGAAATAAATAGGGTGAAATTCAATAAGGACAAGGGAAAGTATTCCACTTTGGAAGAAATAATCAGTTGCACAAATGCAAAAATGGAAAATGACTGCCTAGGAAGAAGTATTGTAGAAAAGGATGTAGGGGTTATAGTGGATCACAAACTGAATATGAGTCAATGTAATAATGTTGCAAAAAAAGCCAACGTCAATCTGGGATGTATTAGCTGGAGCATTGAAAGCAAGACAGAGGAAATAATTCTTCACTCTACTGAGCACTGATAAGGCCTCAACTGGAATACTATGTCTAGTTCTGGGCACCACACTTCTGGAAAGATGTGAACAATTTGGAGAAAATCCACAGGAGGATGTAGCGAGGAGGCGTTGCCTCCTGCCCTGTTAGAAGGATAAAGACCTGAAATTACCCCTTGGTGGGCAGAACCAGGCCATCTGTGGCCACCCCACCGGAGGCAGAGGGATGGGGCAGGAAGCTGAACTATAAAAAGCCAGCCTCCTAGCTCAGTAGCAGGAGACCTGCCAGAGGAGCAGGACGTCTCTTCCTTGCTGCCGGAGCCCGGAGCTGAAGGAGACGGCTGTCCGACCAAAGGACCAGAAGAGTTAACTGAATTGCCAGAAACCAGCAATGCTGACGAACTGCTGGGGCTGCCATTGGCTGTTTACCCCAGGGAGACTGAGGACAATCCCAGAACCCAGGTGCCCCCAGCTGGGGAGGGTAGGAGGGAGTCCAAGCACGCAAAATAGGATTCAGCTGTGGAGTTATTGTGAAGTGGCCAGCATGTTGCGGGCAGATCCCCCCTGACCTAGTGGTGAACTACCCTGCCACTAATAGGGCCCTGGGCTGGGATGCAGTGGAGTGGGAGGGCCTGCGGCCCCCTACCCGGGGCACCACACCTGTGAAGGGTGATCACCTCCCCACTAATAGGCCAGGAGGCCTGAATTGATCTGGCGCTCGCCGGAGCTAGGGTGCAAGGCTCATTTGCTGTCGTCCCAGTTGGGAGCTAATTCCCCACCATGAACTGCTAGGCTGTATCTAGTGGACTCAGCCTGAGCTATAAACTGTGAATTGCCCTGATTGAGGGACTGGGGTGGAAAGACTAATTAAGGCCTGGGCTGATTGTCAGCCAGGCCTGCTAACTGCTCACTGCCCTGATTGAGGGATTGGGCAGAGGGACTAACTGCTACTTGGATTAAGAACCAGGTGGGTTCACTAGCTGTGAGCGGCGCCCTACCTGAGAAACGATGAGGCGGCGTGGCCTCCTGCCCTGTCAGAAGGGGAGAGACATGCGCCCTTCCTTACACAAGGCAACAAAACCTATTAAAGATCTAGAAAACATGACCTATGAGGAAAGATTGAAAAAAATTGGTTTTGTTTCGTCTGCAGAAGAGAAGGTATCATAAGTCTTCAAGTACATAAAAGGTTTTATAAAGAGAAGGGTGATAAATTGTTCTCCTTAACCACTGAGGATAGCGCTAGAAACAATAGGCTTAAGTTGTAACAAAGATTTCAGTTAGACATTAGGAAAATCTTCTTAACTGTAAGGGTAGTTAAGCACTCGAACAAGTTACCTAGGGAGGTTGTGGAAACTTTTTCTTTGGCAATTATTAAGAACAGGTCAGACAAACACCTACCAGGAATCGTCTAGATAATACTTAGTCCTGACTCGGTGCAGAGGACTGGACTTGATGACCCATCAAGGTCCCTCTCAGTAATACTTTCTCTTTTTGGGTCAAAATGACTTTTTGTTTTGAAGTTTAAGTTAATTAGTAAAAAAAAAAAAAAAACATCTTAAAATATCTTAATGAAAGATTTCCATTGTCCTGATCTTTATTTTTTCATTTAGGTTTTTGGTTTGCATATTAGAAATTTTGACATTTCATCCTGATTGGGGTGGGAAATATTGAAAATTCTAACAAGACGGGAAAAGGTTTCCTGCCCAGCTTCACTCTTAATTGGGCTACAGAGCATCCCTCTCTACATTTGGGCACTGGGGATTCAGTATGCCGGACCATTGCTGTGAATAGAGGTATGTGCGCCCCACATCCCCCTATCGGGGCTCCTGAATGGCCTCTTCTTTGTAATCCAGATTTTGTCTCTGCCTAGATACAAGTGTTTTGTTTTTATCAGAATGCAGCATTTGTTTCCGGGGGTATGTCTACACTACGAAATTAGGTCGATTTTATAGAAGTCGATTTTTTAGAAATCGATTTTCTAAGTCGATTGTGTGTGTCCCGACTAAGTGCATTAAGTCGGCAGAGTGCATCCACAGTACCGAGGCTAGCATCAACTTTTGGAGCATTGCACTGTGGGTAGCTATCCCACAGTTTCTGCGGTCTTCGCCGCCCATTGAAATACTGGGTTGAGCTCCCAATGCCTGATGGGGCAAAAACATTGTCGTGGGTGGTTTTGGGTACATGTCATCAGGCTCTGCTCCCTCCCTCCCTCTGTGAAATCAATGGCAAACTATCGTTTCTCACCTTTTTTCCTTGGTTACCTGTGCAGACGACATACCACAGCAAGCATGGAGCCCGTTCAACTCACTGTCACCGTACGTCTACTAGGTGCTGCTGGCAGACGCGGTACTGCATTGACTCCCTGAGGGCCCCTCCCAGATGCGGTACAGCAGTAGCTCCTTGCCTTTGCGGCAGCAGATGGTGCAGTATGACTGCTAGCCGTCGTCATCATCTCCTGGGTGCTTCTGGCCAACCTCGGTGAGGTCGGTCGGGGTCGCCTGGACATAAATCGGAGTGATTCCAGGTCATTGTCTTCTTTACATTTCATCTCATGGAGATTTAGTCCTGCCTGGAATATCATACGACCTGGAGGCTTCTGCCTCAGGCTGCTCTCCCAGCCAGCAGCACTGCGCGTTCGCACCTACCCCAGCTTACCCCTTGCTCCCATGGCTCACGAAGCCTGGACAGTAGTAAGGAGCAGTTCGACTATAGGCTAACCAAGTGAAGAATGGTGGTAGAAGATGCCTTTGGATGTTTAAAATCTCGCTGCCACTGTTTGGTGACTAGGCTGTTTGCGATTAGAAGAGCACAGCAAGGCGCGCTGCGCATCACAGAGGCTTTGGAAACCAGTTTCATGACTGGCCAGGCTTCAATGTGACAGTTGTGTGTATTTCTCCTTGATGAAAACCCACCCCCTTGGTTCACTCTACTTCCCTGTAAGCCAACCGTCCTCCCCTCCCCCTTTTGATCACCGCTTGCAGAGGCAATAAAGTCATTGTTGTTTCAAATTCATGCATTCTTTATTAATTCATCACACAAATGGGGGGATAACTGCCAAGGTAGCCCGGGAGGGGTGTGGGAGGAGGGAAGCACTGTGTGGGGTGGTGGAGGAGGGGAGGAGGGAAGGACAAGGCCACACTTCACTTCAAAATTTATTGAATGCCAGCCTTCTGTTGCTTGGGCAGTCCTCTGGGTTGGAGTAGTTGGGTGCCCGGAGGCCCCCCGACCACGTTCTTGGGCGTCTGGGTGAGGATAGCATGGATTCCTCTCCCCATTCAGTGATCAGATCCAGTACCTCCCATACTGGAGCTCTTTTGCGATTCTTGGACTCCATGGTCACCTCTGTTGATGAGATCTGCATGGTCACCTCTGAGCTCACCACGCTGGCCAAACAGTGAATGAAATTCAAAAGTTCTTGGAGCTTTTCCTGTCTACCTGGCCAGTGCATCTGAGTTGAGAGTGCTGTCCAGAGCGGTCACAATGGAGCACTCTGGGATAGCTCCTGGAGGCCAATACCGTTGAATTGCGTCCACACTACCCCAAATTCGACCCAGCAAGGTCGATTTCAGCACTAATCCCCTCGTCGGGGAGGAGTAGAGAAATCAATTTTAAGAGCCCTTTAAGTCAACAAAAATAGCTTCGTCATATGGACGGGTGCAGGATTAAATCCATCTAACGCTGTTAAATTCAACCTAAACTCGTAATGTAGACCAGGGCTGGGATTAATTCCTGCCTCCTCAAAAGCTGAAGAAGGAAACTGGAGTTGGGCCTTGTGTGAGGCAAGTAGGGTTCTCTTAGGCATGTGGCTTGGGATCCACTTAGTGAACCTGGGATGCCCCCACCACAACAGTGTGTGTACCTCTTCCATACCAAGCTGTTTTAAACAATGGAAAAACCTCCACACACTTAAGTGTGGACAGCATTCTGTCCTCTCACACTGAGTACTTTCCTCAGAATTAGAGCTAGGGTCTCGCCACTGGCTCTCACTATGCAGGAGGGATGTGGCACTGCATAGGTACTGCTGTGGGTTTGAGAGCTAGAAATACTAGGCCTGGCCTTGGCAAAATAGCAGTGCACCAGGTAGTAGCTAACACCAACCAAGCACGATCCTGAATGGAGAGGATGGTACAAGAACACCCAGAGTTCTCAAGTAATTGCCTAAACACATTCCTAAGAGATGGTCTGACACACAAATTCCTCGTAAGATATGGAGGGAATGACAGGATAATGAATAAGGATTTTTGTTCAAACTATCAGGTGAAGGGGGTGGTGACTAGCCATGTCTGGAGTGTAGTACATAGGAAGGGCGTCTTTGTCCGGCCGAGGGGACAGCCTCGTGGTGCGCTGACTGAGCAGGTACCTTGTCATGGGCTGTCAAGGCTGGATCCCCACTTTGAACTTTAGGGTACAAATGTAGGGGCCTGCATGAAAACTTCTAAGCTTAACTACCAGCTTAGCTCTGGTTCCGCTGCCACCATTTCAATTAATTCCCTTCCTGGGAAGCCTTGAAAAACCTTCACCAATTCCCTGGTGAATACAGATCCAACCCCCTTGGATTTTAAAACAAGGAGAAATTAACCATTCCCCCTCCTTCCTCCCACCAACTCCTGGTGAATACAGTTCCAACCCCCCTGGGATCTACAATAGGGAGAAATTAACCATCCCCCCTCCTTCCTCCCACCAACTCCTGGTGAATCAAGATCCAAACCCCTTGGATCTTAAAACAAGGAAAAATCAATCAGGTTCTTAAAAAGAAGGCTTTTAATTAAAGACAAAAGTAAAAATCATCTCTGTAAAATCAGTATTGAAATTAACCTTACAGGGTAATCAAACTTAAAGAGCTCAGAGGACTCCCCTCTAGTCTTAGGTTCAAAATACAGCAAACAAAGATAAACACTCTAGTAAAAGGTACATTTACAAGTTGAGAAAAACAAAGGAAAACTAACACGCCTTGCCTGGCTATTTACTTACAAGTTTGAAATAGGAGAGACTTGTTTAGAAAGATGTGGAGAACCTGGATTGATGTCTGGTCCCTCTCAGTCCCGAGAACGAACACACTCCCAAACAAAGAACACAAACAAAAGCCTTCCCACCCCCCCAAGATTTGAAAGTATCTTGTCCACTTATTGGTCCTTTAGGTCAGATGCCAGCCAGGTTACCTGAGCTTCTTAACCCTTTACAGGGAAAAGGATTTTGGAGTCTCTGGCCAGGAGGGATTTTATAGTACTGTACACAGGACAGCTGTTACCCTTCCCTTTATAGTTATGACATGGGCATACACGTGTTAGTGTACCTGTAGCTCCTATGGGTTGCTAGTAGCAGGTTAAGAACATAAGAACAGTCATACTGGGTCAGATCAAAGGTCCATCTAGCCCAGTATCCTGTCTTCCGCCAGTGGCCAACTCCAGGTGCCCCAGAGGGAATGAACAGAACAGGCAATCATCAAACACAGTCAATCATCGTTTTTTTGGTCAACAATAAACCTGGCCAAGTGCCTTTTCCACCAAACTGAGCCTGTGGTCTTTCTTCTGAATAACATCAGTCTGATGAATTAACATGCTGCAGTGTCTGCTAGTGCAGCTGACATCAAAGCTTCAAAAACAGCAACACTGTCAGTCGTAACAACATTCCACAGCACTAGCAACAACAGGCAGTAAATTATGGCTCTGTTTCAGGTTGCAAACAACTTGGTTACACCTTGGTACTCTTTCCTGTTATGTGAGTCTCTCTGGCTATCCTCATATTAAAGGGTCAGTACCAGTGAGCAGAGGAAATATGAATGTCTACTGAAGGCATTGGCTTATACCACACAGGAAGCATCAGGCTCATATTGCTAATGAGAAACCCTGCACCTGACCAGAGAACTCAGAGCATGGAAACTTTTAGAGTTAAAGACAAGTCAGATAAGAAGAGCAAAATTCTAATGTTTTTCTTCCAGATTAACTTATGTTTGCAAAGTTAATTTGTGTGAACATATACAGAAGCTAGAAAAGTTAAAAAAAAGATCATACAGAAGAAATGGATTTTTGGAGATTTTTGAAATGTCACCGTTGAGGACTGGTTAAATCATTCCAGGTCATACTGACGCTTGGCAGGTGAGAGGTAGCGGGATTGATACCTGAACCGGGGGGAGGGATAGCTCAGTGGTTTGAGCATTGGCATGCTAAACTCAGGGCTGGGAGTTCAATCCTTGAGGGGGGCCATTTAGGGATCTGGGGAAAAAATCTTTCTGAGGATTGGACCTGCTTTGAGAAGGGGGTTGGACTAAATGACCTCCTGAGGTTCCTTCTAACCCTGATAGTCTATGACTCTATAATGCAGTTCAAACTAAATTGGGTTAAGAGAACTGCTTACATTTAACACAGCTGAAAGCAAATCTACTCCAAAAGGTATGTGTCATGCCTTTGCAGTGCTTCTGTGATTGGACACAAGGTAATAAACATACTGGGGGAGCACAGGGTTCCTTCCATAGTACTTTCCCCCCAATATAGACAAGGTAAGGTGAGTGGGTCATGAGCAGCAGGACCATCTTGTAGAGCAAGGAAATCTTTGTCCCAAGCAAAGGGTGCTGGAATTAGAGTATCGGACAAATTCCTCAGAGTGGATCCTGAAAGCTCAGCTTTAGGCCTGGGGGCCTTCCCAGATACTTATGTCAGAGAAACTTTGTCTTCACCACATTAATTCATATTTATTTACTAAATAAATTCAATTTTTTAATGTGTGTGTGTGTTTGTGTACGAGTGAGAGCAAACATTAGAAAGCTGCAGGTACAAAAAGCAGTTTGGAGAGCCCTTCTCCAGTGTTTTCTGCATTCCTCAGATTCTGAGTTTTCAACAAAAAATAACCAACCAACCAAGGCTTCCAACAGAGTAGTTGTAGCTATTTCCACTGCACAGAGCTTTACAGTGTAACTGATGCTGCTAATCTGGTCACTGTTCAGGAAACTGGCAACAGCCCAGCAGCAATAACTGAGAGAATCAGCTCCATTATGCATACAAAACATTTCATAAACAGTTTAAATACACTTTAAAACTAAGCCACTAGTTAGCAAATAGGTAGTGTAGAAATGGTTTATACACAAATGGTTCAGTGTCTCCACTCCAGCCAGGCTGCTGATGCTTGTTTGCAGGTTTGTTCTGCAACTTCACAATCACTCTTCTAAATTCTGTAAGTTGCAGTGCCCTGTGGGTACACTTCCCATCATTCCCAGCACAAGTCTGAGAAATGGTGGGTTCTGGGAGATTTTGAAAGGCTACTCTTGTACAGTTGTAATTATTGGGAAGGCTCCAATGCATCATCAGTGATCTACAACCGATCTTGGACAATGATCCCTCACTTTCACAGACCTTGGAGGCAGGCCAGTCCTCGCCCACAGACAACCTGCCAACCTTAAGCATATTCTCACCAGCTACCACGCACCGCACCATAACAACTCTAACTCAGGAACCAACCCATGCAACAACCCTCGATGCCAACTCTGCCCACATATCTACACCAGCAACACCATCACAGGACCTAACCAGATCTGCTACAACATCACCGGCTCATTCACCTGCACGTCCACCAATGTTATATATGCCATCTTATGCCAGCAATGCCCCTCTGCTATGTACATTGGCCAAACTGGACAGTCACTACGCAAGAGGATAAATGGACACAAGTCAGATATCAGGAATGGCAATATACAAAAACCTGTAGGAGAACACTTCAACCTCCCTGGCCACACAATAGCAGATGTAAAGGTAGCCATCTTACAGCAAAAAAACTTCAGGACCAGATTCCAAAGAGAAACTGCTGAGCTCCAGTTCATTTGCAAATTTGACACCATCAGATCAGGATTAAACAAAGACTGTGAATGGCTATCCAACTACAGAAGCAGTTTCTCCTCCCTTGGTGTTCACACCTCAACTGCTAGCAGAGCACCTCAACCTCCCTGATTGAACTAACCTCGTTATCTCCATACTGATTTATAGCTGCCTCTGGAGATTTCCATTACTTGCATCTGAAGAAGTGAGGTTCTTACCCACGAAAGCTTATGCTCCCAATACTTCTGTCTCAAAGGTGCCACAGGACCCTCTGTTGCTTTTGGCATGGTATATTTCTCTAACGGGGACAAAGGGGAACTGACTGAGTCATCAAGAACAGGCACCTTAGAGACTAACAAATTTATTAGAGCATAAGCTTTCGTGGGCTACAGCCCACTTCATCGGATGCATATAGAAAGGAACATATATTGAGGAGATATATATAGACACATACAGAGAGCATGAACAGGTGGGAGTTGTCTTACCAACTCTGAGAGGCCAATTAAGTAAGAGAAAAAAAACTTTTGAAGTGATAATCAATATAGCCCAGTACAGACAGTTTGATAAGAAGTGTAAGAATACTTACAAGGGGAGATAGATTCAATGTTTGGAATGGCTTAACCATTCCTAGTCCTTATTCTATCCTAAATTGATTGTATCTAGTTTGCATATCAATTCCAGCTCAGCAGTCTCTCGTTGGAGTCTGTTTTTGAAGCTTTTCTGTTGTAAAATAGCCACCCGCAGGTCTGTCATTGAATGACTAGACAAGTTAAAGTGTTCTCCCACTGGTTTTTGAGTATTATGATTCCTGATGTCAGATTTGTGTCCATTAATTCTTTTGCATATGTACATGGAAGAGGGGCATTGCTGGCACATAGCAATGAATAAGGATCACTTTTGATCATGCCCAGTCCATGGAATATGATACAAAGGCGGGATCACATCTTCCAATTGTGCACTCTGTGTAACATCATCTTTAATTATCCAATGATGTCAATGAGAACTTCTACCCTTTGACTACAACAGCTCACAACAGTTTCTCCGTTGCTCTCATCTTGTTCATGATGCACTTGTAGGTTTGCTTACTCATTTGAGAAGCTGAGAGGGCGAATGGGTGGGACAGGTGGTTTTGCCTTTGCTGTTTTGGCCCCAAAGACATGGATATTGAATCCACAGGATATCCATTTCAGATCATTCCACATACTTTTAAAAAACACCTTCAAACTATTTTCCCAAAAAGGAATTTTTAGTCTGATCAACATTATCCTCATATCTGTATTCATCATGGCTTTTATTCTGTGATTGAATTAAATGCAATAAAGTAAAAAGAAATCATAAAAGGTGGCAAATAAATCAGATTTTTTTCAATTTTCAACCATTTATTGAAAAACACCTATTTTAATCACATAATGGTTTAATTACCATTTTACAATAAATTATCACTGAACTGGAAAAAGGAAAAAGAGAGCAGCTTGGCCTGTTGGGAGGGCTCTGACAGGCTGTGGGTATCCAAAAAATGTGTGGTTTATCAGATTTCTTTTTGTTATGAGAGGCCAGTCCCAGCTCCTTTTGACACAGACTCATGAACAACGTATGATCTCAGCAAAGCATACTATAACTTTACAATTTAAACACAGCCTTTGAAGAGTAAATGATGACAGAGTTAGTATTTATTGGGGGATATTTGTCGCTGGGTTTGGGATGCCCAGATTTCATGATTTCCATGATCTATCTTCTCCGGATACATCAGACTGTGGCACAAGAACTGGCAGCTGACAAATGTAGCGCTTTGTATCTTTGCAGTCATCAGAGAAGAGTTCTCTGCCTCTGACAACTGCACAGTCACCATCAACATATCCTTTATTTACTGCAAACCTATGACAGAAAAAATGTTATTTCCAGCCGTTGTAGTTATATCTATGTCACTACTGTATTTTTTCAAGGGCAAAAATGTCTAATCTGAACACCGTGGTAAACAGCATCAACAAATAATTTTAATAATAATGAAACAATTGTGGAGAAGCAGATTATTAAATTTGGCATTTATGAACGCAATGAATAACTGCATTGAATAGAGTCAGGAGTAGTGCATCACATGCTGTGCAAACTTCTCACTTAACTGCCAGTACACTTCAGTCATGACGCACAACCTCTTTTCTACATCTTTTATTTATTTATTTATTTATTGAATCCTACTCCACTCAGGTGTTCCAATGCACTTTATTCTTTATCTGCAGCTCCTGCTTCCCTTCAACTTTTGGTCAATACATCTCAACTTCACTGGCAACATTTTCTGCTGACTTGGGCCTTCAAAGTGTTCTAAAAATATATTCCAGTGATGACATGTTGCTCCTTACTATTTTATTCTTGGTTTCTCTCCCCTATAGCGCTGTAAATGCACTTCTTGGAAATTAGAAGTTTCTAGTTGTGTCTGGAACTTACTGGTCAGTGGAGAAAGCTGTGCCATTCCCCCACATCCAGAGTCTGTCGGTCTTGTCACGTAATAATCCTATCCAGTGAGAAGTTGCCAGGGGATTTATGAAATCCTGTAGAAGGACCAAGCCAATTCATGCAATTACATTCCTTTCCCTGCTCATTTCATGGTTTTATGCATATCAGATATCTGCTCATTTCATTAGTGTATGGATATCAGGTACAGTGATGTGGTTAACAGGTCCCTATTTGCAGAGTCAGCCTCATGGTTGAGCAACTCTACTGGCCAGACTGATCACATTCCTCATCATCTCCAAGAATGTTTGCTATAGATTTTCGAGAAATGGTGAAAGAATTCTAGAATTCTCTGTGGATTAATCTCTATTGACTCTCTTGTGTGGAGGACAATACCTCCCCTAGGTCGCCTGGAGCAATTAATGTTTGTTTGTTTTTTTTTTACCCCAGGAATAGCTGTACTTTGAATATGAGAAGTACAGGGGACATTGAGGTTTTGCCTTTCAACAGGGGCATTTTAATTTAATTTAGGGTTCAGAGATGGCTCTAATGCTGGGGAGAGAAGAGGAGAAGCAAGGTAATTAGCCGTCAAGAAAAAAAAAATCTTAAACTGCCAAACGAAGCCTAATCTAATTTTCTGCAATCTTATTTTCATGGACAAATCTTTATTGGGAATTCTTACTATGCCACTCTCCAAAAGAGGAAGATACTCTACCAGCTCTTGTTTGCTTTCTATCTGAAGGAGTCTGGAGCCATGAGAAGAGCAGGACTTTAGACTCTCCAGCCATGGTTTGTATTCAGTAGAAAAGAGGTAGCATTTCTTTCCATGTTGAAACCAATGTTCTGGGCAAAGAGACTTCCATCCTTAAAAAGAAAATACAATTTATGTTTCCTCTATCACTGTTACCCTTGTCTTCCCTCCCCAATTCCCTCTGCTTGACTGTTTAATCCACTTATTGTGTTTCACCTGTATTAAGTTTGTCATCTCTCTCATGTAGGAACTGTCTCTTATGTTGTGCTTGTACAACATCTAATATAATGAAGGCCCATATCTGATTGAGGCCTCTAGATGTTCCTTTATTAGAAATATTAAGTTAAAATTGTAATAATCGATTTTGTGTTGTAGTTTGATTATAAGTCAAGTGCTTCACGAACCATCTGGAGACTCACAAGCACTGACACGGTTGCTGGCATTCTGAAGCTGGCATGAGGACTCTTGTGCCATAGCAAATAGACTAATTGTTATTGTACCTGTATCACTTTCCTTTTATACACAAATCATGTTTGTTTGTTTTTCCCCAGGGGAATGTTTTGGATTCTATACATCAAGTCCGTCTGCTATTGTAATTAATTGGCTGTTTCTTTGTCAGTAATGATTGAGCAGAATTCTTGCACAATGGACAAAATTCAGTGATGATGTGCAAGTGAGGTTTAGACTCCATTTATCACTCAGTTACTGATGTGCAAGTGTCAGGAAATCTAAGATGGTTTAACCTACATGCTGAGAAGCACCAGAGATGGAAAATGTTAAAGTGGGAGGTTGACTAGTTTATCTTACAGCTTCTTAACAGATTACTACAGTGGCAACAGAGGAGGAAGAAAAACCAGCTGGTCTGCGGAGAGAAGACTTGCTGCTGGCCACCTCAGGCAGTAGACAGGGCTCAGCCCCCCAGCCAGGTCCCCCATCCACCATGGTCAAGAACTGGTATGAGGTACTGGCAAGAGGAGGTGAGGAGCAGAACCCAATGGCTTAGGAAGAAAAAACACCTGCCCTCAAGGCTGAGAAACTCATGACCAACACATTCAAGAGGAGGAGGCATTGGATGGTGGTGACCAAGGACTCTCGTGTCATGGGAACAGAGGCATGTATCTGCCGATCTGACATGATGTCCTGGGAAATGTTCTGCCTTCCTGGAGCTCATGTCCAAGATGTTACAGAAAGGTTGCCAAGGCTCATCCATCTTTCTGACCACTTCCCCATGCTGCTTCATCCACATGGACACTAATGATACTGGCAGGTATGGCCCTGAGCAGATCAGCAGTGACTACAGGGCTCTGGGAAAAAGGGTGAAGGAGTGAGGGGTGCAGGTTATGTTCTTGTCCATCCTCCCTGTTGAGGGTAAAGGGACAGGCAGGGATGCATGCATCCTGGAGATAAATGAATGTCTGTGAATGTCAATGGCTTTGGCTTCCTTGACCATGGGATGTTGTTCCACAGAGAATGTCTTCTGGGAAGAGATGGGGTCCACCTGACCAAGAAGGGGAAGAGCATCTTTGTATAGGGACTAGCCTAGCAAACTAGGTTCAAAGGAGGCAGGTGACAAAAGCCCACAGGTAGGTATGAAAAAGGGTGACCTTAACATAAGGCTAAATATTTGGATGGGGAGGACTGGAAAGTTACTATGTATTAGTATGTATTAGTTTTATACCTAAATTGGTATCACAGAGACTTAGTGGGATAAATCTCGTGAGTAGAATATTGGTATAGAGGGTAACAGGTTGTTCAGGAAAGACAGGCAGCGGGGAAAAAAGGAAGGAGGTGTCTCATTATAAATCAAGAGTATATACACTTGTTCTGAGCTCCAGAAGAAGGTGAGAGGTAGATAAGTTGAAAGTCTCTGGGTGAACATAAAAGGGGAAAAAAACACAAGAATCTCACAGGAGGGGGTCTACTATAGACCACCAACTAAGGAAGAGGAATGGAGAAGGCATTTCTAGAACAAGTAACAGAAATATCCAAAACAAATAACCTGGTGGTAATGGGGAACTTTAACTACCCAGACATCCACTGGAAAAGTAATATGGCAAAACACAGACTATGCTTGGAATGTATTAGAGATAACTTTTTATTTCAGAAGGTGAGGGCAGCAACTGGGTGGCAGCCATTTTATATTTGATTCTGACTAACAGGGAGGAACTGGTTGCGAAAAAGGGTAATATCATTCTTGGGTGTATTAACAGGAGTGTTGTATATAAGACACAGGAAGTAATTGTGCTGCTTTGCTTAGCACTGGTCAGCCCTCAGCTGGAGTCCTGAGTCCATTTCTGGCTGCCACACTTTAAAAAGAATGTGGACATATTGAAGAGAGTCCAGAGGAGAGCAAGAAAAATGATCAAAGGTTTAGAAAAGATTGGAAAGACTGGGCATGTTTAACCTAGAGAAAGGAAGATTGAGTGGGGACCTGATAACAGTCTTCAGATATGCTAAGGGCTTTTATAAAAAGGGTGGTGATCAACTGGTTTTCATGTTCACTGAAGATAGGGCAAGAACTCATCAATTTAGTCTGCACTAAGGGAGATTTAGGTTGGATATTAGGAAATACTTGCCAACTCTAAGCATAGCTCTGGAATATGCTTCCAAGGGAGGTTGTGGAATCCCTGTCTTTGGAGGTTCTTAAGAGCAGGTAGGACAAACGCTTGTCAGGGGGGATGGTCTACATTTATTTGATCCTGCCTCAGTGCAGGTGGCTGGCTAAATGACATCTCAAAGTCCCTTCCAGCTCTACATTTCTGATTCTATTATTATTATTGTTCCCTCCTGTTAACTATTTTTTCTTGCTATACTCCTTTCCGGTTGCCTTTCAGCATGTGAGTTAAACGAACTGAGCTTCCTTTACATTTCCTCAAGACTCACGTCTGACTTTTGCAGTGAGTGCAAATTTTTGGTAAATAAGAATAAAAAGAATTGGACTCTAGTTAACCCAAAATGTCAGAATCTGCTATTCATCAGTGTAGCAACAATGTTGGGGATTTAATTTGAAATGATTTTAGTCTAAAGTTACAGCACATACAAGAAAAAATGTTGCCCTTTTGAAGGCAATCCTTCCTGTTCAAAACCTTTGGCAGGTTTCCATTCTTACCTGGGATATTTTCCTGAGACTGGTTCAGGTTTTCCTGCTGTTTACATGGTATTTGGGAGATCTGAAAAACTTAAAGCCAAAATAATATAAACAATATGATGTACCACTTAAAAGTAAATCACAGCACAGTTTATGCCTTATAGGGACAAAAAGGGCCAAATTCTACCTGCAGTTATGCCATCAGGCAGAATGTCTAATATATTGTAATAACAGCAAATTATAATGTTACATGTAACATGACAGGTATTTTTTCCTTGTTAAAAGTAATCTTAAAAATAAAGATTTTGAACTTAGTAGCACCCTCAAAAATTGTGTGGCTAAAAATCTTGACTTTGTAAGGATTCACAGGAAAGAGCAATTGAAAACATCCCGATTTCCAACATCTATGTTGAACACAGGTTTGAAGTGACCTCTAAGCAGAAAAATGCCCCTATGCCCCTTCTGGGTCATGTAGCTAATTAGAGCTGTTTTTTCTAGGGGGTTGTCAGTTGCAGTTGTCCCTGGAAACCCTGCAAAGGGAGTGGTTCCAGAGCACAGAGGACAAGCCAGTGGAAGTGCTGCTATCACCATGGATTTGGGAGTGTGGGGGAGAAAATATGAAATAACCCAGCTGGTGCCCCTGCCCTGCCCCCTAAAGCCATAATTAGGCATCTGAATAAGTGACCTGATTTTCAGAAGAGCTAATCATTTGCAGCTCTTCACTGACTTACACCCCATGAGATTTACGCTCCAGCAGTTACACAAGGAGTACACCAGTACAAATCCTGTCTCTCAATATCTACTTTGCACATGCTTACCATTGGCAGCCAAGATACCCACTGCTATCAGCAAAGCCAAACAGAAGATCCCCAAAATCCCTGCTATGACCCCCCATGCAGAAGCTGGAGCAGAAGAATCTGAGAGAGAGAAAAGGGAGAAGTACAGAATTATGTGGGGAGGAGGGAGAGGAACGTTTTTAAGCCCTAAACCAGGCATAAGGCCTAGATATATATTTTTATTACTATTGCAACAATGCTTTTTTTCTGTCTCTGCTCTTATTGTAAAGTGCTATGGAATTTAAGACTGAAGATAACAATTAAGTTGTATAGAATTTGAGAAGGGTTTATTAAAACAATACTTTATACGTCTATAGAATTTAACAGAGAATGAGATCTTCACTAAAATATTTTAGCCATCTTATGGCAACAATACAATTCTCTACCAATTACATTCTGTAGAATGGTTTAAAAAAACCTGAACAGCATAGATGTTCTAATTTTCTATAAAATTGCATCAGATTTATCCACAAGAGTGGCCTGTTCTTCTTTCCAGTCCTATTCTCTGTGTTAATGAAATGCAGCTTGACCACACACATGTATCCATTCACCTCCCCGTACCCTCACCCCTATTCAGCTGAGTCAGAACAGGTCATCAGAACTTTCAAACTATGGAATGAAAACTCTTTCCACGCTCCAGATTACACAGGTCAGGATGCCTGGATAGCAGGATCTAGCTCTAAAGAGCCCAAAGTAAGGAGGCAGACTGTATTACATGGGACCTGATGACAACAGAACAGTGTCCTGGAGTCCTAGCAGAACACCATTAAAGTATATTTCTTTCACCTTAGCACTTATATGGAGCTTTTCAACCGTAGTACTTAAAAAATGTGGGAAAGTTTTATCCTTATACAGATGGAGAAATTGTAACAGAGAGAGGTGAAATGTTTTACCCAGGCTTACCAAGGGAGTGAATACAACCCAATGATCCTGGCTGTCAGTTTGAAGCCCTGTGCAGTGTACCAAACTGCATTTATCAGCAATTTGTGAAAGAAGGAAGCATTATATTGAACTCTCAATCCTAGATTTAGCAGGCCAATAGCTGGGGGGAAGGGATAGCTCAGTGGCTTGAGCATTGGCCTGCTAAACCTAGAATTGTGAGTTCAATCCTTGAGGGGGCCACTTAGGGAACTGGGCTAAAAATTTGTCTGGGGATTGGTCCTGCTTTGAGCAGGGGTTGGACTAGATGACCTCCTGAGGTCCCTTCATATTCTATGATTATATTCATTCACTGCTAGTATCATGTACATTCATGAAGGTGGGGTAAGGAAAAGACATCTCAGAACAAAGAGTTCTAGGAAGAACAAAAAGGGCTCTCCCTTCCCTCTTGGAAGTTCCATCATCAAGGACACCTTAAAACAGCATTAAGGGCTCAGCTGTGCCTTTTAGGAACTGCCTTGTGTTGGGCCAGTGTGGAAACTCCTGCTGGGTGTGGATTGTGTCCCCTGGGGAACAGTCCCTCCCCAAACTCTCAAGTGTGCAAGGGGAGAGCACACACTACATCATCTTATAGGACAGTGTAGCTGCTCTCCTGAATTACATAGTATGGGAGAAGGCTAGATAAGGCCACAGTTGTACCTCCCTCACCATGGGGTGGCCAAAGCCTCAGTGCATTCTATGAGGGAGCAATCCCTGCACCTGGGAAGAAAATGCCTGGCCACTGCGGTTGGGGGTAGAAGGCAGGGCACTCCTGGCACCCATCGCTCTCCTCCCCTCAAACATTCATATAGTGGCTGAGAACCATCTGGCTCAAATTCTCCCATATTACATACATTCAGAATTACCTTTATATCTTAATATGAAGAATGTGCAAGGAGGCCAGGTGGATAATGCCTGTGGGCATCTCAGCCATTGAATGTCTTGATGTTGGATATTTAAGTCTTGAATCATTATGCAGAGTTTTGCTTTTAATGTTCTCATACAGTTTAAGGTAACGTTAGACAGATAAAGAGCAATAAATATGGAGTCAACAGCAAGTAGCATATAGTACCTTTGCTTTGGGAGTTCATAGTCCTTTCTCTCCTCTCCTGCTCAGAAGCATTATGGCATTTCAGTCCTGTATAGGTCACAACCTCTTCGTTTCCTTCTAGTGAATTATGGCATAGAAATAGTGAATTCCATTCAATGCACTGACAAGGTAGATGGATCTTATTAAAATCCAATGGAGGTATGAGACTACCACTGCAGTACATAGGGCATGGCAGGACTTTTGTATGAAAAGGTTTTGTCCCACAGTACAATGGTCTGCAGTAGCCTGTCAATGTACTGGGATCAACCAACATCTGTGAATTCAGCACATGCATCTTATCACCTTTTTTCCAGTATCAGACTCCTCTTTATAGTCCTACCCAAACTGTTAACTTACACTGAAAGTTGTTCAAGTGACTAATAAAACGCTTTGTACACACAATAAATAAATCGCGAAAATTAGAGTTAAAAAAGCTAAGCATTAAAAGTTATGGAAATCTCCAGCTAAGATAACATATCTACTCAATTACCCTTGTGACTCATGCATTCTGCTAAAGAAAAACTTGAAATGTAAAATTTCACTTGAAATACTTCAAAAAAAATTGAACTGTGATCTACAAAACATATTTATAAACTCATTCAACATATCCAGGTCTAGTTCCTTGATTTAAAGCCTGCTTCTGCTCCCATTGAAGTCAATAGCTGTACTCCAATTAACTTCAGTGGAAATAGGCCACTAGGTATTATGCTCTTTTAAATGGAGATCATGTTTTATTTCTGTTTTTTTTTTTAAAGCATTTTAAATGTCATCTTCTCTAAAACTAATTGCTTAACTTCTTGGATGCTCAGGAAATCCTCCACTAGACAGAAATGATTTTAAGGCTCTGGGATGGTAAATAAGGATCAGCAATGACTTCATGATGTTGACTATTACAATCAGGCAAAGCAGAAAGAAAATGGTATTTTATTTGGGTATGAGTAGGTTTCAGAAGGGAGAGTAGAATTCAGCGGTCACCTCCTTTAATTCTCCCACAACAAGGCATGACAAAGAGACATCTCCTTGAATATGGGGCAAATCAACAACATCCTTTGACAAGGAATGGTTTGCGATAACACAACTGCTAGGCAGCAGTTCTGCAGAAAAGGACCTAGGGGTTACAGTGGATGAGAAGCTGGATATGAGTCAACAGTGTGCCCTTGTTGCCAAGAAGGCTAATGGCATTTTGGGCTGTTGCCAGCAGATTGAGGGGCGTCATCATTCCTCTCTATTCAGCATTGGTGAGGCCTCATTTGGAGTACTGTGTCCAATTTTGGGCCCCATACTACAAGAAGGATGTGGAAAAATTGGAAAGAGTCCAGCGGAGGGCAACAAAAATGATTAGGGGACTGGAGCACATGACTTATGAGGAGAGGCTGAAGGGAACTGTGATTACTTAGTGTGCAGAAGAGAAGAATGAGGGGGGATTTGATAGCTGCTTTCAATTACCTGAAAGGGGGTTCCAAAGAAGAGGGATCTAGACTGTTCTCAGTGGTAGCAGATGACAGAACAAGGAGTAATGGTCTCAAGTTGCAGTGGGGGAGGTTTAGGTTTGATATTAGGAAAAACTTTTTCACTAGGAGGGTGATGAAGCACTGGAATGGGTTACTTAGGGAGGTGGTGGAATCTCCTTCCTTAGCGGTTTTTAAGGTCAGGCTTGACAAAACCCTGGCTGGGATGATTTAGTTGGGGATTAGGTCCTGCTTTGAGCAGGGGGTTGGACTAGATGACTTCCTGAGGTCCCTTCCAACCCTGGTATTCTATGAATCACAGAACTGTGTTCCAGGGCTCCAGAGATACAATAACTTTTGCTTCCCATGCCCAGAATACTGTGTACCATTGTAGGGGCATTTCAATGCTCGATAGATATTAACAAATTACTAAAATATCTGTGCCTGGCACTGAAGAAAAAGGTAAAAATATAAGTAGATACAATCAGATACATTGTGTACAGCTCAAGGAAGAGATTTAACATGGAAAATAAAATATCAGTAATAGCAGATATGTTTTCAGATGCTTACAAACATACCACACCTTTGTCCCTGCTGTTCGTAGGTGTCTTTTTCTTCTTCTTCTTGGAAGGAGTTTGAAATTTGAGGTCTACATAGGTCACTGCCTGCTCACTCATTTCTGGTGCATTCTGGGATAGAAAGGTTGGATTGAGTAAACTGAGATGTACAATGAGATCTATGGAAACTGACACTCAGGTTAAGGAACTACAGCAATTTTAATGCTCTCACAGCAGAGTAAACAGGGGGATGTGGGTTGGAAGAGCCAAGCCTCCCTCTCACTGCACCTGGAATGTGGCACATAGTTCTGGGTGCGGGACACCTTAATACACAATGGCAAACTAGACGGATTCAGAAAAGAAAAACAAACAAACAAATAAAATCCTGGTGGGACAGATTCAGGAGAAAGAGTATAAAAGACAAAGCTACGATTTCATGTGCTCTGGCAGTGGAGGGAGGCTGGACACAATCTGGCTCCTAATACTGGAGAACTCGATAGTATCAGGAAGAGTTAGCTCTGCCAGTAGCAAAAGAACCCCCGGTGAGTCAATTTGAGGGTAATGAGAGGACTGGATGGTGACCCTCTCCTCCTACTGACAGGGATGGCTGTGCTGGGGGAAATGCTTACAGCACATGTCAACATTACAAAGGGTGTCCCTCTCTGCTCTCCCGTTTAGGTTTCTAGAGACTCTGGGTCTGATTCGCCACTTGTTTTATACCATTGTAATGCCATTGACTTTAATGGGGCTTTTGCTCCTCAATCATTCAGGGACTTTTGAAAACACCACTCCTAGGTGCCTAAATATGGATTTTGGAGAACTTTAGGCTCCAGTGCTCCAAATACTGCCACTTGAGTGACGCACCTCCTCCACTTGCTCCTCCCTTTGAGTAATATCCTTTAGCATAACATACATTGAGTTTCAGTATAGACAGAATCATGGGGTGATATTCTGCTCAGAGACAGTCTTGTGTACATCTGGAGTAATTCCATGGAAGTCAGTGGGAGTTACTTTAAATTTACATGGTCCAACTGTTGCCATGGTGCAGAAAATCATAGAAGTCAAGGTGTCTTTCCTAACTTTATGTTATTTAATTGATCCTGTGGGAATCTGTGACAATGGTAAAACAACATTGTGGAGTGGTCAAAGGGATCCACGACTATCACATGACAGGTCAGAAAGAGGAAGCTGAGTCCAGAGGAGTCACAGGGTCAGGGGGTCTCTCTTCCTGACTGGCTAAGGCAGGGAAACCTCTGGGGATTATGACCAATGTTTTCAGCTGAGGGTGTTTTATTTTGTTTTTGTTCCCATTTTGTTTGTTTGCATTGTTGTAAATAATAAAGAATTTATTATGAAATGAAATAACTTTCATGAAAAGGGACTTGGGCCTGGAGATTGCTTCCCTTCCCTGGCTGGTGAAACAGAGGCCTCCCCCACCCCACACACATGGTCAATGTAGGAGTGTTATATCAATCACAGAGTGAGGTTATACTTTCATACCTTTAATGTAGGATTCTGTCTAATGCTTTATCCAGCCTAATATTAAATGTTTCTTGCAGAGGGATTTCCACCCCTTACTTTGGGAAAATTTTGTTTGTCTTAACTCCCTCCCTGTACACCTACATCTACAACCTCCCACCACCCCAATCACCCATTTCCCTCCTTGATGTTGATACACTTTCAATATTTCTAGACAGTTATCATGAATCCCCTTTTAGTCATAGTTTGAACAACATTTTTTTACACACTTTTAGATCTTAAGTCTTTCTTTATAAGTCAGTCCCTTCAGCCTCATTAATAAAGTGCATGTCTTGTCTCTGAATTCCTTCCAAACTGCCCACCACTTTCTGCTTGTTTTATTTTGTTATAAGTCATGTTATAAATCCTTGGGACAAGGTCCATGGTCAAAATATTCAAAAATGGGTGCTAAAAATTAGGCTTCTCAGTCTAAGCAGCCTGATTTTAAAAAGCACTGAATAGCCAGTAGGTCTTATAGATTTCAGAGGGGGCTGAGAGATGCTCAATATTTTTCAATATAAATCAGTTTTTCAGGTGACTAGATATAAGATAAGATATTTAGATAAGAGGCTAAATTGAGGCACCCATTTTTGAAAATCTTGGCCCACCTTCCCTGTGTTCGATACAGCAAGGTACATAGTAGGTGTTCAACAAATAAGTAATAAAATACTAATAATAGTGACAGGTTTCAGAGTGGTAGCCATATTACTCTGTATCAGCAAAAAGAACAGGAGTACTTGTGGCACTTCAGAGACTTACAAATGTATTTGAGCATAAGCTTTTGTGGGCTAAAACCCACTTCATCGGATGCATGCAGTGGAAAATACAGTAGGAAGATATATATACACAGAGGACATGAAAAAATACTCTGTGTATATATATCTTCCTACTGTATTTTCCACTGCATGCATCCGATGAAGTAGGTTTTAGCCCACAAAAGCTTATGCTCAAATACATTTGTTAGTCTCTAAGGTGCCACTAATAATAGTGTATAAAAATGGAAGTGAACAGAAGAGAGTGCAGAATTCTAGGTATGCTCTCATCAGTGCCATAGAGAAAGAGACTGTCCTATAACTCAGTGCATCTACCTATCCACAAAATGTTATTACATTTTTGCTAAACTACTGCATTGCAAGCACATATTTAATCTCTTTTCCATTTCTCGCTATCACTGAGTAGCAAAGTTTTGGATTATTACACCAGACGTAATAGTTTTAATTTTATTTTCTGCTCATTTTGCTAAACTTTCCAAATTGCTTCAGGTTATCTATTTGATCTTGTTTGTGTTTGCAACACCCGTCCATTTAGTACCATCTGAGAATTACATTACATTAATTTACATTACATTTTCAGGTTATTTAGACCAGCTTCCAGAATATTTAGAAAGATAAGATCCTGCCACTCAGTCCACTTCTAATTATCATTACCCTTGGTTCACAGTACTTCAACTTCCTGTCTTCTCCAGCTTATGTTGATCTTGTAGAATTGGTGAATACAGTTATAAAGTCTACATACTAGACCAGAGTTGAATAAAATACAAATATATCAAATTCTAACACTGGGTTTGCCTGAGATAATAAATCCTTTCCTAGTCTCTTACTAAAAATAATGATAAAATGGTATTCTATTCCATTCTGTCTCTACAATATTTTTCTTCTGACTAAAATTTAACAAAGTTTTCAGATATATGTCCATTTCAGGAGAACTAATCACTCATTTTTTGAATTATACAAAAGCAATAAATTACATACCTCTTATAACAGCTATATACTTTACCAATGAAAGCCCATGAAGAATGTAGAGATTATACCTTGGTAGAGCTTTCACAGGAGGTGGAGTGCAGGAACTAGACTTTGAAGTGCCACCAATGTGCTTCATGAAAATCCTTTGAGGATGGAGAGAGACAGTCTGGGGTCACCCTGTCACTGCCTTGTAGGAGATGGACAACAGGAGCTGAGAGGAGAAGAATTATTCACTCTGCAATGCTCCATCTGAAACCGCACAGGAAGTTCTCACTCTGCTAGTTTGAAGTGCGCTGCGCCCGCACAAAGCGCTCACGGGATCTTCTCTCTTTGTAGTTTTACGCAAGGCCTAAGGTGTTACATTTAACCTGCTTGAGGTCAGTTAAATATTGAATTTATTAAACAAGGTTGCCTAAGCAACAATTGATCAGCTAGTGTCTAAGCACTTCTTAAACCACATGCAAGATTTGTCTGTCAGTAAAGTCAGAGTAACTCCCTATTTATACTGATGTAAATAAGATCAGAGTCTAGCCCATGGTCTCTCTGTTCACGTTCCCTACTTGCCTTACGAGAGAGGCAAATTTATTCCATTGGAGACCTGAGTGCTCTTCCTGGTTCTCCCATGGATTTCCTGACCACAGTCAAGCCACTTCCCCTTTCTGGAACATGGGGTGGGATGAAGTGGTTTGGGTACAAGAAGAACAATCTCCAGTGTTTGCCTGAATTATAATCAAACATTTGTCTGTTATCTCTTTTCTGTATCCTGTTCCCAATTTTTCTCTCTCAGTTTTCCATGAGCTCCTCTCAAACTTTTCCCTTGGATGTTTCCAGGCAAAAGAGGTTCAGAAATTGCCATCCTTATATATTCATATACTAGAACATTCGTAACAAAGTTACTGCACTGACTGGGTGAGTGCTGGTGTTTGGTTTAGGAAACAGTTCTGAGAGGAGAATGCAAATGAGTCAGCTGCAATATAAGATCGGATGCTCTTTTTGTGTTGTTGCTCATTGTGGTAATCAAATCTGGCTCAGGATGGTCCTACAACTATTATATTCTGTTGGGAAAAGGTAACCTTAATCAAGAGATAAATGAATATCTGAGCCTAAAATTTTCAAGTAGAGTTTGAGGGGAGAAGACTCATAGAATACTATATGCATTTATACTTTATCTGTGGCAAGATGTGAATGAAATTAGGTGTGAGGGGGAGGTAAGGGAGTGGTCTCTTCATTTAGGAATCCAAGGAGAGAAGACTGATTAGAGCTCTTGGTTATGTCACTTACCTTCAGATCAGGGGCTGGAGCAGAGGAACAGGAGGCTTTTCAAGAAGAGTGAACTTTGTCTCCGGGAACAGACAATTGTTAAGGAAAGAGACTGGCCAGGTGACCTGGCTGAAGGGCAATAAGCCCACCCATAAAATTTGTGTTGGGTTAGAAAGCACATCATCTGAGCAGCTTAGATCATTCAGAGTTAATTAGGATTAGTGTTTAAAATGTTGGTTGCTTATCCAAACTGTAGTGCATGAACCATGGAGATGCAGCTGACTTTTCCTCCCTTTCTCCCACACCTTTACCTTCCCCCAACAGAGTCCAGATCTTCCACATGCTACTGTATTGCTGAGAAAGGTCTAATGATCTGCTAATACCTATTGAGTTTTTAGGGACAGACACTCTTTCCTCTTATCCCCCAATTCCTATCCCTTCCTACCTATTTCCCACATGAAGGAAGCTGTTGTGTTGCTTTTCACCTTCCTCCCAAATGAAGAGAGGGATGGAAGATGGTGATGAAATGGCAGAGGATGGAATTGAAATGAAATAATTAGTATTTGTTCCCATACAGGATTTCATAGTGTCATTGTCATGTTGCTTGTGGATTGGATTATCCCGTAATGCAGCAAATAAGACTTGGATGTGAGAGGATGGTGCAGCACTTCCCACTGACTTGTAAATCTCTAGAACATCGCAAAGTTCATTTCTCTCTGTGTTTCTTATCCAGTTTGGTACATAGATGTTGGAGGGGGGGGGGAGTAAAGAGGGGAAATTCTGCTGCCAAAGATCAGAAATTTCTAACCTTTCACAAGGAACAGTGAGTTTTGTTATCATTCATCCTAGTCCCAATTTATCCATATCAGAAAATAACGGCACCATTTACCATGGCTTGGCAATGTGTGCACAAGGGGTACCCTGGGGCAGGAGTATAAGCAAGGTCTGCAGTTCAGAATTGATTTTCAGATGCAGAGCTGGGGTGGGGGGAGCCTTCACAACACTGTGTATTCTGTAGCTGCCCTGATCTGTGCTATTATTTCCTCGCTTTCAGAAATATCAACCTCACTCTCACATGGTTAAACAGCTCCCGGCTCCCGACTCCAAATGATCCCAATGTTAACACTCTCTGGTTTTAACTTATCACCAACTAAGTGTAAACTGTGTCTTTCAGGCTTCAAGTCAGTGAAAATTACCGCGAAGGTGACTGTGTGGTTTTGGAAGATGGCAGAGCCCACTCCTACGGATCCATATTTCGTAACGGTTGTGTTTGTAAGAAAAAGTGTTTAGTGGGAATGTATTTAATTAGCACAAGAAGAAACTTAGAAACCATGAGAATCATATTCTAGCAAGTCCTTTTCAGAAAGAGAAATCTTGGAATAATCAATGTCCCTAGACTTCAAGGAAATGACACTAATTTACACCAACTGAGGATCTTGCCCTATGTTTACTATCAGTGTAATTTACCTTTAGTTCTTTTTTCTTTACTTTGGTCACAGAAAACTGCTGATGAGTTTGTTATAGAAGGGCATGGGACTTGGCCATTCAGAGTGGGGAGTAGTTTATGGGGATAAACCCCATCCATCTGGAACATTCATCAGTCGGGCAAGGTTCCTATTCAAATGACCAAGGAAACTTTTAGATTAATGACAGTGTATCTAGTTGTTAGAGCAGTGGAATGGGTTCCATTTCCTGCTCTGCCTTTTTCTCTCTGTGTGGCCTTTTGGAAAATTACTTAATTCGGTGCCTCATCTTTAAAATGGGGATAAAAATGTATTCCTATTTTATGGTGATGTTATGAAGATTAATCAATTCATATTTGTAAAGAATTTTGAGGCTCTGGGCTAAAACACTGTATGTGTGTTTTTGTTATTATTACATAGTAAAAGCTATGCAAACTTCACAAATGATGCTGATGCTGAGGAGGAGGATTATTTAACATCTGTGTTGTGATAGCACCTAAAGACTACAAGCAGGCAGAGCCCCATTGTGCTAAGCACTGTTTAAACATACAACAGAGATGGGCCCTGATGGCAGAACAGGAGTAAAGTTCATTTTGTTACCCCTAGGATCTGGCTAACACTGGCTTTTCCCTTCCAGGGAACAGGTAATGTGGGCTCACCTCTTTTTTAAACTGTCCCTCTGGAGAGGAGTGAGGCCAGCTCTGGAACAGCTCCTCTGTTAGAAGGGAGGATGCAGATAGGTGGCTCCTAACTGGAACAATTCTTTCCTGCTGTTGCTCCTTGGCACAGGGTATGTGGACATTCTAAAGGCAGATCAGTCTCAGCTGATTTGCTGCCCCAGGTGGAGAGAATGAATTAAGTCATGTGACATGGTCATGTGAAAAAGCCAGGCCTCTGGGAGGGTAGAAAAACTTGCCTGTGGACAGTCAAAGGGGGCAGCCACAGAGTGAAGCTGCAGGCAAGAACTCCCCTGTAGTTGTACCTGAGGAAGGGATGTGGGGCTGGATAGAGAGTCCCAGCTAGAAGTTTTGTTCTCTTTTTGAGCAAAGGCCAAGAAGGCAGGCCAGGCCATGCATCTTCTCTAATGGCTTAGAGAACAGAGGAAGGAACAGTACCTTAGGGTGAAGGGATTGTCCCCAGCTTAAGGCTGGGTGGAAGACTTTTTGGGTTTATTTGGAATTTTATGATAATAAAATCAGAGCCTCAAAAGGGCTGTTACTGGGCTTTTGAAAGCCACTTTCTTGAATTACAGAGGAACCAGAGGGGAAACTGAGGCAGGCTGCTACAGAGGTGCTATTGACCATCAGACAGTGTGTGGGAGGAGGCCAACCCTGCTACACTCCTCCTATGGAAGGGGAAACCGCGAACTCAAGCAGCTCCCCTATTCTGGTAGCAGCCCCTCCTGATACAGTTCACATTCCCATGTCTGATTAGTCCTCACTTCACCACCCCAGGAGAAGGAAGAGCCCTGGGGATCATCACTATCTGAATCCAGTGTGATGTGAAACAAGCCACCTGCTTTCAACACAATGTCCTATGGGCCACCAGGAGAACCCACTGGCCCACACGGGAATGCATCCATTACTAATATCCTCCTCCTCCTCCTCCTCCCCATCCCTCTGTGCTCCTTTCAGATTGACTTGTAATACTACCCTTCCCCCAAACCACTAGAGCCTGAAAAGGGAAAATAAAAGGAAGGAGAGAATAAAGCCCGTCACAAAGGGGATCCAGGAAACTCCACATTTTTCTAAATTGATATATGCTTGTGTGATGTGGTATACAAACCCTGCACCAGTAAGGAAGGAGTTAAACAGCTGCTGTGGTCCCAGACACCCCACCCCATCATACATGCTTTGCAGGTATGGTTTGGAGGAGGAGCTCAAAGAGAGAGCAGGCCAGCTCAGTTGGGGTGGAGAGTGGAAGGGAATAGATCTATGCTCTGAGCTCATGGGAAGGAGAGCTTCAGAAGGGCCTGTTGCCTGAGGTCTGGCAACACTGACTAACCAAGCCTGCCCTCAAGAGGAAACCAAGTTGGGAGAAGGCCCTGAACACAAAAGGGTCCAGACCCCAATTGCCTGACCTAAGGAGAAAGCCCCAAAGCCCTTACAGGCATCTGAAGGCTTCCTCATTATTGAATTTTCTTTCATATATCCCACAAGGTGTGGAGTAGAACAGATGACCTGGCCTCAGGGCCGAATCACGGAAGGGCTGCAAGGACAGAGCAGCTGTCAACAGGAGTTCCAGGAAAAAAGAGGACCTCCCCTACCCTGTCTGATCAGTGGGTGGTGCCGGCAGTGAGTGATCCCTTTCAGACCTTGCCATGTATCATTTCATTTAGATCAATTTAACACTGGTCATTAGTGGGAGGATAAAAATCAGGCTAATGATGGGAAGTTGGCTTTAACTATGGAGCAGCGATGTGTCTCCCCTTAACACCAAGATATTCAGTCAAATTGTACAGCTCTAGTTCTATGGAGAGACCAATGATATCTGAGACTAAATTCACATCTGATCAGGGACATCAGTGAAGTTTACACCAACACTTAATTTGGGCTACAGTTTCTTACATTTCAGTATTTACACCCGTGTTACCGTTGCCTCATTGGGTCACAGCTGAGGATGCCAAATTCAGGACAAATTGCTGAGAAATAGGGCAGACTCATCCCAAATTGGTGATTATTCTACAACCTGATAGTCATGCCTGACCAACCTGATTGTTTTCTATGATGATATCCACTGGCTTTGTGTATATGGGGAAAGTGGTGGATGTGATATATCTTGACTTTAGCAAAGCTTTTGATACTGTCTCCCACAATATTATTGCCAGAAAGTTAAAGAAGTATGAATTGGATGAATGGACTATAAGGTGGATAGAAAACTGGCTAGATTATCGGGCTCAATGGGTAGTGATCAAAGGCTCGATGTCTAGTTGGCAGCCAGTATCAAGCGGAGTACCCCAGTGGTCGGTCCTGGGGTTGGTTTTGTTCAACATCTTTATTAATGATCTAGATGATGGGATGAATTGCACCCTCAGCAAGTTCGCAGATGACACTAAGCTGGGGGGACAGGTAGATATTCTGGAGGGTAGAGATAGGGTCCAGAGTGACCTAGACAAATTTGAGGATTGGGTCAAAAGAAATCTGATGAGGTTCAACAAGGACAAGTGCAGAGTCCTGCACTTAGGAAGGAAGAATCCCATGCACTGCTACAGGCTGGGGACCGACTGGCTAAGCAGCAGTTCTGCAGAAAAGGACCTGGGGGTTATAGTGGATGAGAAGCTGCGTATGAGTCAGTAGTGTGCCCTTGTTGCCAAGAAGGCTAATGGCATATCGGGCTGTATTAGAAGGAGCATTGCCAGCAGATCGAGGGAAGTGATTATTCCCCTCTATTCGGCACCGGTGAGGCCACATCTGGAGTACTGCATCCAGTTTTGGTCCCCGCACTACAGAAAGGATATGGACAAATTGGAGAGAATCCAGAGGAGGGCAACAAAAATTATCAGGGGCCTGGGGCACATGACTTACAAGGAGAGGCTGAGGGAACTGGGCTTGTTTAGTCTTCAGAAGAGAAATGTGAGGGGGGATTTGATAGCAGCCTTCAACTACCTGTGGGGGGGTTCCAAAGAGGATGGAGCTTGGCTGTTCTCAGTGGTGGCAGATGTCAGAACAAGGAGCAATGGTCTCAAGTTGCAGTGGGGAAGGTCTAGGTTGGATATTAGGAAACACAATTTCATTAGGAGGGCGGTCAAGCACTGTAATGGGTTGCCTAGGGAGGTGGTGGAATCTCCATTCTTACAGGTTTTTAAGGCCCGGCTTGACAAAGTCCTATCTGGGATGATTTAGTTGGGGTTGGTCCTGATTTGAGCAAGGGATTGGACTAGATGACCTCCTGAGGTCTCTTCCAACCCTGATCTTCTATGATTCTATTATACAAAGCCGGTAACAAAAGTAAACTTTTGTCTCACCACACTGGTTAACCTCCTTAGGCACCCCAGCCCTTGCTTCATCACACAGATACTGGACTTTATGATGAGTAGTTGTAAAAAACCAATGTCATCATATACCGTGTCCTTTCGATCCCAAGAGATCAGCCACTTAGCCAGGTCAATATATCACTTAGATCTTATCCAATAATCATGCTGATGCCAATCCTTTAGCAACTAAAAACTAACGATTTAATAATAAAAAAAGAAGAGAGTTACAAATGGTTAATAGATCATATACCTACAAATGATATTTTTAGTCTTTATAGATCAGGATCATAGCAGTGATGGAATAAACTGCGATCTTGCAAAAGTCTCTCTGGAATTACCCAAACAGATTGGGGTTATCAGTCCATGTTCAAAGCTTCCTTGTCAGAAATCCAGTCCGGAGAAATGAAGCACAAAATGAAGATGAAATTACATCTAAGTAGGTTTTCCATGTGTCTGTTTAATAATTAAGGTTAGGATTTTCAAAGGAGAATAAGGGAGTTAGGTGCCTAAACACTGCTGAAGTTCAGTGTGATTTGGACATGTAACTCCCATAAATTCCTTTGAAAAAAAAACAGTCTAAGAAATCTGCTTTTTTTTTTTTTTATTTCAGGTTATATTATAACAGACTTGACCTCACCCTATCCCACACCCCAGACTCCTTTGCTGCCTCTGGCACTGAGTGGGAGGCAAGGAGATGATTAAATGAAGGTCCTAACCCACATCGTCACACACATTACTGAGTGCAGGCCAGTGGAATCTCCTCCCACTATTGGTTTCATGCCAGCTTTATATAAAGGTACAGGGAACTGAACAGGTTCACACTGTGGCTTACACATCAATGGAGAGAGCTGTGCTGTCCTCCCATAGCCAGGGCCCATATGCTCCATTACTGGATAATCCAATCCAGTAAGAGAAATAATCCAGTGTTTTAGAGGCAATCCTGTAAGAAACAAACACAAAAGAAATAAAAGGAAAAGATAAAAAAATCCATCTTTCATCCTCCTTCTCTGTCCTTTCCATGGCTGTACGGCTGTGAGGGAAGGGAATGTGAAGCTTGTGCTGAGGCATTTATGGAGACTAGTTGTCTCATTATTATTACTTGTGGCACCTTAGAGACTAACAAATTTATTAGAGCATAAGCTTTCGTGGACTACAGCCCACTTCTTCGGATGCAAATAGAATGGAACATATATTGAGGAGCTATATATACACATGTATGTATGTGTGTATATATATCTCCTCAATATATGTTCCATTCTATTTGCATCCGAAGAAGTGGGCTGTAGTCCACGAAAGCTTATGCTCTAATAAATTTGTTAGTCTCTAAGGTGCCACAAGTACTCCTGTTCTTCTTTTTGCGGATACAGACTAACACGACTGTTACTCTGAAACCTGTCATTATTATTACTATTTATTTGCATTATGGGCTCATCTAGAGGACCCGTTCAGGACTGGGGCTCTGTTGTGTACTGGACAAGAACAAAATCAAGATGAAAACAAATACTGAAATATCAGAATTTCCCAAAAGATGGAAATCCTGTTTTCCAACCAGCTCTGTTAGGCGCATTCTAGTGAGTTAATAGTGCAGCTCTAAAGCCAGGAGGGGTAAGGTGTTGATAATTCCCTTGTTTTATTGTCACACAACATTAAACAGCTAATAATTGTGGATTAGGATCTGTGTGGCATTATGGCAGGCCTACATTCAATATCAAGGACCATCGTAAATACTTTTAAACTTTTTGTTAAAACACATTAATGAAAAAGCCAAAACAAAATGAGTGAAAACATTTGAAACTTAGAAGATATATAAAATTTATTTTATTTTATTTTTTAAATTTCACTCAAAGAGATTTTTTTCAAGGTAAAATGTCTTTCTTGCTTGTTCTTTATATGTTGTTAAAAGCTCTAGTTGGGAAAGAGAGGGGAGTTACGGTTGGCAGCTTTTATTTTTCTGTAGCTGAAGTCTGATCCTACTTCTTCCCAAGGGAAAATAAGAAAAACTCACAGACAGGGAAAAAGGAAAGAACAGTGAAGATAAGGGGATGCAGCATCTGTCTCTCTGTCATCATCGCTTGCAGTTTAGTTCCTGGGAAAAAAATATCAGAAATGTCACACTCGCACAACTGTATTAGCCACATTAAGATCTGGCAAAATGTTTCAAAGATCAGGCTAACTGGTTGTTTATTGACAATCATCTTTTGTTTGTTTGTTACAGCAGTGAAGCAAAGGTAAGTCTGTCCTGGCAAGCTAACACAGACTCTTATTAGGTAGAAGGCAAAAAGAGAAAGGTAGACAAGAGGTAGAAGAAAGTATAGATGGAGGAGGAAATTAGCACACTAGGGATGGGCTAACAGAGGAAACATTAGGCTCACATTCCAGGCCTTCCTGAGGATTTAGCTAAACTCCATGAAGGTGGTGATGTAATGTGTTTGCATTTTCTCCCCAGTCTGGCTAGGGTGTATTGTAGGTTATGATATTAATGCAACGTTAAAATTAGGAAGGTACATTAATATTCCTCAGGACCTGGAAGAATAAGAATAATAGTTAATAACTCTTATTCTTTTTTCTCTTCACTTCCTCTATTTGGGGTCATTTACTTTTATAGCGTCAAGTATCAGGGGGTAGCCGCGTTAGTCTGTATCTACAAAAACAACAAGGAGTCTGGTGGCACCTTAAAGACTAACAGATTTATTTGGGCATAAGCTTTCGTGGGTAAAAACCTCACTTCTTCAGATGCATAAAGTGAAAGTTACAGATGCAGCTACACAGTATATGGGGGAGGGATAGCTCAGTGGGTTTGAGCCCTCTTTAATTAGATGCATTATGCTCACCTGCTCCAGGCCAGGGAAGCTGGGCTCAGTCTGCCCTGTGACATCACTGTTCAAAATTGGTTTGTGGGGTCTCACAATCTTCTGCCTGTATCACTAAGCCAAAAGTGAACAACACATTCCAAGGCAGCTCCCTTAGTAGATTCTTATTAATCATACCCAAGACAATGGCAAACAAAAAATTGTCTCAGCACTGACCTCTGGTACAGTCCAAATTTTACTAGAAATTCTCTGATGTAGCCCCATTTGGTTTTGATTATGGTAGTCACATACATATCCTAGATAAGACAGACATAGTCTTCTGGCACACCTCTCTATCACAAACTCCACAAACTAATTCTGTTGGCACATGATCGTATGCATTCTCCAAGTCCACAAAGACCATGCCCAGTTGCTGTCTCGTTTCTCTGAACTACTCCATGAGGTTTCATAGAGGAAATATAGCATCAATTATACTCCTTTCTGGCATAAATCCATAGTGACCCAACCAAATTTCAGCTGTTCCACACATACCCTTTTCAATAATCTCCCATACTTTTATAGCATGTGAAGTCATCTTAAATGGGTGATAATTAGCACATAAAGTAATATCTTCTTTATGTTTAAAAATGGGCCACACAAAGTTTTTACACCATTCATTTGGCATTTTCTTTTTCTTAAGAATATCACTGAACAGATTTGTAAAATACTTGACACCTTCCTTTCCCAATGACTTCAACACATCCACCAGTACTTCAACTGCCCAGGTTCTTCCTCTCCTTTTTCACTTGCCTAAGTAACTGTACAACCTCTTCCTCCTGTATGCAATCTATCACACTCCAGTTGGCTTACATTTTCTTAATTCCTCCCTTGGGTTCTCCTCATTCATCATTCTTTCAAAATAATCACTCCCAAGTTTATTGATTGCTTCACCTTTTTTGTAATATAAGCAAACTCATCCTTCGTCATTTTCTTTGTTGCCATAGTGAATTTGTAGGTGATCTTTTCTCCCTCACATTCTCCTCATGAGTTATATAGCTTGTCACAGGCCAAATTTTTGACTATCACAACACTTCTTTTAGCCTCTTTATTTTTGCCTCCCTACACACTGCTCAAGCCACTGATTTGCCATTTCTTAAAGGTTATCTTTTTCCTCTCAACTGATTCTTTAACTTGAGGATTCTACCATCACAATTCCTTTCTTATCCTTTTGGCACTGGTTTCATCACTCCTAGGACTTTGTGTAACATTTTCAGTAATATTAACTTTAATTTGTAACAGTTATCCTCCACCCATTCTTCTGTGTAATCAGGAAGACTACATATTACTGCTTGTTAAAGATTTTTTTCATTCCCATCTTTAAGTTTCCACCACTTAGGCCTTTCCAGCACCCAGGAATTCAGATGTTTTCAAGGTCTCTGCATTCTGAAGTCCATAAGAAAAAGTCTGTGCTGGTTCACAAATCTCTCACTGGGTATTATCTTATTTTTGATTATTGGTTATCTATCAGGTTGTTGAAAATAAATCAGTTTTGGACTTGTGTCCTCCACTGTCATTAGTTATGAGGTGGCATTTCATCTTCTGAAAGTGCATGTTTGCAGTCACTACATCCAGTGCCAGACAAGTCTGTAGGACCATTGCTCCCTTGGAGTTTATGGTTCCAATGTCTTGCCCCCCATGGACTGTTTCATATACAATCTTTGCAGTTCCAATATCTACATTTAGATCTGCTCTGATAATTCTCATTGGGTGATATGTTTCCAGTAAGGCATAATAACTAATCAGAAATCCTTTACCTTTTGATGCTCTCCCAACTGTGGTTCATATCCAATTACTATATGGACAGTTACCTCTTCCCAACACAGTTTAAAAACCATCAGTTGGTCCAACCTTCTGGTAACCTTTATCACATACCTTTATTGAATGGTTTAATCCAGAATAACTTCAACACCATTTATATCAGTTTGATTTGTATTCTGGTATTTTTTCCCCATAAACATTTATGTACTATACCCAAATAAGTAATAAATAGCATCCTGACAAACCTGCTATGTATAATTTGGGATATTCAAGAATTCATATAAAAAGAAAAGTAAGTAGACTCTCCCAGCTCTTCCTTGTTTTCTATCTTCATCAGTCTAGAGGCCAGGGAAGAGCAATACACTTTACACTCAAACCAACTTTTTATTTTAATAGAAAAGTAGTAACAGTCCTCACCATTTTGCATCAATTTGTCCTTTGAACAGATTATGCAATTGTTTCCATCGAAAGAAAATACATACATGAATTGGTCAGATTTCTGTGTTCCTGCATGTGATGAAATTTAAGATCGGAGTCTTCTGACTAACAAATCATTCTGCAACCTACAGAGAACTTGCTTGCTACTGATACACCACTGTCTATATCATTCTGTTCATTTTCACCCGTATGTCTGTTGGCACTGAAGTTTTCCAAATATCTTAGGGCTGAATGTTGAAAAGGAATTAGATGTTGTGGTGCTCAGTGTCTCAACACCTAACTTTTAAGTGTCTGAAAACATCACTGTGATCCACCAGGCCTGAGTTAGGTACCTTGGCTCTCCATAGAATGAATGGGGAGAGAGAGGGTGCCTGAGACTGTGATGCACAAAAGCCACCATGCTAGTCAGGGAACTGCCTAAATTAGCAAATGGAAAATAGCACACAACCCTCTTGTCAGTATGTCCCACCCCCTCAGAGTTTGGTTCCTTATGCCACTTTAGCATGAAGACACAGGGGATTGGGACTTCCCTCATAACCATTACAGGTCCCCTGTCCACCTGAGGGGGAGAAAGGATGTCAACAGGGATCTGTCACAAAGAGGAGTACTCTAACCACTGGGCCATGGGATCTTCTGATGTGAAGCTTCCTCAGTGTCTCGAGTTAAAGCTGTTGTACTCTGGATAAAGAACTAAAGTGTCATTAGAGTAGGGGAACTGGATCCTGGCCTTCCATATTTCTGAGTGCTCTAACCAACTCTAGAGCCATTCTCATGACTGTGTTCTCTCTCTTTTTCTCTTGAAGAGTCATTTGGGTCAGAGAGAGCGAGAATACGAACTTGAGAATGACTGTATAGCCTGGTGATTAGATTTTAATTATTTATTCAGAGTGCAACAGCTTGGTGTCCCATAGCCTGATGGTTAAGGCATGCTCCTGAGAGGTGGCAGATCCCAGTTTAAATCTCTTCACCACCTCAGGTGGAGGGGGGACTTGAACTTCAGTTATCCCACATCCCGTGTAGGTATGCTAACCACAGGGTTAAAATTCGAGAGAGACGTAATCTTCCTCCTCCTTCCTTCCCAAACTCCCTAGCTATTTTGTGTGGTATTAGGCAGCCCCTGAGAACATTCTGATAAAAACCTAGCACTACAGAGTACCAATAGAGCATATGCTAAATGAATTAAGACCTAGCTAACTGACATTTCTCAAAAAAGTAGTTGTCAGGGGGAATCATCCTTGAACATGGGTGGTTCTAATGGGGTTCTGCAGGTTTTGGTTCTAGTTAGTTGACTTTCTACAGCATATGCACCCTGAGCATCTTCTGCTTCCTTTATTAATTTAATGCTCTTCTGGCTGCTCCACCTAGTCTCCAACCAAGATCACCCCCACTACTTCTGAGATGCAGCCGTCTTATTCATGCAGTCTCCTCTCACACTGGAATGTGACCCAGTGTTCCACAAAACTAAATTCAGCTTTAAACCACTTGAGCAGCCAACAGTTTGCCTCCAGTGTTTTCTGTCTCCTGCTTTCTCTCATTCACTGGACCAGTAGTACCTCTGAAATCACTTGGACTTTCCTCTTCTTTAACTCCCTTCCAAAATCCCTAATATATTTTATAATCTGGGTAGTTCCACATGATGTCATATTGTTGTTTCCAATGTCCATCATCAGCAGTGGAAATTTGCCAGATGAATTCAGAATCCTGTCCAATCTTGTAGATGAATCTCTTGTCTTTGCTCCAGGGAGAGAGCACACCATCCTGCTGTATCTGAGTCCCTTTGCTGAATTATCTGTTAACTTTTCTTAATATGGAGTCGCTAGCAATTTTTGCCTTTCATCTTAATACAGTTGAAGAATCTGAGGCAGGATCAAGTACACCTGGACCATCCCTAACACGTGTTTGTCTAAGCTGATCTTAAAAATTTCCAATGACAGGGATTCCACAATCTACTTTAGAAGCCTATTCCAGCACATAACTATCCTTGTACTCACAAAGTTTCCCCCAAAATCTAACCTAAATCTTCCTTACTGCAGATTAGGCCCATTATTTCTTGCCCTATCTTCAAAGGACAAGGAGAAAAATTGATCAAAGTCCAACAGCCCTTAACATATTTGAAGAATCTTATGAGGTCCCCCCTCAGTCTTCTTTTCTCAAGAGTAAAGATACCCAGTTATTTTAACCTTTCCTCATAGCTCAGGTTTTCTAAACTTGTATAATGTTTGTCATTTTCCTCTGAACTTTCTCCAATTTGTCAACATGTTCTTAGAGTGTGGCACCCAAAACTCAACACATTATTCCAGCCTCCTGAGTGCCAAGTACAGCAGTATGATTACTTCCCATGCCTTACATATAGCACCCCTGTTAATACACCCAGAATGATAGCAGGCTTTTTCTCAACTGCATCACATTGCTGACTCATATTCAATTTGTGATTGATTACAACCCCAAGATCCTTTTCTGCAGTACTAACACCAAATTTCATCTTGTTGATTCATACTAATTCTCCAATTTCTGAAGTTAATTTGAATTCTAAGCCTGTCCTCTAAGATGCTTGCAACCCGTTGGTGTTATCCACAAATTAATAAGCACGCTCTCCACTCCATCATCCAATTCATTAATGAAAATGCTGTTTCGGTGTCCTGTCTGGTGTTCAAGATGTATGAAGCTAGGAATCATGCTCAGTACAAATGAAAGAACAGTGAATCCCAGGAGCATTTGAGAGTAGATGAAGGTCTTATTGCCTATCCCACAAAGGGGAGGTTTAAGGCAAACTGGTACTCAGTCAGGTTGCTCATATGAAGCGAAGGTTATATTAAGACAAACCTTCCCACACATAATGATGGTGGGGTCCTTCTCTCTCAGATTGAGGCATTGAGAACTTTCCTCCGTATTAGAACTGTGAGCTCCAACTAACTTTCACTATCCAGGAGGGATGTGGATCCACTCCACAGATAATCTTAACAAAAGAAAAAGGCTGAAGTTTTAAACAGAGAACGAATGTTTGCCTCATCATGTTGCAAAATTGTTATATTTCAGCTAATTTTTGGTGAGAAAATTGAAAAAGGAAAGATATCAAAGTGAACATATGTTGTCTCTCTCTCAAGCTGGAAACAATTCTGGTTCTGCTCCACTACTCCTTCCTTGTATTTAAGTACCCAGGGGAGAGAAGCCATCGACTCCTCTTTTTCTAGTGTCGCCAACACCAGCAGTAAAAACAAGAATGCTGTTTGAAGGCATCCAGTTATGTCACATAGGAAGTATCCATCAGAAGCCCTGCACCCTGACCAGCACACTCAGAACAAGATACAAATAAGAAGGTGAAGAAAAGTAAAATTCTAAACTTTTATCTCCACATTAACTCATATTTGTTTACAAAACCAATTCAACATTTTAATGTGTATGTGTTTGTGTAAGTGCAACAGTAAACATTAGAAAGTGGAAGGTGCAAAAAAATCAGTTTGAAGGGCCCTTCTGCAGTGTTTTCTGCATTTCTCAGATTCTGATTCTTCATATACTCTAACCCAAATCAGACAAAAAACAACCAACCAATACTTCCAACATAGTCGTTTATAGCTATTTCCACTGTGCAGAGCTTCACACTGTAACTGATGCTGCTAATCTGGTCACTGTACCTTACAGGAAACCAGAGGCACCACAACAGCAATAACAGAGAGGATCAGCTCCATTACGCATAGACAATATTTCACAAAAATACAGGATGTTTACACTTTGGAATTGAGACATTAGTTATCAAATGGGTAGGGTAGAAATGGTTTAAACACAAATGGTTCAGAATCTCCACTACATTCATGCTGCTGCTGCCTGTTTGCAGGTTTCTCCTGCATCTCCAGGACCACTGCTCTAAATTCTGTATGTTGCAGTGCCTTATAGGTACCTATCCCATCTTTCCAAGCACAATATTGAGAAGCAGAGGATTCTGGAAAATTTTGAAAGGCAACTCTTCTGTAACGGAAATTATTGGGAGGGCTTCTTGACCCTTAGCTCGTCCACAGTGATTCTAAAATCATTCAAATTGGGATGGTTTGGGACCACATGGCATTTAACGCGGTTGAAAGAAAGTCTATTCTCAACAGCAGTAGGCATAAATGTAAACTGTAGAGACACACAGCTCCCGAATTGCTAGTTCACGGCTGCGGCACACTGCGCCCGTGGCTGCAAGGCCGGAGCGGCCTACACCCCCACGCCTGTGATTAGAAAATGTTTATTGGCTGACCTAATCATCACCCTCGCTGCTCGCTTTCACGTGCACAAGATATGACCTTGTTAAGACATGTTGATGAGTATTGTATGCTCCTCCTATGCGCAGAAATTCAACCACTTATAAGTGTTGTAAATAGAGAAGTAAGATAATAAAAACCCCAGTGAAAAGTCCCTGGGAGGCTTTTCGGCTACCACGACCTGGCGCTCTGTCTCCTTCCTTTTTCGTCGCCACATCTGGTGACCCCGACGTGATCCCCCCTGCTCACCGGCTGGATACGCCGAGTGCACCTCCGTGGCCGTTTGCCGCCCCTGATTCATGAGTATGGGGGGGGGACTTTCCAGTGCCCAGAAGGAGCACGCAAGAGAGTTACAAAAGATTATACGGCAACGATCATGTGTCGTTGTCTCGGTCGCTCATATCGAGGACCTTCTAAGGGAAATAGATCGCCAGTGCCCCTGGTATCCGAACTGCAGGTCGCTGCGGCTTCTTGATTGGATACGGATCGGGACCACCCTCTATAGTGAATCCCGTGCCCCGGTTCAGCACCTGCTGCTCTGGCAGCGTTGTAAGGAGGCGCTGGAGGGGGTCGGCCCCGATGGTCCCAAGCCGGTCTCCCTTTTGCCCCCAGGTGATGGACTGCCCCCCTCTTACCCGCAGCTGACCCTCGCTGCGCCGCCGCCCGCGGTGGCGCCCCCCCGCCCACCTGTTGGTCGGGGGGGCGTTGTCGCTACGGCGGTGCGGCGAGCGCGTGAGGCCGGTCTCTTGACCTACGAGGAATCCAGCTGTGGGTTTGAGGCGTTTCCCGTCTCTTGGCGGGATGACGGTAACGGAAGGCAGATCGTGGACTGGCAGGCACTCCCCTATTCGGTTCTGCGTGAGCTCCGCAAGGCGGTTCGCGAGACCGGGGTGCGGTCTACTTTCACCCTGGGGATCCTGGTAGGTGTGTCGAACGGCTATTGGTTAATCCCCCAAGACTGGAAAGATGTGTGCCGCATGGTGCTGTCTCCCGCGCAATACGTTGTGTGGGATAGCGAGTACCAGCGAGAGGCGCTTGCGGCTGCCGCACAGGGTGGGGGGGCCTATCTCGCTGAGCAGTTATATGGCACGGGACAGTTTTCGAGCATCCCCCAGCAGGCGGTGGGCACGCTCCAAGCGGCTTATCCCATTATTGGTCAGTGCGTCCGTCGGGCGTTTCGTAGGGTCCCCGCTACGGGCGAGTCCTCTAAGTCTTTCGCGGTTACTCGGCAGGGTGCCGCCGAACTGTTCCATCAGTTTATTGACCGCCTCCAAGAGGCAGTCCAAAGGCAGATCGACAACCCGGAGGCCCAAACTGAGCTTATGAGAAAGCTGGCTTATGAAAACGCCAATGCAGATTGCCGCCATGCAATGCAGGCAGTGGTCGGGCGCCCGGAGTACACCCTGGCACAGTTGCTACAGGCGTGTGCTGACGTAGGCACTCAGACCCATCAGATGGCCTTATTGGCTGCTGCCCTGCACAAGGGGCAGAAGCCTCAGGGGAACTGCTTTAATTGCCAACAGCCCGGGCATTTTTGGCGGGAGTGCCGGGCCCCCCCGGGGGGTGGGGGGCGGCGTGCCGAAACAAACCCCAAGCAGGCCAGAGGCCCCGCACGTTGTGTCCCAAATGCAAAAAGGGCTACCATTGGGCGGCGCAGTGTCGCTCAGCCGGAGGTGACAACCGGGCCCTAACAACCAGCCAGGACAACCCCCCGGGAAACTCGTAGTCGGGCCTGCGACCAGCCCGAGGCCAAAGTCCGCGCCCCTCTCGGTGCACGATGTTCCCGCCGCCACAAGGGGCAGTGCGGGGATTGACCTTGTCAATCAGAAAAATATGGATATAACTCTCCCTGGGGAGGTCCTCCTTATGCAGTCTCAAATTCAGGGCCCGTTGCCGGAGGGCACGGTGGGCCTTGTTCTGCCCCGCTCGTCCGCCAGCAAGCAGGGCTTGTTTGTGGTGCCTGGGGTGGTGGACTCGGACTATGGTGGAATTATCCACGTTCAGCTGTGGAGTCATCTGCCAAAACAACTGTTTCAGGGAGATGCCTGGGCACAACTCATACTTGTGCCCTACTCCCTTCCGGCAGGGGGAAGAAACGTCCCCCGAACCGGCGGTTTCGGGTCCACCAGCCAGCGCACTATTCACCCGCAAGTAGCAGCAGTTGTTAAAGACATTGGATCACCCCAACCTAAACGCGTTTATTGCCTCGACGATCAGCTGTTCGAGGGTGTCATCGACTCTGGGGCAGATGTCACCGTCATCGCCGCCGCGCAGTGGCCCGCCCATTGGCCCACGGAGCAGGCTCCGGCTGTCTGGGGTGTGGGCGGGGCGCAGGACTCGCAACGGAGCGCCCGATGGTTGGAGGTTAGGGCGCCCCAGGGCACCCGCCGCGCCCGTATCCGGCCCATCATTCTCCCCGTCCACCTCAACCTGTGGGGCCGTGATTTATTAACGCAGTTTGCTGCCACCATCCATATTGATGATTAGGCGTACGGCCCTCCCCCTCCGTTGGCTCACTGACGAGCCCGTCTGGGTTGCACAGTGGCCGCTTCCTTTAGAAAAGCTGGAGGCCCTCCAGCACTTAGTCAATGACCAGCTACAGGCAGGGCATTTGGAGGAATCCACTAGCCCATTTAATGCACACGTATTTGTTATTAAAAAGAGATCTGGTAAATGGCTCCTCCTGCATGATCTTCGCGCCATTAACAAAATTATACAGCCTATGGGTTATGTTACTAATGTTCTTAAGTCTCTTCCAGGCTCCTATGTATCGCCCTCCTGTGATGACAACCTGTTGGCCCTTTTTCTCACTCTGCAACAGCTCTTTTCCATCCACCTCAGCCCCCGCAGCGCATGACCTGAGGACAAGTTAAGGCCCTCTCATTGCAGGCCGAGCAGTTGCGGGTGCAGCAGCAGCTGGAACCTACCGCAGAAAATTATCTTGTGACATTGCTAGCTTGCTTTAATGCTAACTTGCTCCTCATTTTGTGCATACTGGGGGGCTTTTTGCTGGCTCCTGGTTGTCAAGGCGAGCCCCAGATGGAACAGCGGCTGCAGTTTAACATTTGGGTCCGTCTGGCGCAAGTATTGAATCAATCTAATTTTTGCTTAGCCGCTACCCCGGAAATGCAAGGTCTGTTAAGTACCTGCCTTATTCCTGTCTGTAAGCCACCTAGCGACATACCAGTGAATATGCAGTTGGGCCTTAATAATATTGTTAATAAATCTGTCATACAATATTCCACTCTTACCCGCTGGGGAGAGGCTATGTATCGTCTCCCCTTGTGGGCAGTACAACTTTATACCCCCTTTGTGGCAAACCATGCCAATAATACTTGTGCCAAAGTAGTTAATTGCTCTAATTATAAGCCCCATGGGGGGTGTTTGGCGACTGGCCAGGCCTTATGGAATTGTACCAAACCGCAGAATGTGTCGGCTAATTTTGGGCACATCGAATTGCCATCCGGTTGGTTCTTTACATGTGGCCATCGCACGTTTAATTATGTCCCCGCAAATCTTTCTGATACTCAATGTTGTTTGAGTCGTTTGGTCCCCATCATGCCGCAAAAAGCGTTGCTTCTTTTTCCGCCCCGCCTTAAGCGTAGTAGTGTCCCCTTGCCTATGACATGTAATGGTAATGTTAGTCTATTAAGTCAAGCAAAATATATTTCTCTTGCAGTCTCTCTTGTAGGCCTGCCTGGGCTGGCCATAGCTCAAGGCAATAATATAGCAGAATTGGCATGTTTGTTAGCAAAAACCATAAATTCAACCTCCCGGGCCATTGGGCTCCTCAATGAGGAGCAACAAAAATTACGGCACGCCATCCTAGATAATCGAGCTGCTATCGATTACTTACTTTTGCAGCAACATCTGGGATGTGAGACAATAAAAGAGATGTGCTGTTTCAATCTTACTGATAATGGCAATCGTATACAGCAGCAGCTTAATATGTTAAAACAATATGCCCAAGCCATACGCCAAGATATCTCCCCTCCTTGCTGAGATTACCTCTGGTCATGGCTACCTTTTGGGTGGATAAAAACACTCTTGCAATATGGGGTCCTAATTTTGGTCCTTGGCATTTCACTGTGCTGCTTCGTTCAATGTATACCTAGCCTGGTAGCACTGTGTATGCGACCCTGCGAGGGTGCCCCGTCTAAACACCGCTTTTAAAACAAAAAAGGAGGGAATGTAGAGACACACAGCTCCCAAATTGCTAGTTCACGGCTGCGGCACACTGCGCCCGTGGCTGCAAGGCCGGAGCGGCCTACACCCCCACGCCTGTGATTAGAAAATATTTATTGGCTGACCTAATCATCACCCTCGCTGCTCGCTTTCACGTGCACAAGATATGACCTTGTTAAGTCATGTTGATGAGTATTGTATGCTCCTCCTATGCGCAGAAATTCAACCAATTATAAGTGTTGTAAATAGAGAAGTAAGATAATAAAAACCCCAGTGAAAAGTCCCTGGGAGGCTTTTCGGCTACCACGACCTGGCGCTCTGTCTCCTTCCTTTTTCGTCGCCACAGTAAACCATTGGGATCACTTTGGTAAGCGGACATGAGGTTTGTAACAAGTGGGCTAGGGAGACCATAGTGTTCTTGGAATGGAACATTTCTCCAGTGGGGACAGAGAGGAACTGACTGGGTCATGAGGTGTAAGGATACCTTGGCACCAAGCAGAGCTTACAGGGCTTGAGGTGGTGAAGTTAAGGGACGTCCCTTTTGACCATGCCCAGACCATGGAATATGGTACAGAAGTGGGATCCTCTCCTGAACTGTGTACTTTGTGTAACAGCAATGATGTGAATGAGAACCTCTTCCCTGGTGACTACAACAGCTCACAGCAGGGCTTCTCTGTTACTCTCATCTTGTTTATGATGCACTTGTAGGTTTGCTCAGTGATTTGAGAAGCTGGAGGTTAGGGGTGGTGGGGAGTGAGTGGGGCAGGTGAATTTTCCTTTGCTGTGTTGGCCCCATGGACATGGATATTGATTGCCCCTCACATCCATCTCAATTCATCCCACCATACTCTTAAAGAACACCTTCAAACTATTTTCCCCAAAAGGTACTTGCGAGTTTGATCAATGTTGTCCTTGTATTAGTATTGCTTCATTAAAGCAATTTTTCTGTGACTAAATGAAATGCAACAAAGTAAAAAAAAATATAAAAGGTGGCATCTAAATCAGATTTTTTTACCAATTTATTGAAAGAAAAGTATTTGAACCAGATAGTGAACTAATTACTATTTTAAAATAAACTATTAATGAGCTGGAAAATGAATAAGAGACCAGGTTCAGCTTGTGGGAGAGCTCTAACTGGCTCCAATTATCCAAAAGACATATGGTTTATCAGATTTAACTATCTGCTTTTTACTCTAAGTGGCCATTCCCAGCTTCTTTTGACATAGACTCATGAACAATATGTGGTCACAGTAAAGCGTGTTACAATTTTACAGCATAAATGTAGCCTCTGAAGAGGGAAAGTTGAGAGTGGTAGTATTTATTGGGGGATATTTGTCATTGTGTTTGGGTTGCCCCAGATTTTATGATTTCCATGGTCCATTTCATGCGGATATGTCAGGCTTTGGCCAAAGAACCAGCTGCTCACAAATATAGCGCCTTTCATCTTTGCATGGACCAGAGGAGAGTTCTCCACCTGTGACAAGTGCACAGTTCCCATCAATGTATCCTTTATTTATTGCAAACCTATGATAGAATAAAATGTTACTTCAAGTCTTTCTAGTTATATCTCTATTACTACCTTATTTTTTCAAAGGTTAAAATGTCTATAATTTAAACGTGGCAAAAACAAATAATTTTAATAAGAAGAAAACAATTGTGGAGAAGCAGAGGGGCCATTATTAAAAAAATCATCAGTAAATTTGGTATTTATGAATGTGAGGGAATAATTGCATTGGCTAGACTCAGGAGTGCAGATGCTCCACGGGTTATGCAAACCCGACTTACGGAAATCTGGACTTATGGAAAAAGTTCCATAAGTTCTCCCCCCCCCCCACCGTAATTGTTGGAGATACATTTCCGACTTACGCAAAATTCGACTTACGCAAGGCATTCCGGAATGGAACGCGTTGTGTAAGTCAGGGAGCTTCTGTAGTGTATCACATGCTGTGCAAATTTTTCACTTAACTGCCAGTGCATTTCAGCCATGACACAACCTCCTCTCTATTCTTTTTTTTTCTTGAATTCTTACTGCTCTCAGTTCATTGCCAATGCACTTCATTCTTGACCTGCAGCACCGGCTTCCCCTCCACCTTTGATGTTTCATCCAGCTTTTTGATCAATACACCTCAACCTTGACTTGTACCATCATTTGCTGCCCCATAGAATTTAAAAATACATTTCAGTGATGACATATTGTACTCCTTTTTACTGAAGCTTGGGTTTCTCTCTGTCATAGCACTGTCAATTCACTTCATTGAAATGAGAAGTTTCTAGTTGTGTCTGGAACTTACCAGTCAGTGGAAAAAGCTGTACCATTCACCCACATCCACAATCTGTCGGTCTTCTCACGTGACAATCCTATCCAGTGAGAAGTTGCCAGGGGGCTTATAAAATCCTGTACAAAGACAAAGCCAGTTCATTCCTTTCCCTGCTCATTTCATGGATGTACGTACATCAGGTATTTGCTCGTTTCACAACTTTATGGATATCAGGTACAGTGGTGTGGTTAACAGGTCCCTATGTCCTGAGGTAGCTTCATGGTTAGGACCCTACCAAATTCATGGCCATGAAAATGCGTCATAGACCATGAAATCTGGTCTCCCTGTCTTGAAATCTGTTTTTTTGGGTGCTTTTACCCTATACTATACAGATATCACAGGGTATATGAACGTTTCTCATACTGAGGGTCCTGACCCAAAAGGGAGCTGCAGGGGGGTCACAAAGTTATGTTAGGTGGGTCACGGTATTGCTGCCCTTACTTCTGCTCTGCTTTCAGAGCTAGGTGGCCAGAGAGTGGCGGTTGTTGGCCAGGCGCCCAGCTCTGAAGTCAGCACCGTGCCAGCAGCAGTGCAGAAGTAATGGTGGCAATACCATACCATGCCACCCTTACTTCTGCACTGCTGCATTCAGCATTGGGGGTCAGGAGAATGGCGGCTGCTGACTGAGGGCCCAGCTCTGCAGGCAGCGGCTCAGAAGTAAGGGTGGCAATACCATACTATGCCATCTTTATTTCTGCTTGGCTGCTGGCGACAGTTCTGCCTTCAGAGCTTGGATCCCAGCCAGCAGTCGCCACTCTCCAGCTGCCCAGCTCTTAAGGCAGTGCTGCTGCCAGCAGCAGCACAGAAGTAAGGGTAGCAATACCACAATCCCCCCCTACAATAACCTTTTGACCCCCTCCCCAACACACACACACACACAACTCCTTTTTGGGTCAGGGCCCCTACAATTACACCACCATGTAATTTTAGACTTAAATAGCTATAATAATTAAATGTATGATTTTTAAAATCTTATGACCATGAAATTGACTGAAATGGACCGTGAATTTGGTAGGGCCCTACTCATGGTTGATCAACCCCATTAACCAACCTGATCACATTCTTCATTTCCTTCACAAGTGTTTGCTGTAGAAATTGTGACAACATTCTTTGTTGGTTAATCTCTATTCACTCTCTTGTCTAGAGGACAATACCTCCCCTAGATCACTTCTGAGACAGAGAAAAATGCCCAGAGTGATGTACAGGTTTTTCTTATACTACAGTAATAGATGTAGCTTGAATATGAAAAGTACTGGTGACATTGGGGTTTTGCCTTTCATCAGGTGCCTTTTAATTTAATTTATGGTTCAGTTATGGCTCTAATGCTGGGGAGAGAAGAGGAGGTGTGAGGTAATTAGCCTTTAAGAAAAAAAAAAGTCATCATAAAGCAAGGTACCAAATGAAGCCAAATCTCATTTTCCACAATCCTCTTTTAACTGACAAATCTTTTATTGGCTGTTTTGAATATGCAGCTCTCCAAAGAGAAAGGTACTCTACCAGCTCTTCTTTGTTTTCTATAAGGAGGAGTCTGGAGCCAGGAGAAGAGCAGGCCTTTTGACTCTCCAGCCAAGGTTTGGATTCAGTAGAAAAGTGGTAACATTTCTCTCCATGGGGAAACCAATTTTCTGGGCAAAGAAACTTCCACCCTTAAAAAGAAATACAGTTTATGTTTCTTCTGTTGCTGTTACACTTGTCCTCCCTCCCACATTTCCTCCACTTGACTGTTTCATCCACTTAATGTGCTTTGTCTGTATTAAGTTTGTCATCTCTCTCACATAGCAGCTATCTCTTATGGTGTGTTTTTACAACATCTAATATAACGGAGGCCCATACCTGATTGAGGCCTCTAGATGTTCTTTTATTAGAAGTATTAAGTTCAATTTGTAATAATAGATTTTCTCTTGTAGTTTGATTTTGAGTCAAGTGCATCACAAACCATCTTGAGATTCACAAGCATTGACGTGGTTGTTTGTATTTTGATGCTGGCATGAGAACTCTTGTGCTATAGCAAATAAAATAATTATTGCTATGCCAACATCACTTTCCTTTTATACACAAATCATGTTTGTTTGTTTTCCCCCTAGGGGAATTTTGTGTATTTTTGGGATTCTATACATCAAGTGTGAGTGCTTTTGTAATTAATTGGCTGGTTCTTTGTTAGTAATTATTGAGCAGGATTCTTGCACAATGGGTAAAATTCAGTGAGGATCTGTAAGTGAGGCTTCTTCATGCAGAGTTAGACTCCATTTATCACTCACTTACTGATCTGCAAGTATCAGGGAATCTAAGCTGGTGAAACCTACATGCTGAGAAGCACCAGAGATGAGATGGAAAACATTGAAGTGGGAGGTTGACTAGTTTATCTTACAGCTTCTTAAAAGAGAACTGGTAGGTAAGACACCATGGGAAGAAAATCTGAAGGAACAGGGAGTTTAGGAAAGCTGGCAGTTTGTCAAAGAGACAATATTCAAAGGCACAAGAGCAAATTATTATGATGTGAAGGTATCACCACTTCTTTCTATGGACTTTGAGGAGATCTCTATTGCCCCCTGACTGGTTTTCTTTGGTATCGCCTAGAACTGGAAAGGACCTTGAAAGGTAATTGTGTCCAGCCCCCTGCCTTCACTAGCAGGACCAAGTACTGATTTTGCCCCAGATCCCTAAGTGGCCCCCTCAAGGATTGAACTCACAACCCTGGCTTTGGCCGGCCAATGCTCAAACCACTGAGCTATCCCTCCCTCTGGTCACAACAATGCTTGGCCCATGGCTCTAATTAGGCTTAGTGCTCTGCTTCAGCCCCTGTGGGCTGTGTTTCTGGAGACAGCCAGGTACAGGGATGTCACCCCTTTGCTGACTCAGGCCTTCCTCCCTCCCTTCCTTAGTTGAACTCTCTCTTTTTATAGCAGGCCCTGTTACCTCTGTTGGTTGCAGGTGAGGGTCTCTGACTCAATGACTGGCAGTTGTGGCAGTTGCATGAGGGTGTGGCCAGGCTGCTTGCCTCTTGGCAGGAGAGGCTCCCCTCCCCCTTCTGCCTGTGCTCAATGTGGGGTTAGAGGCCAGTATGGCCCCATCAAGAGCTCTTTAACAAATTGAATATCAAGGAGGAATCCAACAAGAAGTGGAATGTGGACAATCTGTGAAGGATGAGTACAAAAGAATGGCACAAGCATGTAGGAACAAAATCAGAAACGGCAAGGCACCAAATGAGCAAATAGCAAGAACCATACAAATTAATAAATAGTGTTTCTGTAAATGCATCAGGTGCTAGAGAAAGGTGAAGGAAAGTGCAGGTCCTTGACTTAGCACAAAGGACAGCTAATGACAAATTATATCAAGAAGGGTGAAGTGTTTAATGCCTTTAATAAATAGGTAATTGTACCAAATATTTAAATACAATTAATACTAACAGCAAGGGGGAAGAAACACAAGCCAAAACAGGAAAAGAACAGGATAAATAATAGTTAGATAAGTGACATGTGTTCAAGTGAGCAGAGCCTGAGGACATTCACCCTAGAGTACTTAAGGATCTAACTAAAGCAATCTCAGAACCATTAGGAAATATCTTTGAGACAATGTAGATTGATCAAGAAAAAATCATGCCAAACCAACTTAATTTCCTTCTTTGACATGGCTACAGATCCATTGGATAGAAGGAAAGCTATACACATTATATATCTTGATTTTAGTAAGTCTTTTGACACAGTCCAACATGACATTATGATAAGCAAGCTAAGGTAATATAGTATATATGAAATTATATCTGGTCGGTATAAAACTGGTTGAAAGACCTTACTTAAAGATTAGTTACCAGGGTCCTGGGTCCAGTATATTCAATGTTTTCATTAGTGATGTAGATAATGGAGTAAAAAGCATGCTTATAAAATTTGTGGATAACTCCAAGCTGGGAGGGGTTGTTAGCATGTTGGAGGACAGGTTTAGTATGCAAAATAATCTTGACAAATTAGAGAATTGGTCTGAAATCAACAAGATGAAAATCACTAAAGAAAAGTGCAAACTACTACACTTAGGAAAGAAAAATTAAATGTACAACTACAGAATGGAGAATAGCTAGCTAGGCAGTGATACTGCTGAAAAGGATCTGGAATTTATAGTGGATCAAAAATTGAATATGAAACTCCAGTGTGATGGAGTTACAAAATAATTTTCATATAATTTTTGATGTATTAACATGTGTCATATGTAAGACATCAGAGGTAACTGTCCCTCTGTATTCAGCACTGGTGAAGCCTGAGCTTGAGTCCTGTGTCAATTTCTGGGTGCCACATTTAGGAAAGATGTGGACCTATTGGAGGGAGTCCAGAGGACAGCATCAAAAATGATAATATGACATATGAGGAAAGTTGACAAGACTGTGCATGCTTAGTGTAGAGAAGAGAAGCCTGAGAGGTGACAAGAAGTAATCAAGTTAATCTACAACAAGGGAGAATTTGGTTAGGGTTAGAGTTAGAAAGAAACTTTCCAAGTATAAGGATTTTTAAGCACTGCAATAGACTTACAAGGGAGGTTGTGGAATCCTCATCTTTGGAGGTTTTTAAAAAATGTTTACACAAACACCGGTCAGGGATGATCTAGGTATGTTTGGACCTGCCTCAGTGCAGGTAACTTGACTAAATGACCTTTTCATAGAATCATAGAATCATAGAATATCAGAGTTGGAAGGGACCTCAAGAGGTCATCTAGTCCAACCCCCTGCTCAAAGCAGGACCAATTCACAACTAAATCATCCCAGCCAGGGCTTTGTCAAGCCAGGCCTTAAAAACCTCCAAAGAAGGAGACTCCACCACCTCCCTAGGTAACGCATTCCTGTGCTTCACCACCCTCCTAGTGAAATAGTGTTTCCTAATATCCAACCTAGACCTCCCCTGCTGCAACTTGAGACCATTGCTCCTTGTTCTGTCATCTGCCACCACTGAGAACAGCCGAGCTCCATCCTCTTTGGAACCCCCCTTCAGGTAATTGAAGGCTGCTATCAAATCCCCCCTCATTCTTCTCTTCTGGAGACTAAACAATCCCAGTTCCCTCAGCCTCTCCTCATAAGTCATGTGTTCCAGACCCCTAATCATTTTTGTTGCCCTCCGCTGGACTCTTTCCAATTTTTCCACATGCTTCTTGTAGTGTGGGGCCCAAAACTGGACACAGTATTCTAGATGAGGCCTCACCAATGTCGAATAAAGGGGAACGATCACGTCCCTCAATCTGCTGGCAATGCCGTTAGCCTTCTTGGCAACAAGAGCACACTGTTGGCTCATATCCAGCTTCTCGTCCACTGTGACCCCTCGGTCCTTTTCTGCAGAACTGCTACCTAGCCATTCGGTCCCTAGTCTGTAGCAGTGCATGGGATTCTTCCGTCCTAAGTGCAGGACTCTGCACTTGTCCTTGTTGAACCCCATCAGGTTTTTTTTGGCCCAATCCTCTAATTTGACCAGGTCCCTCTGTATCCAATCCCTACCCTCTAGTGTATCTACCACGCCTCCTAGTTTAGTGTCATCTGCAAACTTGTTGAGAGTGCAGTCCACACCATCCTCCAGATCATTAATAAAGATATTTAACAAAACCGGCCCCAGGACCGACCCTTGGGGCACTCTGCTTGAAACCGGCTGCCAACTAGACATGGAGCCATTGATCACTACCCGTTGAGCCCGACGATCTAGCCAGCTTTCTGTCCACCTTACAGTTCATTCATCCAGCCCATACTTCTTTAACTTGCCGGCAAGAATACTGTGGGAGACTGTATCAAAAGCTTTGGAATAACACATCCACTGCTTTCCCCTCATCCACAGAGCCAGTTATCTCATCATAGAAGGCAATTAGGTTAGTCAGGCACGACTTTCCCTTGGTGAATCCATGCTGACGGTTCCTAATCACTTTCCTCTCCTCTAAATGTTTCATAATTGATTCCATGAGGACCTACTCCACGATTTTTCCAGGGACTGAGGTGAGGCTGACTGGCCTGTAGTTCCCCGGATCCTCCTTCTTCCCTTTTTTAAAGATGGGCATTACATTAGCCTTTTTACAGTCATCTGGGACCTCCCCCGATCACCATGAATTTTCTAAAATAGTGGCTAATGGCTCTGCACTCTCATCCGCCAACTCCTTTAGCACCCTCGGATGCAGCGCATCCGGCCCCATGGACTTGTACACGTCCAGTTTTTCTAAATAGTCCTGAACTACTTCTTTCTGCACAGAGGGCTGGTCACCTTCTCCCCATATTGTGCTGCCCAGTGCAGCAGTCTGGGAGCTGACCTTGTTCGTGAAGACAGAGGCAAAAAAAGCATTGAGTACATTCGCTTTTTCCACATCCTCGGTCACTAGGTTGCCTCCCTCATTCAGTAAGGGGCCCATACTTTCTTTGACTTTCTTCTTGTTGCTAACATACCTGAAGAAACTCTTCTTGTTACTCTTAACATCTCTTGCTAGCTGCAACTCCAAGTGTGATTTGGCCTTTCTGATTTCACTCCTGCATGCCTGAGCAATATTTTTATACTCCTCCCTGGTCATTTGTCCAAGCTTCCACTTCTTGTAAGCTTCTTTTTTGTGTTTAAGATCAGCAAGGATTTCATTGTTTAGCCAAGCTGGTCGCCTGCCATATTTACTATTCTTTCTACACATCGGGATGGTTTGTTCCTGCAACCGCAATAAGGATTCTTTAAAATACAGCCAGCTCTCCTGGACCCCTTTGCCCTTCATGTTATTCTCCCAGGGGGTCCTTCCCAATCAACATTTCTGTGATTGTATTATTCCCTCCTGTTAACTGTTTTTTCTTCCTACCGTCCTCTCTGGTGGTCTTTCAAGATGTGACTTAAACAGCTTAGCCTCCCTTATTTTCCCTTAAGACTCACTTCTGAGTTTTCCAGTGAATGTAGAATTTTGGTAAATAAAGATAAAAAGAATTGGAATCTAATTAACCAAAATGTCGTACTTTGATATCCATCAGTGTTAGGAATTCGATATGAAATTATTTCAGTCTAAAGTTACAGCATATAGGGAAAAAAATTGCCCTCCTGAACAGGGCCGGCTCCAGGCACCAGCTTAACAAGCAGGTGCTTGGGGCGGCCAAGGGAGAGGGGTGGCACCTGCGGCAATTCGGGGATGGCAGGTCCCTCACTCTCTCCAAGAGCAAAGGACCTGCCACTGAACTGCCTCCGCCGATCGCGGCTTTTTTTTTTTCCAATTGCTGCCGCTGATCGCGATCGTGGCTTTTTTTTTTTTTTTTGCTTGGGGCGGCAGAAATCCTGGAGCCGGCCCTGCTCCTGAAGCCAACTGACCTTTATCTTTCCTGTTCAAAACCTTTGGCAGATTTCCATTCTCAGCTTGGGTAATTTCCTGGTGCTGGCTAAGGTTATCCTGATGTCTACATGGTACATGGGAGATCTGAAAAACTTAAAGCCAAAATAATATAACAATATGATGTACCACTTAAAAGTAAATTGCAACAGTTGTACAAATCAATATATTATGACTTATAGGGACTAAGTTCTACCTGCAGTTATGCCATTGTTGTATTATTAAAACAACATGTTATGTTATATGTAACATGTAAGATACTTTTTCTTGTTAAAAGTCATCTTAAAATTAACATTTTGAACTTACTCCCCCCCCCCAAAAAAACAAAAAACAAAAAACTCATTGTGTGACTGAAAATCTTAACTCTGTAAAGAGTCACAGAATATAGCAATTGAAAACATCCTGATTTCCAACATCTGGGTTGAACACAGGTGATGTCTGCAGTGACCTCAAAGCAGAAAAATCCTATTTTCAAAGTTAGACTCCAACACAGAAAAATCAATACTTAGGAAGAAAGTGCTAAGTGAAAAGCCCTGGAATCTTTGCAAGGAAGACAAGGACACTTAAACTATGGATAGGAAATTCAATGAAAGTATCAGCCCAGAGGAATGCTCACATCAGGGGTGTGTTTTGGCCTATGAGGCTGAAGCCAGGCGTATAGACCCCAAATTCATGGTTCTGCAGGGGTCCACCAGAAAGTCTGTCCTGCATATTTGTTCTGGAGGACCCTCTGCCCCTTCTAGCTCTTGGGAGATATGGCAAGTTGGAGTTGTTATGCCAGAGGCTTCTCAGCTGTCATTGACCCTGGATATTCTGCAAAGGGGGTCCCTGGTTTGGGTGTTTGTGGCTGGAGAGAATGTGACAGAATGCAGCTGGTGTCCATGCCAAGCCCACTAAAGCCATAATAAGGCATCTAAATAAGTGGCCTGATTTTCAGAGGAGCTAAGCATTGCAGCTATTCACTGACTTACAGCTCATGAGATTTACTCTCCAGCAGTTACACAAGGAGTACGCCAGCACAGAGCTAATCTCTCAATATCTACTTTGCTCATGCTTACCATTTGCAGCCAAGACCCGCACTGCTATGAGCAAAGCCAAACAGAAGATCCCCAAAATTCCTGCTACGAGCCTCCATGCGGGAGCTGGAGCAGAAGAATCTGAGAGAGAGACAGAGAGGGAAGAAGTACAGAATTGCAGAGGGAAATGCTTTTAAACCCCAAACGAGGCATATGCCATTCGTGTTCTGTGTTAGTGAAATGCAGCTCAACCGCACACTAGTATTCATTCTCCCCGCTCTACCTTCACACTTATTCAGCCGTGTCAGAACAAGTTGTCAGGGCTCTTGAACTATGGAATGAAAATTCTTGCCCTGTTCAAAGTTATACAGGTTAAGATACCCGGAGAGCAGGATCTAGCCTTAACAAAGCCTTAGTAAGGATTCAGACTGTTTTACGTGGGACTTGATGGCAACAGAACTGTGTTCTGGGGTCCTAGCAGAACACCATAAATGGATATTCCTTCCACCTTAGCACTTATATGGAGCTTTTCAACTGTAGCACTTAAGAAGGTAGGAAACTATTGACCCCATTTTACAGATTGGGAAATTGAAACAGAGAGAGGTGAAATGCTTTGCCCAGGCTTACCAAGGGAGTGAATAAATCCCTCCTCTCCTGGCTGCCAGTTAGAAGCCCTGTGCAGTGGTCCAAAATGCTTCTATGCAGCAAATTGTGAAAGAGGGGAGGCATTATATTCATTCACTGTTAGTATCGTGTACACTCATTAAGGTGGGGATAACGATAAGGAGGCTCAGAACAAGGAGTTCTAAGAAGAATAAAAAGGGCTCCCCCTTCCCTCTTGGGAATTCCACCATCAAGGGCACCTTAAAAAAAGCATTAAGGGCTCAGCTGTGCCTTTTAGGAACTGCCTTGTGTTGGGCCAGTGTGGAGCTCCCCAGCAGGAAGTCTGGTTGGGGATCGTGTCTCCTGAGGCACAGTCCCTCCCCAAGCTCTCAAGTGTGCAAGGGGAGAGCACTCACTGCACCATCTTATAGGATGGTGGAGCTGCTCCCCTGTGTTACCTAGTGGGGGGGCAGTAAGGTACTAGTCCATTGTGGGCCCTAAACAGGAATACTTTGTGCCCCTTAATCCTAAATCAGTAAAGTTTTTATAATAAAAAGTGAATGGGGGCCCCATGGAGTTGGTTGGGGCCCTAAACAATCGCTTAGTCTTCTTATGTCTAGTGTTGGGTCTGGGGCAGGGGGCTAGATAAGGACATAGTTGTATTTCCCCCTCCGTCCACTTTGGGGTGGCCAATGCCTCTGTGCATTCTAGGAGGGAACAATCCCTGCAGCTGGGAAGAGAATATCTGGCCATTGCATTTGGGGGTAGAAGGCAGGGTACGCCTAGTACCCTCTGCTCCTCTCCCTGAAAACATTCATACAGGGGCTGAGAACAATCTGGCCCAGTTCCCTGTATTACATGGATGCATAGCTCTGCTCTGAATTTATTTTTAAGGCTTAATTTTATATTATAATATAAAGAATGTGCAAAGAAGCCAGCTTGATCATGCTTGTGGCATCTTAGTCATCGAATGTCTTGATTTTGTGTATTTAAATCCCAATCCTTTATGTGCAGTTTTGCTTTTCATGTTCTCATACAGTTCAAGGAAGGTGTTAGACTATGGACAGTTAAATAGTAGTATGAGTTGAGTCAGCAGCTTATATCACGCAGTACCTTTGCCTTGGGGGTTCGTAGTCTGTTGTCTCCTCTGCTGCTCAGAAGAATTATGGCATTTCAGTTCTGTGTAGTTCCCCACCTCCTCATTTATCTCTAATGGGTTATAGCATAGAAATAGTGATTTTCATTCATTGAGCTGATAAAGGTGGACAGCTCTGATTACAATCTATAGAACTATAAAACTTTCACTGCAGGATGTAGGGCATGGCAGAACTTTGGTATTAAAAGCATTTGTTCCAAAACACAATGGTCTGCAGTAGCCTGTCAGTGTACTGGGATCAACCAACTAACATCTGTGAATTCAGCATATGGATCTTATCACCTTGTTTCCAATATCTGACTCCTATTTAGCGTCTTAGCCAAAAGTGTTGTTACATTTAAAGTTATTCAAGTGACTTATATAACCCTTTGCACATACACTATAATCAGAAAATTACAGTTACAAAGCTAAGCATTAAAAGTTATGGAAATATCCAGTTAAGATAATGTACCTGTTCGACTAACCTTGACTCATGCATTCTGCTAATGACAATCTTGAAATGTAAAATTTCACTTTACATACTTCAAAACAAATTGAACTGTGATCTACTAAATGTATTTATAAACTCCTTAAACATTTCCAGTGCTATTTCCTTGATTTAAAGCTTGCTTCTGCTCCCATTGAAGTCAATGGTTGTTTTACAATTGATTTCAGAGAAAACATAGCAGTTGGCATTATGCTCTTCTAGATGGAGCCCATTTTTTTCCTGTTTTTAAAGAGCATTTTTAAATGTCATCTTCTCAAAAACTAACTGCTCAACTTCTTGGATGCTCAGTGGAAATCCTCTGTAGCTCAGGAAATTCTCCGCTGAACAGGAATGATCTTAAGGCTCTGGGATGGTAAATAAATGTGGACAATTAAGGATCAGCCATGACTTCATGATATTGAAGGCAAAGCATAGAGAAAATGGTACTTTATTCGCATACGAATAGGTTTCAGAAAGGAGAGAATTCACACGTCACCTCCTTTAATACTCCAACCAGAAGGCATGACTTAAAGAGATCGTGTCTCCTTGAACACAGGGCAAATCAACAACATCCATTGACATGGAATGGTTTGCGATAACCCAATCCCAGAACTGTGTTCCAGGGCTCCAAACGTACAATAACTTTTGCTCCCCATGCCCAGAATACAGTGTACCATTCCAGGAGCATGTCAGTGCCTGACAGATGTTAACAAATTACTAAAATAACTGTGCCTGACACTGAAGAAAAAGCTAATAATATAAGTAGATAAAGTCAGGTACAATATGTACAGCTCAAGCAAGAGATTTAACATGGAAAATAAAATATCAGTAATAGCAGATATGTTCTCAGATGCTTACAAACATACCACACCTTTGTCCCTGGTGTTCTTTTGTCTCTTTTTCTTCTGCTGTTTGGAAGGAGTTTGAAATTTCAGGTCTACATAGGTCACTGCCTGCTCACTCATTTCTGGTGCATTCTGGGAGAGAAAGATTGGATTCAATAGACTGAGATGAAAAACGGATCTGATGGAAACTGATACTTGTATTATGGAACCACAACAGCAATCATCAGGATCTAATACAGAATAACTGAGGGTTTGGAAGAACCAGTCCTCCTTCTCACTGCAGAGGGAATGTGGCACCTAGTTCTGAATGTGGGACACATTAATACACACTGACAAACTAGAGAGATTCAGAAAGGAAAAACAAACAATTAAATAAAACCTCATGGGGACAGATTTAGGAGTCTAAAAGATAGAGCTACGATTTCATTTGCTCTGGCAATAGAGAGAGGCTGGACACAATCTGGCTCCTAATGCTGGAGAACTCAATACTTAGTAGCAGTGGTTAGCTCTGCCAGTATCAAAAGAGCCCCCAGTCAGACAATTTCTGGCCCCCTCCCTTGGTTGACAGGGATGGCTGTTCTGGAGGAAATGCTTACAGCATATGTCATAAATGTGCAGTATTACAATGGGTGCCCCTCTCTGCTCTCGCCTTAGGTTTCTAGAGCCTCTGGATATAATTCTCCACCTGTTTTATACAATTAACTTTAATAGGGATTGTGCACCTAAATCATTTAGGCACTTTTGTTAAAAATCCCACCTTTAGGTACCTAAATATGGATTTAGGAACAGAACTTTAGACCCCAGTGCCTCCAAGAACTGACGCTTGATTGGTGCACCTCCTCTTCAAGTGATATCCTTTAGTACTATGCACATTGAGTTCCAGTACAGAGTCATGGGACCACATTATGCTCTGAGACAGCCCTGTGTACATCTGGCATAATTCCATGGGAATCACTGGAGTTACTCCAGATTTTCACAGTCCAAAAGACCTCAGAATGTGGCCTCATACTGCAGAGATAGAAGTGAAGATGTCAGTCCCATATTAATGTCATTTAATCCTTGAGGGGGCCACTTAGGGATCTGGGGCAAAACAAATAGTTGGGGATTGGTCCTGCTTTGAGTAGGGGGTTGGACTAGATGACTTCCTGAGGTCCCTTCCAACCCTGATATTCTATTCTATGCTTCTATGATTTCATTCGTTGGGAGTCTATAACAAGAATAATGCAGCAGACTGGAACGGTTAAGGGATCCCTGACTCTCACATGGCAGGGAAGAACAGGAATCAGGGTCCAGAAGGGTCACAGGAGAAAGGAGTCTTCTTTCCCATTGGATGGTTGAGGCAGGGAAGCCTCTGGGGATTATGAGAAGTGTTTTCAGTTGTGTTATTTTTTTCATTTTTTTTTTTGTTCTCATTGTTGTAAACAATAAAGAAGGGGATGAAAAGGAACTTGGGCCTGGAGATTGCCTCCCTTGCCTAGCTGGTGAAATAGAGACCCGCTTCCCCCCCACCACCACCACACACACGTGGTCTATACAACAATCCTGCATTGAAAACAGACTGGGGATTATACTTTCAAATGTTTATGGTAGAATTCTGTTTAGAGCTTTATCCAGTCTAATTTTAAATGTTTCTTGCAGAGGGATTTCCACCCCTTACCTTGGGAGACATTTCTGTCTTACCTCCCTCCCTTTACACCTAGCTCTACAACCTCAACCCTCCCCTCCCCCACCAAACAACCCATTTCCCTCTTTGATGCTGATACACTTTCAATATTTCTAAACAGTTATTGTGCATCCCCTTTTAGCCAGGGTTTGCACAAAGTTCATTATACACACTTAGCTCTTGCATTTTTTGTTTATAAGTCAATCCCTCCAGCCCCTTTAATAAAGTGCATGTCTTTTCTCTGAATTCCTTTAAAACTTCCAATAAGTTTCTGCCTTAAAAAAAAAAAAAAAAAGAACATGTTTCTCTAAATCTTTGGATTAGGGACCATGGCCAAAATGTTCAAAAATGGGTGCTAAACATTAGGCTTCCAAGTATATGTGTGGCTGCCTATTTAAGAAGCCAGATTTTCAAAAGTGCTGAGCACTCAGTAGTAACCATAGATTACAGAGGGGCTGATGGGTGCTCAACATTTTTTAACATATATCTATTTTCAGATGCCTAGATATTAATTTAGGAACCTAACTTTAGGCACCCATTTTTAAGAACATAAAACCATAAGAACGGCCATACTGGATCAGACCAAATTCCATCTAACCCCATATCTTGTCTTCCAACAGCGGCCAATGCCAGGTACTTCAGAGGGAATGAACAGAACAGGTAATCATCAAGTGATCCATCCCCTGTCACCCATTCCCAGCTTCTGGCAAATACAGCAAGGTACACCATACCTGCCCATCTTGGCTAATAGCCATTGATGGACCTATCCTTCATGATTTTTTTGAAAATCTTGGGCCATCTCCATTATATTCTGTACAGACAGCTACACACTAGATATTCAACAAATAAATGATAAAATACTAATAATAATGACTGAAAATGGAAGTGCACAGAATTGAGTGTGGTATTCTAGGTACACTCTCATCAGAGCCATAGAGAGACAGTCCTGCAACACAGTACATCTAACTATGCACAAAGTGTTATTTACCTTTTTGGAAACATAACACATTACAAGTACATGTTTAATCTGTTCTCCACTCTCACTCCTACATTTCTTTCATCATTACTGGCTTCCATTTCTCCCTAGCACTAAATAGCTATGTGTTGGATTATTACATCAGATGTTATAGTTTTAATATAATTTTCTGCTTATTTTGCTAAACTTTCCAGATTGGTTTGGGTTATCTATCTGATCTTGTTTGTGTTTGCAACAACCCTCCATTTAGCATCATCTGAGAATTACATGACATTAGTTTACATTACATTAACAGGCTATGTACTCCAGTTTCAAGACTATGAAGATGATAAATAACAAAGACCCTGACACTAAGCTCTGTCTATATCCATTTATCATAACACTTTTTTCACAGTACTTCAACCAGTTTTTAATTTAGTGATAATGTCCTTATCCAAGACTATTTGAAGTAATTTGCTAGGTAAGATTTCTTGAGAAACACTGTCAAATTCCTTACTAAAAATTAAGATATTAGATCTCTGGTCTTCCCCAGTTTATGCTGATCAGTTAGATTTGCCATATACAATTAGATAGTCTACATACTGCACCAGAGAAGCATAAAATACAGAAATGTAGAATTCTTATGCCTGTGATAATAAATTCTTTCACAGTCACTTAATAGAAATAATAATAATGAAATGGTACTATATTTCATGCTGTCTCTTAAATTGTAATTAGAAGAAAAATATTGTACAGGAAGCAGACATATGTCTATTCGAGAATAACTAATTCCACTCATTTCTTGAATTATATCAAAGTAATAAACTATGCCTCTTACAACAACCACATGCTCTAACAATGAAGGTCCTTGAAGAATGTGGAACTCATACCTTTGTAGCTCTTTGATAGGAGGCTGGCATGCGGGAACTAGACCTTGAAGTGCCACAAATAGTTTTGTCCTTCATAAAAATCCCTTGGGGATGGAGAGAGAGACAGTTTGGTATCACCCTGTCACTGCCTTGTAAGGAGATGGACAAAAGGAGCTGAGAGGGGAAGAATTATTCACACTGCACTAGCCAATCTGAAACTATACAGGAAGTTCTCATTCTGGTAGTTTGAAATGCGCTGCCCCCTCACAAAGCGCTCAAAGGAACTTCTGTCTTTGTAGATTTACCTGTGAATTTAATCTGCTTAAGGTCACATAAATATTGAATTTATTAAACAAGGTTGTCTAAACAACCAATGATCAGCTACTGTCTCTGCACTTCTTAAAATATGGGGTGAGATTGTTCTGTCAGTTATTCTGGTGTAAACCCAGAGTAACTCCATTGAAGTGAATACATTCACTCCCTAGTTATACTGATATGAATGAGATCAGAGTCTAGCCTGTGGTCTCTGTGTTCAAGTTCCCTATTTGACTTACCAGGGAGGCAAGTGTAGCCCAGTGGAGAGCTGAGTGTTCTTCCTGGCTTCATCATGGAACTGTGGACTATGGCCAAGACACTGCCATTCTCTGGAAGAGGATGAAGCTATTTAGATAAAGAACAATCCCCAGTGTTTGCCTGAAGCATAACTAGGGGTCTATCAAATTTGCAGCAGTGAAAATAACATCACAGACTTGAAATCTGGTGTCCCCTGGGAAATATGGTCTCCAGGCACTGAATTCTGAAGGCAAAACCATGCCACCCTTAGTTCTCTGAAGAGGTTGGCAGGGAACGCTGCCTTCAGAGACGGGTGTCTGGGAAGCAGCCACTGCTCTCCTGCCACCCAGTTTTAGTGAGCACCGCTGCCCGCAGCACCGCAGAAGACTTTAAATGGCATTATGAGTGTCACAGTCATCCATCTGCTGACCAGACCAAGAGATCTGAGATGTGTGTTGCTTGCCTGGAGATAGAATTCAGGATGTGACAGAGTGTCTGCCGAGACTGATCAAGCCCTTGGACCACTACCCCTTCCTACTTCTCCATGTGGGCACCAATGATACTGCCAAGAATGACCTTGAGAGGGTCACTGCAGACTACGTGGCTCAGGGAAGAAGGATAAAGGAGTTTGAGGCACAAGTCATACTGTCATCCATCCTCCCTGTTGAAGGAAAAGGCCCAGATAGGGACCCTCAAATTGTGCAGGTAAATGCATGGTTACACAGGTGGTGTCGGAGAGAGGGCTTTGGATTTTTTGACCATGGGATGTTGTTCTGGAAAGAAGGATTGCTAGGAAGAGATGGGATCCACCTACTGAAGACAGGGATGAGTATCTTCGTAGGCAGGATTGCTAACCTAGTGAGGAGAGTTTAAAACTAGGTTCACCGGGGGACGATGACCTAAGCCCTGAGCTAAGTGGGGAACTGGGATACAGGGAGGAAATACAAGCAGGGGGTGCAATGGGGGGGTCCTCCTGATTCATATTGAGAAACAGGACAATCGGCTAGTTATCTTAGGCACATGTACATGAACGCAAGATGCCTGGGAAACAAGCAGAAAGAATTGGAAGTCCTGGCACAGTCAAAGAACTATGATGTGATTGGAAAAACAGACACCTGGTGGGGTAGCTCATGTGACTGGAGCACTGTCATGGATGGGTATAAACTGTTTAGGAAGGACAGGCAGGGGAGGAAAGGTGGAGGAGTTGCACTGTATGTAAGAGAGCAGTATGATTGCTCAGAGCTCCAGTATGAAACTGGAGAAAAGCCTGTTGAGAGTCTTTGGGTTAAGTTTAGAAGCGAGAGCAACAAGGGTGATGTCATGGTGGGTCTTTGCTATAGACCACAGCATAAGAAGGATGAGGTAGACCAGGCTTTCTTCAGACAATTAACTGAAGTTTCCAGAACACAGGCCCTGGTTCTAATGGGGGACTTCAGTCACCCTGACATCTCCTGGGAGAGCAATACCGTAGTGCACAGACAGTCCAGGAAGTTTTTGGAAAGAGTTGGGGACAACTTCCTAGTGCAACTACTAGAAGAACCAACCAGGGGCCATTCTCCTCTTGATCTGCTGCTTACAAACAGGGAAGAATTGGTAAGGGAAATAGAATCGGGTGGCAACCTGGGCAGCATTAACCATGAGATGGAGCTATAATAAAATGCCCCCTCCCACGGGGTCCCCTGGGTAAGCACCAGCATTGTATATTGCTAAGACTTTTATATGCCTTGGAAAGTATTTTGGGAAGGGTTGAAGGTGTGAGTGTGGAGTGGAAGATTCCTTTGCAGGTTACTAGAGGCAGAAAGGGGAGGAAGGGCGAAAGGAACGGGTAAACTCAATGATTTAGCTAGGCCCAAAGATAAGGAATGAAACTGCTGCCCAAGGCCAGCGCACGCAAACAAGCCCTCTGCTGCCAAAGAGCCAGAAGCCTGTGTTTCAACCACAGCCAGCCATGAGAAAGGAGAACTGAGCCAGACACAACTGAAGGGATTGCAAAATTTGTAAGATTGTGAAGGTCAGTGAGTTGAAAAACAACAGTCTTGCGACCCTGAAACCGGTTTTTTTTTTGGAGGGGGGAAACTAAGGGAGCTGCAGAAGGCCAGTTCGGACTGGTACCGAGAGTATGGAGCATGAGAGTCCCTGGACGAAAATGTCCCCGGAAGAACCCAGGGCTTAAAACCCTCCTGAGAGCTGAAGCAAGTCGGAGATTTACAGCAGACCCTAGACGACCTGTGCACAGGGCAGAACTCTCATCTACTCATCCCTCTCTTCTTCTTACGTTACACCCAGCCTTGGCCAACCTTGGGTTGTGCGTGTGTAAGTATGAAAGTGAGTTAGGGCTTGAGCACTAACGCTTTCTTCCTCCCTTTGAGTGACATGGGGCGCGCCCACCATTCACCGCTGTTATTTGGTTAATAAAGCTTTAAACGTAGTCACTTGGTGTGCTCCTTCAACTCCTCCCCTAAAGATTCTGCAGCCTCAGCCTGATCACCTGAAGCTGCAGGCAGATTGGTAACATAAATCTGTCACATTTTTGTGGAGAAGTGCTGGTGGGGAGGGTCTGAGAGCGCACCAACTGTTCTAACTGGCTGTATTAACGAATTGTTTCGGCATGTTCAGGAAACGAATGATCATGATTGCGGACTCGGGAGTCCCGCAGTCATGGGCGACGGCATCCAAGATGGTTTCAAGGCTGGACACATGGGCATTAGGTAGCGTGGACAGGGGAGTCCCGCTGCCTGGCCTGCTGGTGTCACGGGAGGCTGGTGGACTCGAGCCTCAGAAGGGGCAACAAAAAGGGACGGGACCCTGTTGCCTCTTTCAAATGGGGTTGAGGACCTCTCCCAGCTGGAGAGGGCTGTCACCAAGGTGGAACATGATCTCTGGGGTTCCGTGGCGGAGCTTCAGAAAAGTGTGCAAACTTGGCAGGATTTGTTAGACCTGTATGCTGAGTATGAAAGGCAGAAGGTTAAAAACTTGGGGGAAGCTGTGGGATTGATAAGGACTGCAGCGGCTATGTGTTATCAAATGTTGTCAGGGCAGAAAGAGGAGTTGGGGAAAAGGGAGGAGGTGTGTACACGACAGCTAGTGGAAACTGAGCAACTGAAAGCACAAATTACTAACCAGGCGGCAACCCAAGCCTACGCCCAGGACAAGTTGCAGGCCTTGAGCCAGGACTTCCAGGCGGAAAAAGTGGAATGAACCCACCTGGAAGCAGTGGCTAAGCAAGTATCAGTCCTTCAGGGACTCATCAAAGGTTTGACCATTCGTACCCGAAAGGGTCCGAGGTTCGTAGGCAAGTTTGGCGCTTCCTCTGGGATCTGGGGGAGGATATGAGCTGGTGGGATGGGAAACCCAACATCCTTTTGGTGGAAAGGCTATTGGCCCTCTCTTCCAGGTGGGAGGAACGGGCTGCATGCATCCGTGAAACCCAGGCCCACACGGTGGGAGATTAGCCACCTTCACCCCGATCCATGGCAGCTGCCACCTCTTCCACCCCTCCAGGGGAAGACTACTGCCAACTCTGCAATCAGCTCCCGCAGATTGGAGACCCCAGGGAGGGCTCTGATTAGGGCAGCCCCATTGTCGGCCGGGGTCCCGCTGGCAGTAACCGGAGTAAGGTGACCTGGGATTCTCACCAACACCCCAAAATCGCTGTTGTAGTCGCTAAGCACCCATGCATGGCCCTGTTAGACACTGGGACCAGCATAAACATGTTAAATTTTACTGCCATTGAGAGCAACCTGGGGCTCCCCACTCAGCTCTCAGCCTTCAATTCGGGGTCCTAGTTACTATTGTAGGGACTGTCGTATATGCCTCATTTACTATTGACCCTTCCTCTATGGAGACGGTAATTTTGGGAATGCCCTGAATGCTGGAACAGGGGATTTGTTTTAACCCTTACAACCAAGGAGGCACGTTTTGGCAGGAGCTGCGTATGACTCTGCCTGGGGACGAGGGGTAGGTTTGCCACCGCAGCAGTGGCGGCGCGAATCATGGTGGAGGAGGCATTTTAGAGACGGACGGTGCCAGGGACGTGGCAAACGTATCCCTCTGAGTGTAATAGGCATAAGACGGCACTGGTGGTGGTGCGTTCCCCTGTTCCCCCGCAACAACAATATCCTTATTCCAAAGCAGTGGAGGAGGGCATCATTGGCGTGATTTCCAACTTAAAGAAACAAGACATGCTCCAGACTACCCACGTCCCCTTTAACAGCCCGGTCTTTCCGGTGCTGAAAGCGAGGGGTCAGGTTTGGCGCCTCACCATAGATTACCAAAAAATAAACCAAGGCACTCCCATGGTGGCACTGGTGTTCGCCTATGGTTTTTTGGTTAGTGATATGGCCAATTGCTTTTTCGCTTTGCCCCTCACTCCTGCCTCCGAGTTCCAGTTTAGGGGAAAACAGTTCACCTTCACATGAGTCCCTGTGGGGTTCCACAACATCCTCTCCATTGCCCACCAACATGTGGTGGCCATGCTGGATGAATTGCCTCCTGAGGTCCGTTGCCACATCATTTTGTACATGGATGACTTGTTGGTGCATGGGGAAATGGAGTCCCAGGTGCAAGATACCACCCAAACAGTTCTAAAAAAGATTGAAGAGACCGGGTTCAAGGTGTCATTAAAAAAAGTGCAGTTGGTCCAGCGTTCAGTCATCTACTTGGGCATCACCCTGGGGGAAAAGGGTAGACTGGTGCACGTGGCCAAGGTCTGTGCATTGTGTGAAATAAATAAACACACCAATTTAAAGCAATTGTGTACATTTTGGGGAGGCTTTAATTTTATTTGGAACCATATTCCTGACTTTGCCACCCTCACCCGCCCCTTATGGGCGTTGCTCAAAAAGAGAGTGCAGTGGCACTGGTGGGGAACCACAAAAAACTGACTTTGAGTCATTGAAGCGAGCTGCCTTGTGAGCCCCAGCCCTCACTTTCCCAGACACCTCCAAGCCTTTCTACCTTCGGCTGTCGTGTTCTGGAGGCACTGGGTGCCATCCTCCTCCAGAAAAATGCGGAGAGCCAGCTGATCCCAGTTGCCTATGATTCTCGAGCACTGCAACAGCTGGAAGTAAAATATAGCCCCTGTGAAAAGGAATGCTTGGTGGCAGTATGGGCCGTGCAGGCTTTTCAGGCATACACCGAAGGGGCACCAATAATATTGCAAACCCCCACACACACCCCTAAAATATATTTTAACAGGGTCCAAAATGAATTTGGTCTCGAACACCCATTTTGTACAGTGGACCCTGTTTCTCATCCAAAGGGAGGTGGCATCAGAGACTCTGCAGTCTCTAGACCTTCTCAATTCGACTCTGGTGGAGCGGGGCACCAAGCATTCCCGCAAGGTAGTAAAACGGGAGCGAACAGCTGCCCGAGAATGGGAATCCCATCTCAGTCCTCCAAGACCCAGCCCAGGCTAATCATTTATCGTTTACAAATAGCTCCTTCTTTTTCCATCAAGGGAATCAGTATGTTCAGTGGGAAGCCCTGAATGTGGGGGAAGTGAGCCTCACCAGGAACCTGGCGCATGTTTCAGCACAAAATGCCGAGATAGAGGCAGTGCTCCAGGTTCTGAAATATGAAAGTCAGTTGGGGGAAAACTTCATGGTATATCTAGTGGCTAACAATAAGTATGTGCTACAGGGGGTATCAACATACATGTTCTAGTAAAAAAAAATTAAAATACGGAAAACCGTAAGCCCATCAAACACCAAAAAAAGGAGCAAATAATAATAATTATTATTATATAGAGCATGAAAGGGGGAAATCTACATTACTTGGGTAAAATTGCATGCCCATAAGGACAACAAACTGTTCCATAAATGGAATGGGGAAGTGAATAAGCTAATTCAAATTCGTTCAAGTGAGGTAGCGGCACTGATCACAGGACTAGCCACCGGACGAGCAGGAGAAAGTTGTCCGGGAATTACATGAGTGGGCACATAAGGGAGTGGAAGAAACTCTGTTCAAAGTCAGGCAGGTGGCACAATGGCCAAAACAAAGACAGATGGTGCAAAGAATTGTCAAGGAATGTCTTCAGTGCGCCCAGGTAAAATGAGGCACTCAGCTCCCCATTTTACAGAGGCAAAGAATCCAAGGGGTGTGGCACCATCTGCAAATGAATTTTATTAATTTGCTTCCAATAACAAAGGAAGGATATAAATATCTCCTGGTGGTAACTGATGTGTTCTCGGCCTGTACTGAAACTTTCCCCACCCAAGTCAACACAGCAGTCGTAGCAGCTAAGAGGCTCTATAAGAAACTCTTCTGCAGGTACGGCACACCCCGGATAATTGGCTCTGACCGGGAGGAGCCTTCATGGGAAAGGCTCTTAAATCCTTACTTGCTGCCCTAAATATCAAACTGATGTTTGATCAGTTATCGGCCACAGAGGCAGCGGCACTGTGGAAAGGTAGAACCAGGATCTTAAAAATGCCCTCCATAAAATGTGCTCAGCCTCGGGGATGGATTGGCCCCGAAATCTGCCTACTATTTTGGCTGCTTTACGCAATTCCAACCACTTAGGCACCGGGTATACCCCCATCACATCCTTTTTGGTTGTCCAATGATGTAGGATAGTCTTTGGGAATGGGAGGGGAATTTACTCGCCAATTCGCCAGACAGTCAGTATATTGCACAATTTAGAAAAAGGCTATGTAAAACCTGAAAGGCCGTAAAGGCCGCTTTAAATTTTAAAAATGCCAAGCGTAACAAAATCGTCATTAAAAACTTCCAAAAATGGCAAATTAAAAACAAGGTAATGTTGCAAAAGCTGGGAAAGACGGCCCACACTCCAGACACCAAGTGGGTGGGTTCGTTCCCTATTGTGAATCGCATCTTCCCGGTAGTGTACCAGCTTCAGCTACCAGGCAAACTAAAATGAGCATATTCCAATCAGCTCAAAACATATGCTTCTCCCTAGGTTTCTGGTCATGGTGTCATGGGCCTCAGTTGTGGACCTGCCATCTGCCTGGACTATCTGGGTTTCCATATGCTCATAAAATTATCTAAATAATTATAATTATAAAAAAAATACCTCCAAAGGCTCTTCCTGGTTCGAACTGCTAATGGAGCCCAAGCCACAGTGTGGTGTAAGGCTGGAGTGGAGGGGCCGTGGGAGCAGCAGATAGTCAGGATAGACACAGTAGGGCCACAGCAAAATACCTGGTGGGTTGCCTCGGACCTCCCCTGGACCCCAGCAGGACAAACCCTGTTCCTCATGTGGTGGCCTGGAGCAGAATAAAAGGCCTTTTGGCGAGCAATAGCAATTACTGATCCCTGAATGCAATATCGTTGTTGTGACCTCCTAAACCAGGCAAACAACATCCATGACAAAAGCCAGGAAGGGCTGTAACATAACAACTAATGACTTGAAGAGTTGGTGTATGTGCCTCATTTTCCCCAATAGGTGCGTTCACGTTGTTCCCTATCTTTCCCTTTTGCTTTGTTAACAGGACAGGTCGTAATAGTGAAAGCCCAGGGACATCCCGAACAGGAGTGGTGGGACCGCTCTTTCTGCTTCAGGTCTGCAGAATCCTTCATTGTAATATGATGTATGTATGGTGGCATATTTTTATGCGACTCCTTCGGTTTCCAATGCTTCTGTTCTCCTTTGTTAATTTTACCATTATCCAAAATTAGCCATGGTAAAAAAAAAGGTTTATTATCCATTGGCAGGGGGACAGTTGCGGCACGTCATCCTGGGAATGTGGCACCGCATATTACCTGGGTGTTTTTCCAGGTCCCCTGGCCCTGCGTATCCCTCCCCAACTGGGTCGCAAACGGGGTTAACCCCAAAGAACTCCATACCCCATGAGGCAGCACCACCCGGGACAATGCCACATCCCATCTCCATCTAAACCCCCCTCCCAAAGAGTTTATTTCCACCTGGGAACAATGGCCCCTACCTTTGAAGGAGGAAGATCTCTATTCGTACTGCCAACTCTTATGGTTCCACTGCAAGGAAGAAACCTGGGAGCAATGGCTCAAGAGGACCACGGATGGGAAGGTACATGGGGAGGTTTTCAACGTCACAGAAAAGTTCAACATGCCATCAGAGTCAGTGCTCCACATTGACAGCTGGCATTGGGGTGTGGTTGCGGTATTGGCACCCGGATGGTGTAGGGTTCAACCCAAGTCCTGTAGTTCCAAATGTTGGTATATTACTCATATCATCCACTCATCCACACACACATGCCGCCAGTGTGGGAAGGTAAATATCACATGCCCTGAACAATTTCCAACATCCCTTTCAAATTGTAACCTCCTTCGCGTAGCCCCCAGTCTTCAGGGAATGGTCCTATGGAAGCACCTCCACATCTCCCCCTACCAGCAATGGTGGCAAATTTTACCAGCCACCAAATGTGAGGCAGCCACTCAACGCTGGATCCTCCTCAATGCCACCTTGGGAGCTTTAGACATTTACTTGCCTCTGACACGTTATCAGGTCCCAGCCTTCCTTCCCAATTGTACCGGGCGGTGCACCCTCCAACTTGCCCTCCTTACGCAGGCATTGTTCCCCCCCAAAAAAGCACACCTTGGTGAGCTCCTTGTGGAATGGGGCCAATTCAGCAGTTAGCATTTGGAATATTAAGAAAGGCCATGGGGCTGGTCACGAGTGCAGATCTCACCAACCTTACAGTGGCCACCTCCGCCCTGAAACATACTGCTGAACTGGCCCTCCACACACGGAACACCTTGCGGGAACTGAATGAGGCCATAATTAAAGCCGGGGACCAACAAGCTTGGGATTCTGTGTGCTCCCACACCCAACAATATTTAACCCAACAAGTCCGTAGCATCCAGAAAGATGTGCTCCATAAAGCCTGGCCCGGAGAAATCCATTCCCACTCAGGGATTCCCCGGGAGCAATGGCCTTTTCGCTATTCCTGGATGCTCACTAACTGGAAGTGCACCAGCATAGCCTGCTCCTTCACGGCCTTTGGTCCCATAACAGGAGTGTGGGCCCCTGCTATAAAAATCCAACCAGGCCTTTGGAAAGGCTGCCTCTGAGACTGGGTGGTCCATCGCGATGTGTAGAGGGTGGCTTCTCCCAATGACATGGCTAAGTGGTATGTGCTGACTGCATCCCCTGACTATCAGCACATATGGATTGTAGAGGGCAACACCTGGAAGCTATGGCCTATGGAGCCCCCTCAAATAATGTGTAAAAAAGGGCAATGCCAGGCCGCTTTTATGAGGTGGGTCAACAAATCTACTGGGAAGGGGAGGCATCGGGATACATTCCCACTAAGGCACATTTATTTAACATTTCTTCTGCGTGTGTTTGAAGGACCACCTACCCCAGGGTGCCTCTCGACTTGTTGTTACAATCTCAATTGCTAAATTTTTCAGTGCATTGGCCCGCTGTTATTCAAAGTATTATTAATGTCTCTAATTATATTGTGTTTAATTTTTCATAAATTATACCCAATGTTTTTCTCCCATTGGCGCACACCCGGGAGCAAATTACCGTGTTCCAGACAGATGCCTCCTCCTTTACAGTGTTGCAGCACACGTTCAATTTGAAAAAAGCTGCCTTTGCCACAGCCATTCAAATGGGGCATCTATGTCAACAAGGGAATGTGTTATGCTATGTTACTAATAAAGCCAGAAGCCACTACTGGCTGCTGTATGCAATTGTTGCTGCCCTACTAATTTTGTTTTTCCGATAGTGCTGCTTGTGTAAAAGGCCAACGGTGACACTAGCCACAGAGTCAGAGGGAGGGTGGAAACCTGTCACAATAAAATGCCCCCCCCCCATGGGGTCCCCTGGGTAAGCACCAGCATTGTATATTGCTAATGCCTTTATATGCATTGGAAAATATTTTGGGAAGGGTTGAAGGTGTGAGTGTGGAGTGGAAGATTCCTTTGCAGGTTACCAGAGGCTGAAGGGGGAGGAAGGGAGAAAGGAACGGGTTAACTCAGTGATTTAGCTAGGCCCGAAGATAAGGAAGGAAACTGCCGCCCAATGCCAGCGCACACAAACAAGCCCTCTGCTGCCAAAGAGCCAGAAGCTTGTGTTTCAACCTCAGCCAGCCATGAGAAAGAAGAACTGAGCCAGACAGACCTGAAGGGGTTGCAAAATTTGTAAGATCGCGTAGGTCAGTGAGTTGAAAAACAACAGTCTCGTGACCCTGAGACCAGTGCGTTTTGGGGCAACTAAGGGAGCAGCAGAAGGTCCGTTTGGACTGGTACCAAGAGCATGGGGGACGAGGGTCCCTGGATGAAAACGTCCCTGAAAGAACCCAGGTCTTAAAACCCTCCCAAAAGCTAAAGAAAGTCAGAAAATTACAGCGGATCCTAAACAATCTGAGCACAGGGCAAAACTCTCACCTACCCTTCCCCCCCTTCTTCTTACGTTACACCCAGGCTTGACCAGCCTTGGGTTGTATGTATGTAAGTATAAAATTGTGTTAGGGCTCGGGCACTAATGCTTTCTTCCTCCCTCTCAGTGATGTGGGGCGCACCCAGCACTCACCTCTGTTATTTGGTTAATAAAGCTTTAAACTTAGTCACTTGGTGAGCTCCTCCATCTCCTCCCATAAAAATCCTGCGGCCTCAGCCTAATCACCTAAAGCCCCAAGCAAATTGGTAACATAAATCTGTCACAATGGTTGAGTTCAAGATTCTCACAAAAGGAAGAAGGGAGAGTAGCAAGACCATCCTGGAACATCCTGATGTGCAGAAAGAATAGCAAATATGGCAGGCGACCAGTTTAGCTTAACAGTGAAATCTTTGGTGAGCTTAAAAACAAAAAGGAAGCTTACAAGAAGTGGAAAGTGGAGGAGTATAAAAATATTGCTCGAGCATGCAGATGTGTAATCAGGAAGACCAAAACACAATTGGAGTTGCAGCTAGCAAGGGATGTGAAGGATAACAAGAAGGGTTTCTACAGGTATGTTAGCAACAAGAAAAAAGGTCAGGGAAAGTGTGGGACCCTTAATGAATGGGGGAAGGCAACCTAGTGACAGATGATATGGAAAAAGCTGAAGTACTCAATGCTCTCTTTGCCTCGGTCTTCCCAGACAAGGTCAGATCCCAGACTGCTGTCCTGGACAACAGAGTATGGGGAGGAGGTGAGCAGACCTCAGTGGTGAAAGAACAGGTTAAGGACTATTTATAAACGCTGGACATGCACATGTCCATGGGTCCAGAACTAATGCATCCGAGAGTGCTGAGGGAATTGGCTGATGTGATTGCAGAGCCATTGTCCATTTTCTTTGAAAACTTGTGGTGATCGGGGGAGGTCCTGGACAATTGGAAAAAGGCAAATATAATGCCCATCTTTAAAAAAGGGAAGAAGGAGAACCGGGGAACTACAGACTTGTCAGACTCACCTCAGTCCCTGGAGAAATCATGGAGCAGGTCCTCAAGGAAATCATTTTGAAGCACTTGGAGGAGAGGAAGATGATCAGGAAGAGTCAACATGGATTCACCAAGGGCAAGTCATGGCTCACCAACCTGATTGCCTTCTATGATGAGATAACTGGCTCTATGAATATGGGGGAAACAGTGGACGTGATATATCTTGACTCTACCAAAGCTTTTGATACGATCTCCCACAGTGTAGGAATGTGTTGCTCCCTAATCACAAGCCTTGAAGAACGGCAAACTGTTCCCTTGGCAATGAGGCAGGAGTGACCTTGTTCTAGCGCCTATGTTTGGAAAACTTATTGGCAACTTGACATCACCTTTGCAGCTGGTGTTCACGCGCTTAAGAGATGGGTTCGTTATCTTATGTGCATGTATACTGCCTGGCTTTTCTATGCGCAAGAATGTAACCACTAAGAAGAGTTGTAAACAAAGTAAGGAGAGAAATAAAAACCCCAGGAAAGTTTTCCTGGGAGGCTTTTTGCAGGAGGCTTGTAAAGCTCTCTGGCTACCAACAAACCTGGCGTTCTGTTTCCTTTCCTGCGTCGTCACCACACCACAGTATCTTGCCAGCAAGTTAAAAAAGTATGGATTGGATGAATGGACTATAAGGTGGATAGAAACCTGGCTAGATTGTTGGGCTCAACGGGTATTGATCAACGACTTGATGTCTAGTTGGCAGCCAGTATCAAGCGGAGTGTCCCAGGGGTCAGTCCTGGGGCTGGTTCTGTCACTACAGAATCATAGAATATCAGGGTTGGAAGGGACCTCGGGAGATCATCTAGTCCAACCCCGTGCTCAAAGCAGGACCAATCCCCACCTAAATCATCCCAGCTATGGCTTTGTCAAGCCGGGTCTTAAAAACTTCTAAGGATGGAGATTCCACCACCTCCCTAGGCAACCCATTCCAGTGCTTCACCACCCTCCTAGTGAAATAATGTTTCCTAATATCCAACCTCATTTGGAAAGAGAAGCCAAGAGGTAAATTTTATGCTTTCAAAATTCCTCCTGTAGACAGGCCAATCTCAGCTCCTGGAGAGCAGCAGGAGAGTCTGAGTGATAGAAATATTTCAAAATTGCATTTAGCATGGATTTAGAGAAAAATTTGTGCTGCAGTAAGTGTTGGAAATAACAGTAATACTAACAGCATCATCGTAGCCAGTCCTTCTGACCCCATCAACTCTTCTTTCAATCCCTTCACTGGTTCCACCTTTCTCATTCCATAAAATTAAAACTTATATTCTCTTGCAATCCTCGTCTCTGTTCTTCACCAGTAATGCTAGCCGCAGCCTCCCATTCGTCCACTGTCTTCTTCATACTTTCTACTATGTCGTCCCTCTTGCGTTATCTGAACTGATCCATAAAGGCACAGAACCCTCTCCTCCTTCAAACCCTTTTCAAGATCTACATCTTCTGTGATCAGCTTCAAGATCCTGCTGCTGAATGCAAGATCAGCTGTCCACAAAACCAGCACCCTCCATGATCTCATTTTGGATGAAGCACTTGGCCTTGCTCTCAGCAGTGACACATGGTTTGTGCTATAGAGTAACTCCTCCCTGCAGTGTAGAGAGGTCACACTTCCTGGGGACTCTTCATGTTGCCTTTGGTTTCCTGTGACACACTTCCAGCTGGGAGCAAAAATCAAGGTGACCAGGATAGAGCAGTTGTAGACTGCAGCCAGATTCACAGCAGGCTGTTTAATGTTATTGCTGTATATAGTTTCTGTATCTTAATACCAATCAACTCATTAGTAGGATATTACATGGTACCAGTAGCGGACGGCAAGGATTGCTGGCAGGCTCTGTGAGAGGTAACACTGAAATGACTACTACAGAGCCTATGCAACTGCAAGTAACTTCCTCAACAGTCCTGAGAATCAGGAGAAACACTGAATATGCCTGAAAAAAGTCCGAAGAGCAATTTGAACTGTATACGGAAGCCACGATGGTAAATAAACTGGAGGATGAGCAAAAGATTGCTCTGCCTTTAACAGTGGCAGGCACAGAACCCCTAGATGTACACAGTGAGTGTGACACAGATGGTAGTGAGGAAAGAGAGTTAAGCTTTGCAGAAGTAGTGAAAATGTCTGGGGAGCAGTGTTTCCCCAGAAAAAAAAGTTAGTTGTGAAATATATATGCTCAGGATGAGAACACAAAATGAAGGGGAAACAATGCAGGAGTTTGTCACAGAGTTAAAATTAAAAGACTTTCTTATTAAAGACCAAATTGTCCTGGGATGCAGTGATATAACCCTCTTGGGGTTCAGAGACCGTGGCCCTTTCAAATCTCATTTTGAGGTAGAGGAAGAGCTGGTTGTTCCAGGGGGAAGGAGTGGAGTTATGGGGCAGGGGGTGTTGTAGTTCCACACAAGAGGAACTACAGGAAGCAGCCGGTGATGTTTCAGGACAGAAGAATGGAGGAGCACCATGTCAGGAACAAGAGAATGGCCATACTGGGTCAGACTAATGGTCCATCTAGCTCAATATACTGTCTTCCGACAGTGGCCAATGCCAGGTTCCCCAGAGGAAATGAACAGAACAAGTAATCATCAAGTTTTCCATCCCCTGTCACTTATTCCCAGCTTCTGGCAAACAAAGGCTAGGAACCTACAAAGGATAAACTGGAGCCAGATCGAATATCACTGTTACCCAAAACTGTATAGTGCCATAAGTACTGGGCCTTGTGACTTTGCACTAGGAATAAAGAGGGAAACTGTAGTTATTTAAGTGGGGAGATTGTTCAAAAAGCAGAAAGCAGAAAGCAGCCGGTGATGTTTCAGGACAGGAGCACCATATCAGTAACATGAGAATGGCCATACTGGGTCAGACTAATGGTCCATCTAGCTCAGTATCCTGTCTTACGACAGTGGCCAATGCCACTTGCCCCAGAGGAAATGAATAGAACAGTTAATCATCAAGTGATCCATTCTCTATCGCCCATTCCCAGCTTCTGGCTAACAAAGAGTAGTGACCTACAAAGAATAAACTGGAGCCAAATCCAGTATCACTGTTACCCAAAACTGTATAGTGCCATAAGTACTGGGCCTTGTGACTTTCAACTAGGAATAAAGAGGGAGACTGTAGTTATTTAAGTGGGGAGATTGTTCCAAAGAGGTGGATTTTAAGTAAGCATAAGTAATGAGGCATAAAAATCTGAAATGATTAGCAGAAAAATAAAGATAAAACGTTTATTACTATCCACTTAAGAAACTGTCTTAGATGTACTCAATGCTTTTTTTGCCTCTGTCTTCACAAACAAGGTCAGCTAACAGACTGCTGGACTGGGCAGCACAGTATGGGGAGGAGGTGACCAGCCCTCCGTGGAGAAAGAAGTGGTTCAGGACTATTTAGAAAAACTGGATGAGCACATATCCATGGGGCCGTATGCGCTGCATCCGAGGGTGCTAAAGGAGTTGGCGGATGTGATTGCAGAGTCATTGGCCATTATCTTTCATCAAAACTCATGGCGATCAGGGGAGGTCCTGGATGACTGTAAAAGGCTAATGTAGTGCCCATCTTTAAAAAAGGGAAGAAGGAGGATTCGGGGAACTATAGGCCAGACAGCCTCACCTCAGTCCCTGGAAAAATCATGGAGCAGGTCCTCAAGGAATCAATTATGAAACACTTTGAGGAGAGGAAAGTGATCAGGAACAGTCAGCATGGATTCACCAAGGGGAAGTCGTGCCTGACTAACCTAATTGCCTTCTATGATGAGATAACTGGCTCTGTGGATGAGGGGAAAGCAGTGGATGTGTTATTCCTTGACTTTAGCAAAGCTTTTGATACGGTCTCCCACAGTATTCTTGCCGCCAACTTAAAGAAATATGCGCTGGATGAATGGACTGTAAGGTGGATAGAAAGCTGGCTAGATCATCGGGCTCAACGGGTAGTGATCAATGGCTCCATGTCTAGTTGGCAGCCTTTTTCAAACGGAGTGCCCCAAGGGTCGGTCCTGGGGCCAGTATTGTTTAATATCTTTAGTAATGATCTGGAGGATGGTGTGGATTGCACTCTCAGCAAGTTTGCAGATGACACTCAACTGGGAGGCGTGGTAGATACACTGGAGGTAGGGATCGGATACAGAGGGACCTAGACAAATTAGAGGATTGGAATAAAAAACCCCTGATGAGGTTAAAAAAGGACAAGTGCAGAGTCCTGCACTTAGGACGGAAGAATTCTATGCACTGCTACAGACTAGGGACCAAATGGCTAGGTAGCAGTTCTGCAGAAAAGTACCTAGGGGTCACAGTGGACGAGAAGCTGGATATGAGTCAACAATGTGCTCTTGTTGCCAAGAAGGCTAATGGCATTTTGGGCTGTATAAGTAGGGGCATTGCCAGCAGATCGAGGGACGTGAGGGCAACAAAAATGGTTGGATATTAGGAAACACTATTTCACTAGGAGGGTGGTGAAGCACTGGAATGCGTTACCTAGGGAGGTGGTGGAATCTCCTTCCTTGGAGGTTTTTAAGTCCCGGATTGACAAAGCCCTGGCTGGGATGATTTAGCTGGGAATTGGTCCTGTTTTGAGCAGGGGGTTGGACTAGATGACCTCCTGAGGTCCCTTCCAATCCTGACATTCTATGATTCTATGATTCTATGAGACAGAAAGCAAATTTTATCGCCATGTGCTCAAGCAGATTACTGACCAAACGCTCAAGTCAGGACACATCTCCCAGAGCCAACAACTGATTCCCTTTGTCTTCTCATGTTCATAGAATGCAAGGGGTCCTTAGTATGTTTGTCCCTCCTTTTTATAATTTCAGTCCCCTCTTGAAAAATGTTTCCGGCTGAGAACAAGGAGGTAAAGATTCTATGTGGAAGGATATTCCCTGCTGTTTTTTTCACCTGTCTGAATGTCCTTTGTCTTCCCTTCCTGCTTGATGACACTGTTTACTCCTTAAATACAATTTTAGGAAAGGAATATTCCTTCCTTTGTTCAGGACAGACCTGACTTCTACATGGGCAATGTTATGGGTTTTGGAACACTAAACCTTGACCTATAAGTAACTCTGTTCAGGAATTCTATGTGTTAGAGTATATTTAATAATCCTGGTTACCTCTATGTCCATAGAACTCCCGATAGTCAGGAAAACCGTTGGTCCTCTCAGTTGTAAATAATGATGCTTTTACACAAATCAGGTGAACTGAGAATGTACAAAAATAACATCAGAACATATGATTCTTTTGGCAAAAGGGTTTTCTTTGTTTGAAAACCCTATATAGTGACACTGGCATGGGAACTCAATCCGGGAATGAATCTGATGCATCCCTCCAGTTAGAATCAAGAAGAGACATAGAGCCAGCTTTTTATCATATAATCCCATAAAGGGAGTAATATATCTATTCTTTCTGTGTTCTGTATAGTGATGTACTAATCTCTGACAATCATGCTTCTTTCTAGATCTCTTAACGTGTGTCTTCCTATTAGGCATGTGGGTTACACTTACACAAAATGGCAAGGAGAAGGCTCTCACTCACAACTTTTAGTCCAGTGATTAGGGTCCTGACCTTGGATGTGGGAGAGCCCAGGTTGAAGTGCCCCCTCTACGTGATGGGGAGAAGGGATTTGAACAGGACTCTGTCACCTCTCAGGAATTTGCTCAAACCATTGGAATATGAGCTAGTCTGATGTGGGGCTTCCTCAATCTCTCCTCATGAAGCTGTTTTGCTGTGAATAAATAATGAGAAAGTCATTGGGCCAGAGAGAGGAAGCGAGCCTGCGAATGATTCTGTAGCCTGGTGGTTAGAGCCCTCACCTAAGGGGAGGGACATCCAGGATCCAATTTCCCTGCTCCAATACTTTTTAAAAATATGTATCTGGAGAGGAACAGTTTCAAATGAGGACACTGAGGGAGCCCAGTATCACAATAGCCCAGAGGTTAGATTACTCCGAGAGGTGCCAGAGCCCTGTTCACATCACTTCTCCCCATCAGGCAGAGAGGGGACTTAAACTGTGGGTTTCCCACACCCCAACTGAGTACCCTAACTACTAAGCTCATAGTTATGAGGGAAGTGCAGTTGCCTAACCCCGAGAGAGGGTTTGCAGCTGAGAATCCCAAGCACAGGAAGTTGCCTTCCTCCAGACCCAATTTAGGCACCTATTTTAGAGAGGGGTGGGGCTTAGCACATACCTCTTGACTTCCTATCTCACATTGGCTAGCTTTCGTGAGGAGCTGCTTAGTACGCTTGATTTGTGAATCCTATATCTCCCCATTCATTGTACAGGGAGCCTGGGCACCTAACCCAGTGATTCTCCAGGCACCTAAGAATTAGGCACAGTGTGCTCAGTATCATCACACCTAAGTTGTGTTGCTATTCTAGTCTCTAGTGACCTTATGAATGAATCGTGATTTACACTCGCACATAGAGAACTCTTGTGAGAATTGGCCTAACCAATTTAATCTAACTGTGAGCTCAACTATAGAAAATGTATGACAGTTCATAAAATGACACAATAATCTATAATAACAAATGTGGGTGAGAAAAGGTATGAAAAGGTGACAGAACGACTAAATTCATCCTAATCCTGAGAGACCTCAGAGCCATTAGTGATTATCTTTGAGAACTATTGGAGGATGGGAGAGATCCCAGAAGACCGGAAAAGGGCAAATATAGTACCTGTCTATAAAAAGGGGAATAAGGACAACCCAGGGAATTATAGACCAGTCAGTTTAACTTCCGTACCCAGAAAGATAATGAAACAAATAATCAAACATTCAATTTGTAAGCACCTAGAAGATAATAAGGTGGGAAGTAACATTCAACATGTGTTTGTCATGAACAAATCATGTCAAACCAACCTGATATCCTGCTTTGACAGGGTAGCAAATCTTGTGGATGGAGGGAAGCAGTAGATGTGAGATATTTTGACTTCAGTAGTGTGTTTGATACTGTCTCAAGTGACCTTCTCCTAAGCAAACAAGGGAAATATAGACTATACAAACATACTATAAGGTTTGTGCACAACTGGATGCAAAACCATACTCAGACACTAGTTATCAATGGTTCACACTCAAATTGGAAGGGCATATCAAGTGGGGTCCCACAGGGAACTGTCCCAGGTCCAGTTCTATTCAATATCTTCATAATTTATTTGGATAATGACATACAGAGTACAGGTATAAAGTTTGTGGACAAAACCAAGTTTTGCCTTGGAGGACCGGATTAGAATTCAAAATGATGTTGACTGGAGAAATGGTCTGAAATAAATAGGATGAAATTCAATAAGGACAATTGGAAAGTACTCCACTTTGGAAGAAATAATCAGTTGCACAAATGCAAAAATGGAAAATGACTGCCTAGGAAGAAGTATTGAAGAAAAGGATCTAGGGGTTATAGTGGATCACAAACTGAATATGAGTCAATGTAATACTGTTGCAAAAAAAAAGCCAACGTCAATCTGGGATGTATTAGCTGGAGTGTTGAAAGCAAGACAGAGGAAATAATTCTTCACTCTACTCAGCACTGATAAGGCCTCAACTGCAATACTGTGTCTAGTTCTGGGCACCACACTTCTGGAAAGATGTGAACAATTTGGAGAAAGTCCAGAGGAGGATGTTGCCTCCTGCCCTGTTAGACAGATAAAGACCCGAAATTACCCCCTGGTGGGCAGAACCAGGCCATCTGTGGCCACCCCTCCGGAGGCAGAGGGACGGGGCAGGAAGCTGAACTATAAAAAGCCAGCTTCCTAGCTCAGTAGCAGGAGACCTGCCAGAGGAGCAGGACATCTCTTCCTTGCTGCCGGAGCCCGGAGCTGCAGGAGACGGCTGCCCGACCAGAGGACCAGAAGAGTTAACTGAATTGCCAGAAACCAGCAATGCTGACGAACTGCTGGGGCTGCCATTGGCTGTTTACCCCGGGGAGACCGAGGACAATCCCAGAACCCAGGTGCCCCTAGCTGGGGAGGGTAGGAGGGAGTCCAAGCACGCCAAATAGGGTTCAGCTGTGGAGTTATTGTGAAGTGGCCAGCATGTTGCGGGCAGATCCCCCCTGACCTAGTGGCGAACTACCCCGCCACTAATAGGGCCCTGGGCTGGGATGCAGTGGAGTGGGAGGGCCTGCGGCCCCCTACCCGGGGCACCCTACCTGTGAAGGGTGGTCACCTCCCCACTAATAGGCCAGGAGGCCTGAATTGGTCTGGCGCCCGCCGGAGCTAGGGTGCAAGGCTCATTTGCTGTTGCTCCCAGTTGGGAGCTAATTCCCCACCATGAACTGCTAGGCTGTATCTAGTGGACTCAGCCTGAGCTATAAACTGTGAATTGCCCTGATTGAGGGACTGGGGTGGAAAGACTAATTAAGGCCTGGGCTGATTGTCGGCCAGGCCTGCTAACTGCTCACTGCCCTGATTGAGGGATTGGGCAGAGGGACTAACTGCTACTTGGATTAAGAACCAGGTGGGTTCACTAGCTGTGAGTGGTGCCCTACCTGAGAAACGATGAGGCGGCGTGGCCTCCTGCCCTGTCAGAAGGGGAGAGACATGCGCCCTTCCTTACACAAGGCAACAAAAACTATTAAAAATCTAGAAAACATGACCTATGAGGAAAGATTGAAAAAAATTGGTTTTGTTTCGTCTGCAGAAGAGAAGGTATCATAAGTCTTCAAGTACATAAAAGGTTTTATAAAGAGAAGGGTGATAAATTGTTCTCCTTAACCACTGAGGATAGCGCTAGAAACAATAGGCTTAAGTTGTAACAAAGATTTCAGTTAGACATTAGGAAAGTCTTCTTAACTGTAAGGGTAGTTAAGCACTCGAACAAGTTACCTACGGAGGTTGTGGAAGCTTTGTCTTTGGCAATTATTAAGAACAGATCAGACAAACACCTGCCAGGAATGGTCTAGATAATACTTAGTCCTGACTCGGTGCAGAGGGCTGGACTTGATAACCCATCAAGGTCCCTCTCAGTAATACTTTCTCTTTTGGGGTCAAAATGATTTTTGTTTTGACGTTTAAGTTAATTCGTAAAAATAAAAAATAAACATCTTAAAATGTCTTAATGAAAGATTTCCATTGACCTGATCTTTATTTTTTCTTTTAGGTTTTTGGTTTGCATATTAGAAATTTTGACTTTTCAACCTGATTGGGGTGTGAAATATTGAAAATTCTCACAAGACAGGAAAAGGTTTCCTGCCCAGCTTCACTCTTAATTGGGCTACAGAGCATCCCTCTCTACATTTGGGCACTGGGGATTCAGTATGCCAGACCATAGCTGTGAATGGAGGTATGTGTGCCCCACACCCTCCTTTCGGGGCTCCTGAATGGCCTCTTCTTTGTAATCCAGATTTTGTCTCTGCCTAGATACAAGTGTTTTGTTTTTATCTGAATGCAGCATTTGTTTCTGGGGGTATGTCTACACTACGAAATTAGGTCGATTTTATAGAAGTCGATTTTTTAGAAATCGATTTTCTAAGTCGATTGTGTGTGTCCCAACTAAGCGCATTAAGTCGGCAGAGTGCATCCACAGTACCGAGGCTAGCATCAACTTTTGGAGCGTTGCACTGTGGGTAGCTATCCCACAGTTGCCGCAGTCTTCGCCGCCCATTGGAATACTGGGTTGAGCTCCCAATGCCTGATGGGGCAAAAACATTGTCGTGGGTGGTTTTGGGTACATGTCATCAGGCTCTGCTCCCTCCCTCCCTCCATGAAATCAGTGGCAAACTATGGTTTCTCACCTTTTTTCCTGGGTTACCCGTGCAGACGACATACCACAGCAAGCATGGAGCCCGTTCAACTCACTGTCACCGTACGTCTCCTAGGTGCTGCTGGCAGACGCAGTATTGCATTGACTCCCTGAGGGCCCCTCCCAGACGCGGTACAGCAGCAGCTCCTTGCCTTTGCGGCAGCAGATGGTGCAGTATGACTGCTAGCCGTCGTCGTCATCTCCTGGGTGCTTCTGGCCGACCTCGGTGAGGTCGGTGAGGGGCGCCTGGACATAAATGGGAGTGATTCCAGGTCATTGTCTTCTTTACGTTTCTTTAGTCCTGCCTGGAATATCATACGAGCTGGAGGCTTCCGCCTCAGGCTGCTCTTCCAGCCAGCAGCACTGCGCGTTCGCACCTACCCCAGCCTACCCCTTGCTCCCATGGCTCATGAAGCCTGGACAGTAGTAAGGAGCAGTTCGACTATAGGCTAACCAAGTGAAGAATGGTGGTAGAATGTGCCGTTGGATGTTTAAAATCTCGCTGCCACTGTTTGCTGACTAGGCTGTTTGCGATTAGAAGAGCACAGCAAGGCGCACTGCGCATCACAGAGGCTTTGGAAACCAGTTTCATGACTGGGCCAGGCTTCAGTGTGACAGTTGTGTGTATTTCTCCTTGGTGAAAACCCACCCCCTTGGTTCACTCTACTTCCCTGTAAGCCAACCGTCCTCCCCTCCCGCCTTTGATCACCGCTTGCAGAGGCAATAAAGTCATTGTTGTTTCAAATTCATGCATTCTTTATTAATTCGTCCCACAAATGGGGGGATAACTGCCAAGGTAGCCCAGGAGGGGTGGGGGAGGAGGGAAGCACTGTGTGGGGTGGTGGAGGAGGGGAGGGGGAAGGACAAGGCCACACTTCCCTTCAAAATTTATTGAATGCCAGCCTTCGGTTGCTTGGGCAGTCCTCTGGGTTGGAGTAGTTGGGTGCCTGGAGGCCCCCCGATCACGTTCTTGGGCGTCTGGGTGAGGATAGCATGGATTCCTCTCCCCATTCAGCGATCAGATCCAGTACCTCCCATACTGGAGCTCTTTTGCGATTCTTGGACTCCATGGTCACCTCTGTTGATGAGATCTGCATGGTCACCTCTGAGCTCACCACGCTGGCCAAACAGCAAATGAAATTCAAAAGTTCTTGGAGCTTTTCCTGTCTACCTGGCCAGTGCATCTGAGTTGAGAGTGCTGTCCAGAGCGGTCACAATGGAGCACTCTGGGATAGCTCCTGGAGGCCAATACCATTGAATTGCGTCCACACTACCCCAAATTAGACCCAGCAAGGTCGATTTCAGCACTAATCCCCTCGTCGTGGAGGAGTAGATAAATCGAATTTAAGAGCCCTTTAAGTCAACAAAAATGGCTTCGTTGTATGGACGGGTACAGGATGAAATCCATCTAATGCTGCTAAATTCAACCTAAACTCGTAATGTAGACCAGGGCTGGGATTAATTCCTGCCTCCTCAAAAGCTGAGGAAGGAAACTGGAGTTGGGCCTTGTGTGAGGCAAGTAGGGTTCTATTAGACATGTGGCTTGGGATCCACATAGTGAACCTGGGATGCCCCCACCACAACAGTGTGTGTACCTCTTCCATACCAAGCTGTTTTAAACAATGGAAAAACCTCCACACACTTAAGTGTGGACAGCATTCTGTCCTCTCACACTGAGTACTTTCCTCAGAATTAGAGCTTGGGTCTCCCCACTGGCTCTTACTATGCAGGAGGGATATGGCACTGCATAGGTACTGCTGTGGGTTTGAGAGCTAGAAATATTAGGCCTGGCCTTGGCAAAATAGCAGTGCACCAGGTAGTAGCTAACACCAACCAAGCACGATCCTGAATGGAGAGGATGGTACAAGAACACCCAGAGTTCTCAAGTAATTGCCTAAACACATTCCTAGGAGATGGTCTGACACACAAATTCCTCGTAAGATATGGAGGGAATGACAGGATAATGAATAAGGATGTTTTGTTCAAACTATCAGGTGTAGGGGGTGGTGACTAGCCATGTCTGGAGTGTAATACATAGGAAGGGCATCTTTGTCCGGCCGAGGGGACAGCCTCCTAGTGCGCTGACTGAGCAGGTACCTTGTCATGGGTATACACGTGTTAATGTACCTGTAGCTCCTATGGGTTGCTAGTAGCAGGTTAAGAACATAAGAACAGCCATACTGGGTCAGATCAAAGGTCCATCTAGCTCAGTATCCTGTCTTCTGCCAGTGGCCAATGCCAGGTGCCCCAGAGGGAATGAACAGAACAGGCAATCATCAAACACAGTCAATCATTGTTTTTTTTTGTCAACAATAAACCTGGCCAAGTGCCTTTTCCACCAAACTGAGCCTGTGGTCTTTCTTATGAATAACATCAGTCTGATGAATTAACATGCTGCAGTGTCTGCTAGTGCAGCTGACATCAGAGCTTCGAAAACAGCAATACTGTCAGTCGTAACAACATTTCACAGCACTAACAACAACAGGCAGTAATTTATGGCTCTGTTTCAGGTTGCAAACAACTTGGTTACACCTTAGTACTCTTTCCTGTTATGTGAGTCTCTCTGGCTATCTTCATATTAAAGGGTCAGTAGCAGTGAGCAGAGGAAATATGAATGTCTACTGAAGGCATTGGCTTATACCACACAGGAAGCATCAGGCTCATATTGCTAGTGAGAAGCCCTGCACCTGACCAGAGAACTCAGAGCATGGAAACATTTAGAGTTAAAGACAAGTCAGATAAGAAGAGCAAAATTCTAATGTTTTTCTTCCAGATTAACTTATGTTTGCAAAGTTAATTTGTGTGAACATATACAGAAGCTAGAAAAGTGAAAAAAAAGATCATACAGAAGAAATGGATTTTTGGAGATTTTTGAAATGTCACCATTGAGGACTGGTTAAATCATTCCAGGTCATACTGACGCTTGGCATGTGAGAGGTAGCGGGATCGATACCTGAACCGGGGGGAGGAATAGCTCAGTGGTTTGAGCACTGGCATGCTAAACTCAGGGCTGTGAGTTCAATCCTTGTGGGGGCCATTTAGGGATCTGGGGCAAAAATCTTTCTGAGGATTGGACCTGCTTTGAGAAGGGGGTTGGACTAAATGACCTCCTGAGGTTCCTTCTAACCCTGCTAGTCTATGATAGTCTATATGCAGTTCAAACTAAATTGGGTTAAGAGAACTGCTTACATTTAACGCAGCTGAAAGCAAATCTACTCCAAAAGGTATGTGTCATGCCTTCGCAGTGCTTCTGTGATTGGACACAAGGTAGTAAACATACTGGGGGAGCACAGGGTTCCTTCCATAGTACTTTCCCCCCAATATAGACAAGGTAAGGTGAGTGGGTCATGAGCAGCAGGACCATCTTGTAGAGCAAGGAAATCTTTGTCCCAAGCAAAGGGTGCTGGAATTAGAGTATCGGTCGAATTCCTCAGAGTGGATCCTGAAAGCTCAGCTTTAGGCCTGGGGGCCTTCCCAGATACTTATGTCAGAGAAACTTTGTCTTCACCACATTAATTCATATTTATTTTTTAAATAAATTCAATTTTTTAATGTATGTGTGTGTTTGTGTACGAGTGAGAGCAAACATTAGAAAGCTGCAGGTACAAAAAGCAGTTTGGAGAGCCCTTCTCCAGTGTTTTCTGCATTCCTCAGATTCTGAGTTTTCAACAAAAAATAACCAACCAACCAAGGCTTCCAACAGAGTAGTTGTAGCTACTTCCACTGCACAGAGCTTTACAGTGTAACTGATGCTGCTAATCTGGTCACTGTTCAGGAAACTGGCAACAGCCCAGCAGCAATAACTGAGAGAATCAGCTCCATTATGCATACAAAACATTTCATAAACAGTTTAAATACACTTTAAAACTAAGCCACTAGTTAGCAAATAGGTAGTGTAGAAATGGTTTATACACAAATGGTTCAGTGTCTCCACTCCAGCCAGGCTGCTGATGCTTGTTTGCAGGTTTGTTCTGCAACTTCACAATCACTCTTCTAAATTCTGTAAGTTGCAGTGCCCTGTGGGTACACTTCCCATCGTTACCAGCACAAGTCTGAGAAATAGTGGGTTCTGGGAGATTTTGAAAGGCTACTCTTGTACAGTTGTAATTATTGGGAAGGCTCCAACGCATCATCAGTGATCTACAACCCATCCTGGACAATGATCCCTCACTTTCACAGACCTTGGGAGGCAGGCCAGTCCTCGCCCACAGACAACCTGCCAACCTTAAGCATATTCTCACCAGCAACCACGCACCGCACCATAACAACTCTAACTCAGGAACCAACCCATGCAACAAACCTCGATGCCAACTCTGCCCACATATCTACACCAGCAACACCATCACAGGACCTAACCAGATCAGCTACAACATCACCGGCTCATTCACCTGCACGTCCACCAATGTTATATATGCCATCATATGCCAGCAATGCCCCTCTGCTATGTACATTGGCCAAACTGGACAGTCACTACGCAAGAGGATAAATGGATACAAGTCAGATATCAGGAATGGCAATATACAAAAACCTGTAGGAGAACACTTCAACCTCCCTGGCCACACAATAGCAGATGTAAAGGTAGCCATCTTACAGCAAAAAAACTTCAGGACCAGACTCCAAAAAGAAACTGCTGAGCTCCAGTTCATTTTCAAATTTGACACCATCAGATCAGGATTAAACAAAGACTGTGAATGGCTATCCAACTACAGAAGCAGTTTCTCCTCCCTTGGTGTTCACACCTCAACTGCTAGCAGAGCACCTCACCCTCCCTGATTGAACTAACCTCGTTATCTCCATACTGATTTATAGCTGCCTCTGGAGATTTCCATTACTTGCATCTGAAGAAGTGAGGTTCTTACCCACGAAAGCTTATGCTCCCAATACTTCTGTTAGTCTTAAAGGTGCCACAGGACCCTCTGTTGCTTTTGGCAAGGTATATTTCTCTAACTGGGACAAAGGAGAACTGACTGTGTCATCAAGAACACGAGTACTTGTGGCACCTTAGAGACTAACAAATTTATTAGAGCATAAGCTTTCGTGGGCTACAGCCCACTTCATCGGATGCATATAGAATGGAACATATATTGAGGAGATATATAGAGAGAGCATGAAAAGGTGGGAGTTGTCTTACCAACTCTGAGAGGCCAATTAAGTAAGAGAAAAAAAACTTTTGAAGTGATAATCAAGATAGCCCAGTACAGACAGATTGATAAGAAGTGTGAGAATATTTACAAGGGGAGATAGATTCAATGTTTGGAATGGCTCAACCATTCCCAGTCCTTATTCTATCCTAAATTGATTGTATCTAGTTTGCATATCAATTCCAGCTCAGCAGTCTCTCGTTGGAGTGTGTTTTTGAAGCTTTTCTGTTGTAAAATAGGCACCCGCAGTCTGTCATTGAATGACTAGACAAGTTAAAGTGTTCTCCCACTGGTTTTTGAGTATTATGATTCCTGATGTCAGATTTGTGTCCATTAATTCTTTTGCATAGAGACTGTCCGGTTTGGCCAGCGTACATGGCAGAGGGGCATTGCTGGCACATAGTGATAAAGATCACTTTTGATCATGCCCAGTCCATGGAATATGATTCAAAGGCGGGATCACATCTTCCAATTGTGCACTCTGTGTAACATCATCTTTAATTATCCAATGATGTCAATGAGAACTTCTACCCTGTGACTACAACAGCTCACAACAGTTTCTCCGTTGCTCTCATCTTGTTCATGATGCACTTGTAGGTTTGCTTACTCATTTGAGAAGCTGAGAGGGCAAATGGGTGGGACAGGTGGTTTTGCCTTTGCTGTTTTGGCCCCAAAGACATGGATATTGAATCCACAGGCTATCCATTTCAGACCATTCCACATACTTTTAAAAAACACCTTCAAACTATTTTCCCCAAAAGGAATTTTTAGTCTGATCAACATTATCCTTATATCTGTATTCATCGTGGCTTTTATTCTGTGATTGAATTAAATGCAATAAAGTAAAAAGAAATCATAAAAGGTGGCAAATAAATCAGATTTTTTTCAATTTTCAACCATTTATTGAAAAACAACTATTTTAATCAGATAATGGTTTAATTACCATTTTACAATAAATTATCACTGAACTGAAAAAAGGAAAAAGAGAGCAGCTTGGCCTGTTGGGAGGGCTCTGACAGGCTGTGGGTATCCAAAAAATGTGTGGTTTATCAGATTTTTTTTCTTATGAGAGGCCAATCCCAGCTCCCTTTGACACAGACTCATGAACAACATATGATCTCAGCAAAGCATATTATAACTTTACAGTTTAAACACAGCCTTTGAAGAGGAAAAGATGACAGAGTTAGTATTTATTGGGGATATTTGTTGCTGGGTTTGGGATGCCCAGATTTCATGATTTCCATGATCTATCTTCTCCGGATACATCAGACTGTGGCACAAGAACTGGCAGCTGACAAATGTAGCGCTTTGTATCTTTGCAGTCATCAGAGAAGAGTTCTCTGCCTCTGACAACTGCACAGTCACCATCAACATATCCTTTATTTACTGCAAACCTATGACAGAAAAAATGTTATTTCCAGCCGTTGTAGTTATATCTATGTCACTACTTTATTTTGTCAAGGGCAAAAATGTCTATTCTGAACACCGTGGTAGATAGCATCAACAAATAATTTTAATAATAATGAAACAATTGTGGAGAAGCAGATTATTAAATTTGGCATTTATGAATGCAATGAATAACTGCGTTGAATAGAGTCAGGAGTATTGTATCACATGCTGTGTAAACTTTTCACTTAACTGCCAGTGCACTTCAGTCATGACACAAAACCTCTTTTCTACATCTTTTATTTATTTATTTATTTATTTTTGAGTCCTAGTCCACTCAGGTGTTCCAATGCACTTTATTCTTTACCTGCAGCTCCCCCTTCCCTTCAACTTTTGGTGTTTCATCACCTATGGAGTTTGGTCAATACATCTCAACTTCACTGGCAACATCTTCTGCTGACTTGGGCCTTCAAAGTATTCTAAAAATATATTCCAGTGATGACATGTTGCTCCTTACTATTTCATTCTTGGTTTCTCTCCCCTATAGCGCTGTAAATGTACTTCTTGGAAATTAGAAGTTTCTAGTTGTGTCTGGAACTTACTGGTCAGTGGAGAAAGCTGTCCCATTCCCCCACATCCAGAGTCTGTCGGTCTTGTCACGTAATAATCCTATCCAGTGAGAAGTTGCCAGGGGATTTATGAAATCCTGTAGAAGGACCAAGCCAATTCATGCAATTACATTCCTTTCCCTGCTCATTTCATGGTTTTATGCATATCAGATATCTGCTCATTTCATTACTTTATGGATATCAGGTACAGTGATGTGGTTAACAGGTCCCTATATGCAGGGTCAGCCTCATGGTTGAGCAACTCTACTGGCCAGACTGATCACATTCCTCATCATCTCCAAGAATGTTTGCTATAGATTTTCTAGAAATGGTGAAAGAATTCTCTGTGGATTAATCTCTATTGACTCTTTTGTGTGGAGGACAATACCTCCACTAAGTCGCCTGGAGCAATTAATTTTTTTTTTTTTTTTACCACAGGAATAGCTGTACTTTGAATATGAGAAGTACAGGGGACATTGAGGTTTTGCCTTTCAACAGGGGCATTTTAATTTAATTTAGGATTCAGATATGGCTCTAATGCTGGGGAGACAAGAGGAGAAGCAAGGTAATTAGCCGTCAAGAAAAAAAAAATCTTAAACTGCCAAACGAAGCCTAATCTAATTTTCTGCAATCTTCTTTTCATGGACAAATCTTTATTGGGAATTCTGACTACGCCATTCTCCGAAAGAGGAAGATACTCTACCAGCTCTCGTTTGCTTTCTATCTGAAGGAGTCTGGAGCCATGAGAAGAGCAGGCCTTTAGACTCTCCAGCCATGGTTTGTATTCAGTGGAAAAGAGGTAGCATTTCTTTCCATGTTGAAACCAATATTCTGGGCAAAGAGACTTCCATCCTTAAAAAGAAAATACAATTTATGTTTCCTCTATCACTGTTACCCTTGTCTTCCCTCCCCAATTCCCTCTGCTTGACTGTTTCATCCACATATTGTGTTTTGCCTGTATTAAGTTTGTAATCTCTCTCATGTAGGAACTGTCTCTTATGTTGTGCTTGTACAACATCTAATATAATGAAGGCCCATATCTGATTGAGGCCTCTAGATGTCCCTTTATTAGAAGTATTAATTTAAAATTGTAATAATCAATTTTCTGTTGTAGTTTGATTTCAGGTCAAGTGCTTCACGAACCATCTGGAGACTCACAAGCACTGACACGGTTGCTGGCATTCTGAAGCTGGCATGAGGACTCTTGTGACATAGCAAATAGACTAATTGTTATTGTACCTGTCTCACTTTCCTTTTATACACAAATCATGTTTGTTTGTTTTTCCCCAGGGGAATGTTTTGGATTCTATACATCAAGTCCGTCTGCTATTGTAATTAATTGGCTGTTTCTTTGTCAGTAATGATTGAGCAGAATTCTTGCACAATGGACAAAATTCAGTGATGATGTGCAAGTGAGGCTTAGGCTTCATTTATCACTCAGTTACTGATGTGCAAGTGTCAGGAAATCTAGGATGGTTTAACCTACATGCTGAGAAGCACCAGAGTTGGAAAATGTTAAAGTGGGAGGTTGACTAGTATATCTTACAGCTTCTTAGCAGATGACTACAGTGGCAACAGAGGAGGAAGAAAAACCAGCTGGTCTGCGGAGAGAAGACTTGCTGCTGGCCACCTCAGGCAGTAGATAGTGTTCAGCCCACCATCCAGGTCCCCCATCCACCATGGTCAAGAACTGGTATGAGGTACTGGCAAGAGGAGGTGAACAGCAGACCCCAATGGCTTAGGAAGAAAAAACACCTGCCCTCAAGGCTGAGAAACTCATGGCCAACACATTCAAGAGGAGGAGGCATTGGATGGTGGTGACCAAGGACTCTCGTGTCATGGGAACAGAGGCATGTATCTGCCGATCTGACATGATGTCCTGGGAAATGTTCTGCCTTCCTGGAGCTCATGTCCAAGATGTTACAGAAAGGTTGCCAAGGCTCATCCATCTTTCTGACCACTTCCCCATGCTGCTTCATCCACATGGACACTAATGATACTGGCAGGTATGGCTCTGAGCAGAACTGCAGTGACTACAGGGCTCTGGGAGAAAGGGTGAAGGAGTAAGGGGTGCAGGTTATGTTCTTGTCTATCCTCCCTGTTGAGGGTAAAGGGACAGGCAGGGATGCATGCATCCTGGAGATAAATGAATGTCTGTGAATGTCAATGGGAAGGCTTTGACTTCCTTGACCATGGGATGTTGTTCCACAGAGAATGTCTCCTGGGAAGAGATGGGGTCCACCTGACCAAGAAAGGGAAGAGCATCTTTGTATAGGGATTAGCCTAGCAAACTAGGTTCAAAGGAGGCAGGTGACAAAAGCCCACAGGTAGGTATAAAAAAGGGTGACCTTAACATAAGGCTAAATATTTGGATGGGGAGGACTGGAAAGTTACTATAGTATCATCATAGGAGCAATAAAATGTATAACAATGGGATAATCGAATCAAATTTTTAGATATCTGTATACAAATATACAGGAATGGATGGGCGACCTTCTGTGGCCTGCAATGTGCAGGAGGTCAGACTAGGTGATCACAATGGTCACTTCTGACCTTAAAGTCTGTGTGTCTATAAATGTAAGGTGTATGGGGAATAACCCATGAGAATGGAAAGTATTAGCATGTATTAGTTTTATACCTAAACTGGTATCACAGAGATTTAGTGGGATAAATCTCGTGAGTAGAATATTGGTATAGAGGGTAACAGTTTGTTTAGGAAAGATAGGCAGGGGGGAAAAAAGGAAGGAGGTGGTCTCATTATAAATCAAGAGTATATACACTTGTTCTGAGCTACAGAAGAAGGTGAGAGGTAGATAAGTTGAAAGTCTCTGTGTGAACATAAAAGCGGAAAAAACACAAGAATCTCACAGGAGGAGGTCTACTATAGACCACCAACTAAGGAAGAGGAATGGAGAAGGCATTTCTAGAACAAGTAATAGAAATATCCAAAACAAATATCCTGGTGGTAATGGGGAACTTTAACTACCCAGACATCCACTGGAAAAGTAATATGGCAAAACACAGACTATGCTTGGAATGTATTAGAGATAACTTTTTATTTCAGAAGGTGGGGGCAGCAACTGGGTGGCAGCCATTTTATATTTGATTCTGACTAACAGGGAGGAACTGGTTGCGAAAAAGGGTAATATCATTCTTGGGTGTATTAACAGGAGTGTTGTGTATAAGACACAGGAAGTAACTGTGCTGCTTTGCTTAGCACTGGTCAGCCCTCAACTGGAGTCCTGAGTCCATTTCTGGCTGCCACACTTTACAAAGAATGTGGACATATTAAAGAGAGTCCAGAGGAGAGCAAGAAAAATGATCAAAGGTTTAGAAAAGATTGAAAAGACTGGGCATGTTTAACCTAGAGAAAGGAAGATTGAGTGGGGACCTGATAACAATCTTCAGATATGCTAAGGGCTTAAGGTAGGTATAAAAGGGTGGTGATCAACTGATTTTCATGTTCACTGAAGATAGAGCAAGAACTCATCAATTTAGTCTGCACTAAGGGAGATTTAGGTTGGATATTAGGAAATACTTGCCAACTCTAAGGATAACTCTGGAATATGCTTTCAAAGGAGGTTGTGGAATCCCTGTCTTTGGAGGTTCTTAAGAGCAGGTTGGACAAACACTTGTCAGGGGGGATGGTCTACATTTATTTGATCCTGCCTCAGTGCAGGTGGCTGGACTAAATGACATCTCAAAGTCCCTTCCAGCTCTACATTTCTGATTCTATTATTATTATTGTTCTCTCATGTTAACTATTTTTTCTTTCTATACTCCTTTCCGGTTGCCTTTCAGCATGTAAGTTAAACGAACTGAGCTTCCTTTACATTTCCTCAAGACTCACTTCTGACGTTTGCAGTGAGTGCAAATTTTTGGTAAATAAGAATAAAAAGAATTGGAATCTAGTTAACCCAAAATGTCATAATCTGCTATTCATCAGTGTAGCAACAATGTTGGGGATTTAATTTGAAATGATTTTAGTTTAAAGTTACAGCACATACAAGAAAAAATGTTGCCCTTTTGAAGGCAATCCTTCCTGTTCAAAACCTTTGGCAGGTTTCCATTCTTACCTGGGATATTTTCTTGAAACTGGTTCAGATTTTCCTGCTGTTTACATGGTATTTGGGAGATCTGAAAAACTTAAAGCCAAAATAATATAAACAATATGATGTACCACTTACAAGTAAATCACAGCACAGTTTATGCCTTATAGGGACAAAAAGGGCCAAATTCTACCTGCAGTTATGCCATCAGGCAGAATGTCTAATATATTGTAATAACAGCAAATTATAATGTTACATGTAACATGACAGGTATTTTTTCCTTGTTAAAAGTAATCTTAAAAATAAAGATTTTGAACTTAGTAGCACCCTCAAAAATTGTGTGGCTAAAAATCTTGACTTTGTAAGGATTCACAGAAAAGAGCAATTGAAAACATCCCAATTTCCAACATCTATGTTGAACACAGGTTTGAAGTGACCTCTAAGCAGAAAAATGCCCCTATGCCCCTTCTGGGTCATGTAGCTAATTGGAGCTGTTTTTTCTAGGGGGTCGTCAGTTGCAGTTGTCCCTGGAAACCCTGCAAAGGGAGTGGTTCCAGAGCACAGAGGACAAGCCAGTGGAAGTGCTGCTATCACCATGGATTTGGGAGTGTGGGGGAGAAAATATGAAATAACCCAGCTGGTGCCCCTGCCCTGCCCCCTAAAGCCATAATTAGGCATCTGAATAAGTGGCCTGATTTTCAGAAGAGCTAATCATTTGCAGCTCTTCACTGACTTACACCCCATGAGATTTACGCTCCAGCAGTTACACAAGGAGTACACCAGTACAGAGCCTGTCTCTCAATATCTACTTTGCACATGCTTACCATTGGCAGCCAAGATACCCACTGCTATCAGCAAAGCCAAACAGAAGATCCCCAAAATCCCTGCTATGACCCCCCATGCAGAAGCTGGAGCAGAAGAATCTGAGAGAGAGAAAAGGGAGAAGTACAGAATTATGTGGGGAGGAGGGAGAGGAACGTTTTTAAGCCCTAAACCAGGCATAAGCCCTAGATATACATTTTTATTACTATTGCAACAATGCTTTTTTTCTGTCTCTCCTCTTATTGTAAAATGCTATGGAATTTAAGAATGAAGATAACAATTAAGTTGTATAGAATCTGAGAAGCGTTTATTAAAACAATACTTTATACATCTGTAGAATTTAATAGAGAATGAGATCTTCACTAAAATATTTTAGCCATCTTATAGCAACAATACAATTCTCTACGTTTTTTTAAAAAAACCCGAACAGCATAGATGTTCTAATTTTCTCTTAAATTGCGTCAGATTTATCCACAATAGCGGCCTGTTCTGCTTTCCAGTCCTATTCTCTGTGTTAATGAAATGCAGCTTGACCACACACATGTATCCATTTACCTCCTCCTACCCTCACCCCTATTCAGCTGAGTCAGAACAGGTCATTAGAACTTTCAAACTATGGAATGAAAACTCTTTCCATGCTCCAGATTACACAGGTCAGGATGCCTGGATAGCAGGATCTAGCTCTAGAGAGGCCAAAGTAAGGAGGCAGACTGTATTACATGGGACCTGATGACAACAGAACAGTGTCCTGGAGTCCTAGCAGAACACCATTAAAGTATATTTCTTTCACCTTAGCACTTATATGGAGCTTTTCAACCGTAGTACTTAAAAAAGGTGGGAAAGTTTTATCCTTATACAGATGGAGAAATTGTAACAGAGAGAGGTGAAATGTTTTTCCCAGGCTTACCAAGGGAGTGAATACCCAATGATGCTGGCTGTCAGTTTGAAGCCCTGTGCAGTGTACCAAACTGCATCTATCAGCAATTTGTGAAAGAGGGGAAGCATTATATTGAACTCTCAATCCTGGATTTAGCAGGCCAATACCTGGGGGGAAGGGATAGCTCAGTGGCTTGAGCATTGGCCTGCTAAACCTAGGATTGTGAATTCAATCCTTGAGGGGGCCACTTAGGGAACTGAGCTAAAAATCTGTCTGGGGATTGGTCCTGCTTTGAGCAGGGGTTGGACTAGATGACCTCCTGAGGTCCCTTCCAATCCTGATATTCTATGATTATATTCGTTCACTGCTAGTATCATGTACATTCATGAAGGTGGGGTAAGGAAAAGGAGTCTCAGAACAAAGAGTTCTAGGAAGAACAAAAAGGGCTCCCCCTTCCCTCTTGGAAGTTCCACCATCAAGGACACCTTAAAACAGCATTAAGGGCTCAGCTGTGCCTTTTAGGAACTGCCTTGTGTTGGGCCAGTGTGGAAACTCCTGCTGGGTGGGGATTGTGTCCCCTGGGGAACAGTCCCTCCCCAAACTCTCAAGTGTGCAAGGGGAGAGCACACACTGCAGCATCTTATAGGATAGTGTAGCTGCTCTCCTGAATTACATAGTAAGGGAGAAGGCTAGATAAGGCCACAGCTGTACCTCCCTCACCATGGGGTGGCCAAAGCCTCAGTGCATTCTATGAGGGAGCAATCCCTGCACCTGGGAAGAAAATGCCTGGCCATTGCGTTTAGGGGTAGAAGGCAGGGCACTCCTGGCACCCATCGCTCTCCTCCCCTCAAACATTCATATAGTGGCTGAGAACCATCTGGTCCCAGTTCTCCCATATTACATACATTCAGAATTACCTTTATATCTTAATATGAAGAATGTGCAAGGAGGCCAGGTGGATAATGCCTGTGGGCATCTCAGCCATTGAATGTCTTGATGTTGGATATTTAAGTCTTGAATCATTATGCAGAGTTTTGCTTTTAATGTTCTCATACAGTTTAAGGTAACGTTAGACAGATAAAGAGCAGTAAATATGGAGTCAGCAGCAAGTAGCATATAGTACCTTTGCTCTGGGAGTTCATAGTCCTTTCTCTCCTCTCCTGCTCAGAAGCATTATGGCATTTCAGTCCTGTATAGGTCACAACCTCTTCGTTTCCTTCTAGTGAATTATGGCATAAAAATAGTGAATTCCATTCAATGCACTGACAAGGTAGATGGATCTTATTAAAATCCAATGGAGGTATGAGACTACCACTGCAGTACATAGGGCATGGCAGGACTTTTGTATGAAAAGGTTTTGTCCTATAGTACAATGGTCTGCAGTAGCCTGTCAATGTACTGGGATCAACCAACATCTGTGAATTCAGCACATGCATTTTATCACCTTTTTTCCAGTATCAGACTCCTCTTTATAATCCTACCCAAACTGTTAACTTACACTGAAAGTTGTTCAAGTGACTAATACAACGCTTTGTACATACAATAAATAAATTGTGAAAATTAGAGTTTAAAAAGCTAAGCATTAAAAGTTATGGAAATCTCCAGGTAAGATAACATATCTACTCGATTACCCTTGTGACTCATGCATTCTGCTAATGAAAAACTTGAAATGTAAAATTTCACTTGAAATACTTCAAAAAAAATTGAACTGTGATCTACAAAACATATTTATAAACTCATTCAACATATCCAGGTCTAGTGCCTTGATTTAAAGCCTGCTTCTGCTCCCATTGAAGTCAATAGCTGTACTCCAATTAACTTCAGTGGAAATAGGCCACTAGGTATTATGCTCTTTTAAATGGAGATCATGTTTTATTTCTGTGTTTTTTTTTTAAGCATTTTAAATGTCATCTTCTCTAAAACTAATTGCTTAACTTCTTGGATGCTCAGGAAATCCTCCGCTAGACAGAAATGATTTTAAGGCTCTGGAATGGTAAATAAGGATCAGCAATAACTTCATGATGTTGACTATTACAATCAGGCAAAACAGAAAGAAAATGGTATTTTATTTGGGTATGAGTAGGTTTCAGAAGGGAGAGTAGAATTCAGCGGTCACCTCCTTTAATTCTCCCACAACAAGGCATGACAAAGAGACGTCTCCTTCAATATGGGGCAAATCAACAACATCCTTTGACAAGGAATGGTTTGCAAAAACACAACTGCTAGGCAGCAGTTCTGCAGAAAAGGACCTAGGGGTTACAGTGGATGAGAAGCTGGATATGAGTCAACAATGTGCCCTTGTTGCCAAGAAGGCTAATGGCATTTTGGGCTGTTGCCAGCAGATTGAGGGGCGTCATCATTCCTCTCTATTCAGCATTGGTGAGGCCTCATCTGGAGTACTGTGTCCAATTTTGGGCCCCATACTACAAGAAGGATGTGGAAAAATTGGAAAGAGTCCAGCGGAGGGCAGCAAAAATGATTAGGGGACTGGAGCACATGACTTATGAGGAGAGGCTGAAGGGAACTGTGATTACTTAGTGTGCAGAAGAGAAGAATGAGGGGGTATTTGATAGCTGCTTTCAACTACCTGAAAGGGGGTTCCAAAGAAGATGGATCTAGACTGTTCTCAGTGGTAGCAGATGACAGAACAAGGAGTAATGGTCTCAAGTTGCAGTGGGGGAGGTTTAGGTTTGATATTAGGAAAAACTTTTTCACTAGGAGGGTGATGAAGCACTGGAATGGGTTACTTAGGGAGGTGGTGGAATCTCCTTCCTTAGCGGTTTTTAAGGTCAGGCTTGACAAAACCCTGGCTGGGATGATTTAGTTGGGGATTAGGTCCTGCTTTGAGCAGGGGGTTGGACTAGATGACTTCCTGAGGTTCCTTCCAACCCTGGTATTCTATGATTCTATGAATCACAGAACTGTGTTCCAGGGCTCCAGAGATACAATAACTTTTGCTTCCCATGCCCAGAATACTGTGTACCATTGTAGGGGCATTTCAATGCTCGATAGATATTAACAAATTACTAAAATATCTGTGCCTGGCACTGAAGAAAAAGGTAAAAATATAAGTAGATACAATCAGATACATTGTGTACAGCTCAAGGAAGAGATTTAACATGGAAAATAAAATATCAGTAATAGCAGATATGTTTTCAGATGCTTACAAACATACCACACCTTTGTCGCTGCTGTTCGTAGGTGTCTTTTTCTTCTTCTTCTTGGAAGGAGTTTGAAATTTCAGGTCTACATAGGTCACTGCCTGCTCACTCATTTCTGGTGCATTCTGGGATAGAAAGGTTGGATTGAGTAAACTGAGATGTACAATGGGATCTATGGAAACTGATACTCAGGTTAAGGAACTACAGCAATTTTAATGCTCTCACAGCAGAATAAACAGGGGGATGTGGGTTGGAAGAGCCAAGCCTCCCTCTCACTGCACCTGGAATGTGGCACATAGTTCTGGGTGCGGGACACCTTAATACACAATGGCAAACTAGACGGATTCAGAAAAGAAAAACAAACAAACAAATAAAATCCTGGCGGGACAAATTCAGGAGAAAGAGTATAAAAGACAAAGCTACGATTTCATGTGCTCTGGCAGCGGAGGGAGGCTGGACACAATCTGGCTCCTAATACTGGAGAACTCGATAGTATCAGGAAGAGTTAGCTCTGCCAGTAGCAAAAGAACCCCCGGTGAGTCAATTTGAGGGTAATGAGAGGACTGGATGGTGACTCTCTCCTCCTACTGACAGGGATGGCTGTGCTGGGGGAAATGCTTACAGCACATGTCAACATTACAAAGGGTGTCCCTCTCTGCTCTCCCGTTTAGGTTTCTAGAGACTCTGGGTCTGATTCGCCACTTGTTTTATACCATTGTAATGCCATTGACTTTAATGGGGCTTTTGCTCCTAAATCATTCAGGGACTTTTGAAAACACCACTCCTAGGTGCCTAAATATGGATTTTGGAGAACTTTAGGCTCCAGTGCTCCAAGTACTGCCACTTGAGTGACGCACCTCCTCCACTTGCTCCTCCCTTTGAGTAATATCCTTTAGCATAACATACATTGAGTTTCAGTATAGACAGAATCATGGGGTGATATTCTGCTCAGAGACAGTCTTGTGTACATCTGGAGTAATTCCATGGAAGTCAGTGGGAGTTACTTTAAATTTACATGGTCCAACTGTTGCCATGGTGCAGAAAATCATAGAAGTCAAGGTGTCTTTCCTAACTTTATGTTATTTAATTGATCCTGTGGGAATCTGTGACAAGGGTAAAACAACATTGTGGAGTGGTCAAAGGGATCCATGACTATCACATGACAGGTCAGAAAGAGGAAGCTGAATCCAGAGGAGTCACAGGGTCAGGGGGTCCCTCTTCCTGACTGGCTAAGGCAGGGAAACCTCTGGGGATTATGACCAATGTTTTCAGCTGAGGGTGTTTTATTTTGTTTTTGTTCCCATTTTGTTTGTTTGCATTGTTGTAAATAATAAAGAATTTATTATGAAATGAAATAACTTTCATGAAAAGGGACTTGGGCCTGGAGATTGCTTCCCTTCCCCGGCTGGTGAAACAGAGGCCTCCCCCACCCCACACACATGGTCAATGTAGGAGTGTTATATCAATCACAGAGTGAGGTTTATACTTTCATACCTTTAATGTAGGATTCTGTCTAATGCTTTATCCAGTCTAATATTAAATGTTTCTTGCAGAGGGATTTCCACCCCTTACTTTGGGAAAATTTTGTTTGTCTTAACTCCCTCCCTGTACACCTACATCTACAACCTCAAACCACCCCAATCACCCATTTCCCTCCTTGATGTTGATACACTTTCAATATTTCTAGACAGTTATCATGCATCCCCTTTTAGTCATGGTTTGAACAACATTTTTTACACACTTTTAGATCTTAAGTCTTTCTTTATAAGTCAGTCCCTTCAGCCTCATTAATAAAGTGCATGTCTTGTCTCTGAATTCCTTCCAAACTGCTCACCACTTTCTGCTTGTTTTATTTTGTTATAAGTCATGTTATAAATCCTTGGGACAGGGTCCATGGTCAAAATATTCAAAAACGGGTGCTAAAAATTAGGCTTCTCAGTCTAAGCAGCCTGATTTTAAAAAGTACTGAATAGCCAGTAGAAATCTTATAGATTTCAGAGGGGGCTGAGAGATGCTCAATATTTTTCAATATAAATCAGTTTTTCAGGTGACTAGATATGGATATAAGAGGCTAAGTTGAGGCACCCATTTTTGAAAATCTTGGCCCACATTCCCTGTGTTCGATACAGCAAGGTACATAGTAGGTGTTCAACAAATAAGTAATAAAATACTAATAATAGTGACAGGTTTCAGAGTGGTAGCCATATTACTCTGTATCAGCAAAGATACTCTGTGTATATATATATCTTCCTACTGTATTTTCCACTGCATGCATCCGATGAAGTAGGTTTTAGCCCACAAAAGCTTATGCTCAAATACATTTGTTAGTCTCTAAGGTGCCACTAATAATAGTGTATAAAAATGGAAGTGAACAGAAGAGAGTGCAGAATTCTAGGTATGCTCTCATCGGTGCCATAGAGAAAGAGACTGTCCTATAACTCAGTGCATCTACCTATCCACAAAATGTTATTACCATTTTTGCTAAACTACTGCATTGCAAGCACATATTTAATCTCTTTTCCATTTCTCGCTATCACTGAGTAGCAAAGTTTTGGATTATTACACCAGACGTAATAGTTTTAATTTTATTTTCTGCTCATTTTGCTAAACTTTCCAAATTGCTTCAGGTTATCTATCTGATCTTGTTTGTGTTTGCAACACCCGTCCATTTAGTACCATCTGAGAATTACATTACATTAATTTACATTACATTATCAGGTTATTTAGACCAGCTTCCAGAATATTTAGAAAGATAAAGATCCTGCCACTCAGTCCACTTCTAATTATAATTACCCTTGGTTCACAGTACTTCAACTTCCTGTCTTCTCCAGCTTATGTTGATCTTGTAGATTTGGTGAATACAGTTATAAAGTCTACATACTAGACCAGAGTTGAATAAAATACAAATATATCAAATTCTAACACTGGGTTTGCCTGAGATAATAAATCCTTTCCTAGTCTCTTACTAAAAATAATGATAAAATGGTATTCTATTCCATTCTGTCTCTACAATATTTTTCTTCTGACTAAAATTTAACAAAGTTTTCAGATATATGTCCATTTCAGGAGAACTAATCACTCATTTTTTGAATTATACAAAAGCAATAAATTACATACCTCTTATAACAGCTATATACTTTACCAATGAAAGCCCATGAAGAATGTAGAGATTATACCTTGGTAGCTCTTTCACAGGAGGTGGAGTGCAGGAACTAGACTTTGAAGTGCCACCAATGTGCTTCATGAAAATCCTTTGAGGATGGAGAGAGACAGTCTGGGGTCACCCTGTCACTGCCTTGTAGGAGATGGACAACAGGAGCTGAGAGGAGAAGAATTATTCACTCTGCAATGCTCCATCTGAAACCGCACAGGAAGTTCTCACTCTGCTAGTTTGAAGTGCGCTGCGCCCGCACAAAGCGCTCACGGGATCTTCTCTCTTTGTAGTTTTACGCAAGGCCTAAGGTGTTACATTTAACCTGCTTGAGGTCAGTTAAATATTGAATTTATTAAACAAGGTTGCCTAAGCAACAATTGATCAGCTAGTGTCTAAGCACTTCTTAAACCACATGCAAGATTTGTCTGTCAGTAAAGTCAGAGTAACTCCCTATTTATACTGATGTAAATAAGATCAGAGTCTAGCCCATGGTCTCTGTTCACGTTCCCTACTTGCCTTACAAGGGAGGCAAATTTATTCCATTGGAGACCTGAGTGCTCTTCCTGGTTCTCCCACGGATTTCCTGACCACAGTCAAGCCACTTACCCTTTCTGGAACATGGGGTGGGATGAAGTGGTTTGGGTACAAGAAGAACAATCTCCAGTGTTTGCCTGAATTATAATCAAACATTTGTCTATTATCTCTTTTCTGTATCCTGTTCCCAATTTTTCTCTCTCAGTTTTCCATGAGCTCCTCTCAAACTTTTCCCTTGGATGTTTCCAGGCAAAAGAGGTTCAGAAATTGCCATCCTTATATATTCATATACTAGAACATTCGTAACAAAGTTACTGCACTGACTGGGTGAGTGCTGGTGTTTGGTTTAGGAAACAGTTCTGAGAGGAGAATGCAAATGAGTCAGCTGCAATATAAGATCGGATGCTCTTTTTGTGTTGTTCCTCATTGTGGTAATCAAATCTGGCTCAGGATGGTCCTACAACTATTATATTCTGTTGGGAAAAGGTAACCTTAATCAAGAGATAAATGAATATCTGAGCCTAAAATTTTCAAGTAGAGTTTGAGGGGAGAAGACTCATAGAATACTATATGCATTTATACTTTATCTGTGGCAAGATGTGAATGAAATTAGGTGTGAGGGGGAGGTAAGGGAGTGGTCTCTTCATTTAGGAATCCGAGGAGAGAAGACTGATTAGAGCTCTTGGTTATGTCACTTACCTTCAGATCAGGGGCTGGAGCGGAGGAACAGGAGGCTTTTCAAGAAGAGTGAACTTTGTCTCCGGGTACAGACAATTGTTAAGGAAAGAGACTGGCCAGGTGACCTGGCTGAAGGGCAATAAGCCCACCCATAAAATTTGTGTTGGGTTAGAAAGCACATCATCTGAGCAGCTTAGATCATTCAGAGTTAATTAGGATTAGTGTTTAAAATGTTGGTTGCTTATACAAACTCTAGTGCATGAACCATGGAGATGCAACTGACTTTTCCTCCCTTTCTCCCACACCTTTACCTTCCCCCAACAGAGTCCAGATCTTCCACATGCTGCTGTATTGCTGAGAAAGGTCTAGTGATCTGCTAATACCTATTGAGTTTTTAGGGACAGACACTCTTTCCTCTTATCCCCCAATTCCTATCCCTTCCTACCTATTTCCCACATGAAGGAAGCTGTTGTGTTGCTTTTCACCTTCCTCCCAAATGAAGAGAGGGATGGAAGATGGTGATGAAATGGCAGAGGATGGAATTGAAATGAAATAATTAGTATTTGTTCCCATACAGGATTTCATAGTGTCATTGTCATGTTGCTTGTGGATTGGATTATCCCGTAATGCAGCAAATAAGACTTGGATGTGAGAGGATGGTGCAGCACTTCCCACTGACTTGTAAATCTCTAGAACATCGCAAAGTTCATTTCTCTCTGTGTTTCTTATCCAGTTTGGTACATAGATGTCGGGGTGGGGGGGGGGGAGTAAAGAGGGGAAATTCTGCTGCCAAAGATCAGAAATTTCTAACCTTTCACAAGGAACAGTGAGTTTTGTTATCATTCATCCTAGTCCCAATTTATCCATATCAGAAAATAACGGCACCATTTACCATGGCTTGGCAATGTGTGCACAAGGGGTACCCTGGGGCAGGAGTATAAGCAAGGTCTGCAGTTCAGAACTGATTTTCAGATGCAGAGCTGGGGTGGGGGGAGCCTTCACAACACTGTGTATTCTGTAGCTGCCCTGACCTGTGCTATTATTTCCTCGCTTTCAGAAATATCAACCTCACTCTCACATGGTTAAACAGCTCCCAGCTCCTGGCTCCAAATGATCCCAATGTTAACACTCTCTGGTTTTAACTTATCACCAACTAAGTGTAAACTGTGTCTTTCAGGCTTCAAGTCAGTGAAAATTACCGCGAAGGTGACTGTGTGGTTTTGGAAGATGGCAGAGCCCACTCCTACAGATCCATATTTCGTAACAGTTGTGTTTGTAAGAAAAAGTGTTTAGTCGGAATGTATTTAATTAGCACAAGAAGAAACTTAGAAACCATGAGAATCATATTCTAGCAAGTCCTTTGCAGAAAGAGAAATCTTGGAATAATCAATGTCCCTAGACTTCAAGGAAATGACACTAATTTACACCAACTGAGGATCTTGCCCTATCTTTACTATCAGTGTAATTTACCTTTAGTTCTTTTTTCTTTACTTTGGTCACAGAAAACTGCTGATGAGTTTGTTATAGAAGGGCATGGGACTTGGCCATTCAGAGTGGGGAGTAGTTTATGGGGATAAACCCCATCCATCTGGAACATTCATCAGTCAGGCAGGGTTCCTATTCAAATGACTAAGGAAACTTTTAGATTAATGACAGTGTATCTAGTTGTTAGAGCAGTGGAACGGGTTCCATTTCCTGCTCTGCCTTTTTCTCTGTGTGGCCTTTTGGAAAATTACTTAATTCTGTGCCTCATCTTTAAAATGGGGATAAAAATGTATTCCTATGTTATGGTGATGTTATGAAGATTAATCAATTCATATTTGTAAAGAATTGTGAGGCTCTGGGCTAAAACACTGTGTATGTGTGTTTTTGTTATTATTACATAGTAAAAGCTATGCAAACTTCACAAATGATGCTGATGCTGAGGAGGAGGATTATTTAACATCTGTGTCGTGATAGCACCTAAAGACTACAAGCAGGCAGAGCCCCATTGTGCTAAGCACTGTATAAACATACAACAGAGATGGGCCCTGATGGCAGAACAGGAGTAAAGTTCATTTTGTTACCCCTAGGATCTGGCTAACACTGGCTTTTCCCTTCCAGGGAAAAAGGGAACAGGTAATGTGGGCTCACCTCTTTTTTAAACTGTCCCTCTAGAGAGGAGTGAGGCCAGCTCTGGAACAGCTCCTCTGTTAGAGGGGAGGATGCAGATAGGTGGCTCCTAACTGGAACAATTCTTTCCTGCTGTTGCTCCTTGGCACAGGGTATGTGGACATTCTAAAGGCAGATCAGTCTCAGCTGATTTGCTGCCCCAGGTGGAGAGAATGAATTAAGTCATGTGACATGGTCATGTGAAAAAGCCAGGCCTCTGGGAGGGTAGAAAAACTTGCCTGTGGACAGTCAAAGGGGGCAGCCACAGAGTGGAGCTGCAGGCAAGAACTCCCCTGTAGTTGTACCTGAGGAAGGGATATGGGGCTGGATAGAGAGTCCCAGCTAGAAGTTTTGTTCTCTTTTTGAGCAAAGGCCAAGAAGGCAGGCCAGGCCATGCATCTTCTCTAATGGCTCAGAGAACAGAGGAAGGAACAGTACCTTAGGGTGAAGGGATTGTCCCCAGCTTAAGGCTGGGTGGAAGACTTTTTGGGTTTATTTGGAATTTTAGGATAATAAAATCAGAGCCTCAAAAGGGCTGTTACTGGGTTTTTGAAAGCCACTTTCTTGAATTACTGAGGAATCAGAGGGGAAACTGAGGCAGGCTGCTACAGAGGTGCCATTGACCATCAGACAGTGTGTGGGAGGAGGCCAACCCTGCTACACTCCTCCTATGGAAGGGGAAACCGGGAACTCGAGCAGCTCCCCCATTCTGGTACCAGCCCCTCCTGATACAGTTCACATTCCCATGTCTGATTAGTCCTCACTTCACCACCCCAGGAGAAGGAAGAGCCCTGGGGATCATCACTATCTGAATCCAGTGTGATGTGAAACAAGCCATCTGCTTTCAACACAATGTCCTATGGGCCACCAGGAGAATCCACTAGCCCACACGGGAATGCATCCATTACTAATATCCTCCTCCTCCTCCCCATCCCTCTGTGCTCCTTTCAGATTGACTTGTAATACTACCCCTCCCCCAAACCACTAGAGCCTGAAAAGGGAAAATAAAAGGAAGGAGAGAATAAAGCCCGTCACAAAGGGGATCCAGGAAACTGCACATTTTTCCAAAATGATATATGCTTGTGTGATGTGGTATACAAACCCTGCACCAGTAAGGAAGGAGTTAAACAGCTGCTGTGGTCCCAGACACCCCACCCCATCATACCTGCAAAGCATATATGGTTTGGAGGAGGAGCTCAAAGAGAGAGCAGGCCAGCTCAGTTGGGGTGGAGAGTGGAAGGGAATAGATCTATGCTCTGAGCTCATGGGAAGGAGAGCTGCAGAAGGGCCTGTTGCCTGAGGCCTGGCAACACTGACCTAACCAAGCCTACCCCCAAGAGGAAACCAAGTTGGGAGAAGGCCCTGAACACAAAAGGGTCCAGACCCCAATTGCCTGATCTAAGGAGAAAGCCCCAAAGCCCTTACAGGCATCTGAAGGCTTCCTCATTATTGAATTTTCTTTCATATATCCCACAAGGTGTGGAGTAGAACAGATGACCTGGCCTCAGGACCGAATCACGGAAGAGCTGCAAGGACAGAGCAGCTGTCAACAGGAGTTCCAGGAAAAAAGAGGACCTGCCCTACCCTGTCTGATCAGTGGGTTGTGCCGGCAGTGAGTGATCCCTTTCAGACCTTGCCATGTATCATTTCATTTAGATCCATTTAACACTGGTCATTAGTGGGAGGATAAAAATCAGGCTAATGATGGGAAGTTGGCTTTAACTATGGAGCAGCGATGTGTCTCCCCTTAACACCAAGATACTCAGTCAAATTGTACAGCTCTAGTTCTATGGAGAGACCAATGATATCAGAGACTAAATTCACATCTGATCAGGAACATCAGTGAAGTTTACACCAAGACTTAATTTGGGCTACAGTTTCTTACATTTCAGTATTTACACCCGTGTTACCGTTGCCTCAGTGGGTCACAGATGAGGATGCCAAATTCAGGACAAATTGCTGAGAAATAGGGCAGACTCATCCAAAACTGGTGATTATTCTACAACCTGATAGTCATGCCTGACCAACCTGATTGTCTTCTATGATGATATCCACTGGCTTTGTGGATATGGGGAAAGTGGTGGATGTGATATATCTTGACTTTAGCAAAGCTTTTGATATGGTCTCCCACAATATTATTGCCAGAAAGTTAAAGTAGTATGGATTGGATGAATGGACTATAAGGTGGATAGAAAACTGGCTAGATTATCGGGCTCAATGGGTAGTGATCAAAGGCTCGATGTCTAGTTGGCAGCCAGTATCAAGCGGAGTACCCCACTGGTCGGTCCTGGGGCTGGTTTTGTTCAACATCTTTATTAATGATCTGGATGATGGGATGAATTGCACCCTCAGCAAGTTTGCAGATGACACTAAGCTGGGGGGACAGGTAGATATGCTGGAGGGCACAGATAGGGTCCAGAGTGACCTAGACAAATTGGAGGATTGGGCCAAAAGAAATCTGATGAGGTTCAACAAGGACAAGTGCAGAGTCCTGCACTTAGGAAGGAAGAATCCCATGCACTGCTACAGGCTGGGGACCGACTGGCTAAGCAGCAGTTCTGCAGAAAAGGACCTGGGGGTTACAGTGGACGAGAAGCTGCATATGAGGCAGTAGTGTGCCCTTCTTGCCAAGAAGGCTAATGGCATATCGGGCTGTATTAGAAGGAGCATTGCCAGCAGATCGAGGGAAGTGATTATTTCCCTCTGTTCGGCACTGGTGAGGCCACATCTGGAGTACTGCATCCAGTTTTGGTCCCCCCACTACAGAAAGGATATGGACAAATTGGAGAGAATCCAGAGGAGGGCAACAAAAATTATCAGGGGCCTGGGGCACATGACTTACAAGGAGAGGCTGAGGGAACTGGGCTTGTTTAGTCTTCAGAAGAGAAATGTGAGGGGGGATTTGATAGCAGCCTTCAACTACCTGTGGGGGGTTCCAAAAAGGATGGAGCTTGGCTGTTCTCAGTGGTGGCAGATGTCAGAACAAGGAGCAATGGTCTCAAGTTGCAGTGGGGGAGGTCTAGGTTGGATATTAGGAAACACAATTTCATTAGGAGGGCGGTCAAGCACTGTAATGAGTTGCCTAGGGAGGTGGTGGAATCTCCATTCTTACAGGTTTTTAAGGCCCGGATTGACAAAGTCCTATCTGGGATGATTTAGTTGGGGTTGGTCCTGATTTGAGCAAGGGATTGGACTAGATGACCTCCTGAGGTCTCTTCCAACCCTGATCTTCTATGATTCTATTATACGAAGCCGGTAACAAAAGTAAACTTTTGTCTCACCACACTGGTTAACCAGAAGTTAAAAATGCAATCTCCTTAGGCACCCCAGCCCTTGCTTCATCACACAGATACTGGACTTTATGATGAGTAGTTGTAAAAAAACAATTTCATCATATACCGTGTCCTTTCGATCCTAAGAGATCGGCCACTTAGCCAGGTCAATATATCACTTAGATCTTACCCAATAATCATGCTGATGCCAATCCTTTAGCAACTAAAAACTAACGATTTAATAATAAAAAAATAAGAGAGTTACAAATGGTTAATAGATCATATACATACAAATGATATTTTTAGTCTTTATAGATCAGGATCATAGCAGTGATGGAATAAACTGCGATCTTGCAAAAGTCTCTCTGGAATGACCCAAACAGATTAGGGGTCATCAGTCCATGTTCAAAGCTTCCTTGTCAGAAATCCAGTCCGGAGAAATGAAGCACAAAATGAAGATGAAATTACATCTAAGTAGGTTTTCCATGTGTCTGTTTAATAATTAAGGTTAGGATTTTCAAAGGAGAATAAGGGAGTTAGGTGCCTAAACACTGCTGAAGTTCAGTGTGATTTGGACATGTAACTCCCATAAATTCCTTTGAAAAAAAAAAAACAGCCTAAGAAATCTCCTTTTTTTTTTTTTTCTTTCATTTCAGGTTATATTATAACAGACTCGACCTCACCCCATCCCACACCCCGGACTCCTTTGCTGCCTCTGGCACTGAGTGGGAGGCAAGGAGATGATTAAATGAAGGTCCTAACCCACATCGTCACACATATTACTGAGTTCAGGCCAGTGGAATCTCCTCCCACTATTGGTTTCATGCCAGCTTTATATAAATGTACAGGGAACTGAACAGGTTCACACTGTGGCTTACACATCAATGGAGAGAGCTGTGCTGTCCTCCCATAGCCAGAGCCCATCTGCTCCATTACTGGATAATCCAATCCAGTAAGAGGAATAATCCAGTGTTTTAGAGGCAATCCTGTAAGAAACAAACACAAAAGAAATAAAAGGAAAAGATAAAAAAAATCCATCTTTCATCCTCCTTCTCTGTCCTTTCCATGGCTGTACGGCTGTGAGGGAAGGGAATGTGAAGCTTGTGCTGAGGCATTTATGGAGACTAGTTGTCTCATTAGTATTACTATTTATTTGCATTATGGGCTCATCTAGAGGACCCGTTCAGGTCTGGGGCTCTGTTGTGTACTGGACAAGAACAAAATCAGGATGAAAACAAATACTGAAATATCAGAATTTCCCAAAAGATGGAAATCCTGTTTTCCAACCAGCTCTGTTAGGCACATTCTAGTGAGTTAATAGTGCAGCTCTAAAGCCAGGAGGAGTAAGGTGTTGATAATTCCCTTGTTTTAGTGTCACACAACATTAAACAGCTAATAATTGTGGATTAGGATCTGTGTGGCATTAGGGCAGGCCTACATTCAATATAAAGGACCATCGTAAATACTTTTAAACTTTTTGTTAAAACACATTAATGAAAAAGCCAAAACAAAATGAGTGAAAACATTTGAAACTTAGAAGAGATATAAAATTTATTTTATTTTTTAAATTTCGCTCAAAGAGATTTTTTTCAAGGTAAAATGTCTTTCTTGCTTGTTCTTTATATGTTGTTAAAAGCCCTAGTTGGGAAAGAGAGGAGTAGTTACAGTTGGCAGCTTTTATTTTGCTGTAGCTGAAGTCTGATCCTACTTCTTCCCAAGAGAAAATAAGAAAAACTCACAGACAGGGAAAAAGGAAAGAACAGTGAAGATAAGGGGATGCAGCATCTGTCTCTCTGTCATCATCGCTTGCAGTTTAGTTCCTGGAAAAAAAATTTCAGGAATGTCACACTCACACAACTGTATTAGCCACATTAAGATCTGGCAAAATGTTTCAAGGATCAGGCTAACTGGTTGTTTATTGACTATCATCTTTTGTTTGTTTGTTACAGCAGTGATGCAAGGGTAAGTCTGTCCTGGCAAGCTAACCCAGACTCTTATTAGGTAGAAGGCAAAAAGAGAAGAGGTAGAAGAAAGTACAGATGGAGGAGGAAATTAGCACACTAGGGATGGGATAACAGCGGAAACATTAGGTTCACATTCCAGGCCTTCCTGAGGATTTAGCCAAACTCCATGAAGGTGGTGATGTAATGTGTTTGCATTTTCTCCCCAGTCTGGCTAGGGTGTATTGTAGGTTATGATATTAATGCAACGTTAAAATTAGGAAGGTACATTAATATTCCTCAGGACCTGGAAGAATAAGAATAATAGTTAATAACTCTTATTCTTTTTTCTCTTCACTTCCTCTATTTGGAGTCATTTACTTTTATAGCGTCAAGTATCAGGGGGTAGCCGCGTTAGTCTGTATCTACAAAAACAACAAGGAGTCTGGTGGAACCTTAAAGACTAACAGACTTATTTGGGCATAAGCTTTCGTGGGTAAAAACCTCACTTCTTCAGATGCATAAAGTGAAAGTTACAGATGCAGGCATTATATACTGACACAAGGAGAGCAGGGAGTTACTTCGCAAGTGGAGAACCAGTGTTGATAGGGCCAGTTCAGTCAGGGTGGATGTAGTCCACTCCCAATAATAGATGAGGAGGTGTCAATTCCAGGAGAGGAAAAGCTGCTTCTGTAATGAGCCAGCCACTCCCAGTCCCTATTCAAGCCCAGATTAATGGTGTTGAATTTGCAAATGAATTTTAGTTCTGCTGTTTCTCTTTGAAGTCTGTTTATGAAGATTTTTTGTTCAATGATAGTGACTTTTAAATCTGTAATAGAATGACCAGGGAGATTGAAGTGTTCACTTACTGGCTTATGTATGTTACCATTCCTGATGCCCGATTTGTGTCCATTTATTCTTTTGCGGAGAGACTGTCCGGTTTGGCCAATGTACAGGATTTCCTTTCTTGTGGCTGGCCAAGTCTGTGTTCTGCACATTAGAATGGGTCTAATTACATTTTTATACACTCCACCTTTTAACTTTATTGGAATCCTTTTGTCACAGAGAACTGGGGTCAGAGCTCACTATTTGCATCATGCAGCTTTGGTAAGATGTTGAGCATCACTCAGGAGGGCACCATTGTCAGCAATCATTGCTCTCGGGTATTTAAATTCTTTCACGCTAAGCTTTTTGCCTGTGATATCTTTTATGATGCTCCTCTCCCTCAGTGATCAAATCCCCAGTCTTACCAATGTTTACTCCAAGTTCTGCCTGCTCAAAATTGTGCTGCCACTTGTCACCGGGTGGGCCGCCCCTGCTGGCTGCTGGTCAGTCTCAGTCAAGGATTTTTTTTTTATAACAAAAGGTTAATCAAACAAACAGAACACAATCTTAAGTAAATACCTCACCACCCCCACCCCCCAGACCTCAGCCCTCCCGCCCACCCCTCCTAGGGGTTTATGGCACTCCGGCTCCTGGCAGCTTCCTAGCCTCAGCCCGCTCTGCTCCCCACCTTGCAGCAGCTGCAAGGTTGCTTCCTTGAGCCCCTCCCACTTTGCTCCAGAGACTCACCACAGGAGTTAGCTCCATTCCAGTGTGGCCTGTGCTGCCCAGGCTTCAGACTGTCTCAATCCTTCCTCCTCAGCTGCCCACTTGCAACTCTTTATAGGCCCAGGTGTGGCCCAGCCCTCTTTAATTAGATGCATTATGCTCACCTGCTCCAGGCCAGGGAAGCTGGGCTCAGTCTGCCCTGTGACATCACTGTTCAAAGTTGGTTTGTGGGGTCTCACAATCTTCTGCTTGTATCACTAAGCCAAAAGTGAACAACACATTCCAAGGCAGCTCCCTTAGTAGATTCTCATTAATCATACCCAAGACAATGGCAAACAAAAAAGGTCTCAGCACTGACCTCTGGTACAGTCCAAATTTTACTAGAAATTCTCTGATGTAGCCCCATTTGGTTTTGATTATGGTAGTCACATCCATATCCTAGATAAGACAGACATAGTCTTCTGGCACACCTCTCTATCACAAACTCCACAAACTAATTCTGTTGGCACATGATCGTATGCATTCTCCAAGTCCACAAAGACCATGCCCAGTTGCTGTCTCGTTTCTCTGAACTACTCCATGAGGTTTCATAGAGGAAATATGGCATCAATTATACTCCTTTCTGGCATAAATCCATAGTGACCCATCCAAATTTCAGCTGTTCCACACATACCCTTTTCAATAATCTCCCATACTTTTATAGCATGTGAAGTCATCTTAAATGGGTGATAATTAGCACATAAAGTAATATCTTCTTTATGTTTAAAAATGGGCCACACAAAGTTTTTACACCATTCTTTTGGCATTTTCTTTTTCTTAAGAATATCACTGAACAGATTTGTAAAATACTTGACACCTTCCTTTCCCAATGACTTCAACACATCCACCAGTACTTCAACTGCCCAGGTTCTTCCTCTCCTTTTTCACTTGCCTAAGTAACTCTACAACCTCTTCCTCCTGTATGCAATCTATCATACTCCAGTTGGCTTACATTTTCTTAATTCCTCCCTTGGGTTCTCCTCATTCATCATTCTTTCAAAATAATCACTCCAAAGTTTATTGATTGCTTCACCTTTTTTTGTAATATAAGCAAACTTGTCCTTCGTCATTTTCTTCGTTGCCATAGTGAATTTGTAGGTGATCTTTTCTCCCTCACATTCTCCTCATGAGTTATATAGCTTGTCACAGGCCAAATTTTTGACTATCACAACACTTCTTTTAGCCTCTTTATTTTTGCCTCCCTACACACTGCTCAAGCCACTGACCTGCCATTTCTTAAAGGTTATCTTTTTCCTCTCAACTGATTCTTTAACTTGAGGATTCTACCATCACAATTCCTTTCTTATCCTTTTGGCACTGGTTTCATCACTCCTAGGACTTTGTGTAACATTTTCAGTAATATTAACTTTAATTTGTAACAGTTATCCTCCACCCATTCCTCTGTGTAATCAGGAAGACTACATATTACTGCTTGTTAAAGATTTTTTTCATTCCCATCTTTAAGTTTCCACCACTTAGGCCTTTCCAGCACCCAGGAATTCAGATGTTTTCAAGGTCTCTGCATTCTGAAGTCCATAAGAAAAAGTCTGTGCTGATTCACAAATCTCTCACTGGGTATTATCTTATTTTTGATTATTGGTTATCTATCAGGTTGTTGAAAATAAATCAGTTTTGGACTTGTGTCCTCCACTGTCATTAGTTATGAGGTGGCATTTCATCTTCTGAAAGTGCATGTTTGCAGTCACTACATCCAGTGCCAGACAAGTCTGTAGGACCATTGCTCCCTTGGAGTTTATGGTTCCAATGTCTTGCCCCCCATGGACTGTTTCATATACAATCTTTGCAGTTCCAATATCTACATTTAGATCTGCTCTGATAATTCTCATTGGGTGATATGTTTCCAGTAAGGCATAATAACTAATCAGAAATCCTTTACCTTTTGATGCTCTCCCAACTGTGGTTCATATCCAATTACTATATGGACAGTTACCTCTTCCCAACACAGTTTAACCTTTATCACATATCTTTATTGAATGGTTTAATCCAGAATAACTTCAACACCATTTATATCAGTTTGATTTGTATTCTGGTATTTTTTCCCCATAAACATTTATGTACTATACCCAAATAAATAATAAATAGCATCCTGACAAACCTGCTATGTATAATTTGGGATATTCAAGAGTTCATATAAAAAGAAAAATAAGTAGACTCTCCCAGTTCTTCCTTGTTTTCTATCTTCATCAGTCTAGAGGCCAGGGAAGAGCAATACACTTTACACTCAAAACAACTTTTTATTGTAATAGAAAAGTAGTAACAGTCCTCACCATTTTGCATCAATTTGTCCTTTGAACAGATTATGCAATTGTTTCCATCGAAAGAAAATACATACATGAATTGGTCAGATTTCTGTGTTCCTGCATGTGATGAAATTTAAGATCCAAGTCTTCTGACTAACAAATCATTCTGAAACCTACAGAGAACTTGCTTGCTACTGATACACCACTGTCTATATCATTCTGTTCATTTTCACCCTGTATGTCTGTTGGCATTGAAGTTTTCCAAATATCTTAGGGCTGAATGTTGAAAAGGAATTAGATGTTGTGGTGCTCAGTGTCTCAACACCTAACTTTTAGGTGTCTGAAAACATCACTGTGATCCACCAGGCCTGAGTTAGGTACCTTGGCTCTCCATAGAATGAATGGGGAGAGAGAGGGTGCCTGAGACTGTGATGCACAAAAGACACCATGCTAGTTAGGGAACTGCCTAAATTAGCAAATAGAAAATAGCACACAACCCTCTTGTCAGTATGTCCCACCCCCTCAGAGTTTGGTTCCTTATGCCACTTTAGCATGAAGACACAGGGGATTGGGACTTCCCTCATAACCATTACAAGTCCCCCGTCCACCTGAGGGGGAGAAAGGATGTCAACAGGGATCTGTCACAAAGAGGAGTACTCTAACCACTGGGCCATGGGATCTTCTGATGTGAAGCTTCCTCAGTGTCTCGAGTTAAAGCTGTTGTACTCTGGATAAAGAACTAAAGTGTCATTAGAGTAGGGGAACTGGATCCTGGCCTTCCACATTTCTGAGTGCTCTAACCAACTCTAGAGCCATTCTCATGACTGTGTTCTCTCTCTTTTTCTCTTGAAGAGTCATTTGGGTCAGAGAGAGCGAGAATACAAACTTGAGAATGACTGTATAGCCTGGTGATTAGATTTTAATTATTTATTCAGAGTGCAACAGCTTGGTGTCCCATAGCCTGATGGTTAAGGCATGCTCCTGAGAGGTGGCAGATCCCAGTTTAAATCTCTTCACCACCTCAGGTGGAGGGGGGACTTGAACTTCAGTTATCCCACATCCCATGTAGGTATGCTAACCACAGGGTTAAAATTCGAGAGAGACGTAATCTTCCTCCTCCTTCCTTCCCAAACTCCCCAGCTATTTTGTGTGGTATTAGGCAGCCCCTGAGAACATTCTGATAAAAAACCTAGCACTACAGAGTACCAATAGAGCATATGCTAAATGAATTAAGACCTAGCTAACTGACATTTCTCAAAAAAGTAGTTGTCAGGGGGAATCATCCTTGAACATGGGTGGTTCTAATGGGGTTCTGCAGGTTTTGGTTCTAGTTAGTTGACTTTCTACAGCATATGCACCCTGAGCATCTTCTGCTTCCTTTATTAATTTAATGCTCTTCTGGCTGCTCCACCTAGTCTCCAACCAAGATCACCCCCACTACTTCTGAGATGCAGCCGTCTTATTCATGCAGTCTCCTCTCACACTGGAATGTGACCCAGTGTTCCACAAAACTAAATTTACACCACTTGAGCAGCCAACAGTTTGCCTCCAGTGTTTTCTGTCTCCTGCTTTCTCTCATTCACTGGACCAGTAGTACCTCTGAAATCACTTGGACTTTCCTCTTCTTTAACTCCCTTCCAAAATCCCTAAAATATTTTATAATCTGGGTAGTTCCATATGATGTCATATTGTTGTTTCCAATGTTCATCATCAGCAGTGGAAATTTCCCAGATGAATTCAGAATCCTGTCCAATCTTGTAGATGAATCTCTTGTCTTTTCTCCAGGGAGAGAGTACACCATCCTGCTGTATCTGAGTCCCTTTGCTGAATTCTCTGTCAACTTTTCTTAATATGGAGTCGCTAGCAATTGTTGCCTTTCATCTTAATACAGTTGAAAAATCTGAGGCAGGATCAAGTACACCTGGACCATCCCTAACACGTGTTTGTCTAAGCTGATCTTAAAAATTTCCAATGACAGGGATTCCACAATCTCCTTTAGAAGCCTATTCCAGCACTTAACTGTCCTTGTACTCGGAAAGTTTTCCCCAAAATCTAACCTAAATCTTCCTTACTGCAGATTAGGCCCATTATTTCTTGTCCTATCTTCAAAGGACATGGAGAAAAAATTATCAAAGTCCAACAGCCCTTAACATATTTGAAGAATCTTATGAGGTCCCCCCTCAGTCTGCTTTTCTCAAGAATAAAGATACCCAGCTCAGGTTTTCTAAACTATTTATCATTTTTATCACTTTTCTCTGAACTCTCTCCAATTTGTCCACATGTTCTTAAAGTGTGGCATCCAAAGCTCAACACATTACTCCAGCTGAGGCCTCCTGAGTGCCAAGTATAGTGGGATGATTACTTCCCATGCCTTACATATAGCACCCCTGTTAATACACCCAGAATGATAGTAGGCTTTTTCTCAACTGCATCACATTGCTGACTCATATTCAATTTGTGACTGATTAGAACCCTAAGATCCTTTTTTGCAGTACTAACACCTAGCCAGTTAGTCCCATTCAATAATTGTACATCTGATTTTTTTTCTTCCTAAGTGCAGTATTTTGTACCTGTCTTCACTGAATTTCATCTTGTTGATTCATACTAATTCTCCAATTTGTAAAGTTAATTTGAATTCTAAGCCTGTCCTCTAAAATGCTTGCAACCCCTTGGTGTCATCCACAAACTAATAAACATACTCTCTATTTCATCATCCAATTCATTAATGAAAATTCTGTGTCCTGTCTGGTGTTCAAGATCTGTGAGACTAGGAATCATGCTCAGCACAAATGAAAGATCAGTGGAATCCCAGGAATATGTTGAATCTTAAAATCATAGAATATCAGGGTTGGAAGGGACCTCAGGAGGTCATCTAGTCCAACCCCTGGCTCAAAGCAGGACCAATTCCCAACTCAGGCTATGTCTTCACTGGGGGGGGGGATCGATTTAAGATACTTAAATTCAGCTACGCTAATAGCGTAGCTGAATTCGACGTATCCGAGCCGACTTACCCCACTGTGAGGACGGCGGCAAATCGACCTCCGCGGCTCCCCTGTCGATGGCGCTTACTCCTACGTGCGCTGGTGGAGTACAAGCGTCGATTAGGGAATCAATTGTCGTGTTCCGACGAGACACGATAATTCGATCCCCGAGAGATCGATTTCTACCCGCCGATTCAGGTGGGTAGTGAAGGCGTAGCCTAAGAGTTGAGAGTAGATGAAGGTCTTATTGTCTCCCCACACAAACGGGAGGTTTAAGGCAAACTGGTACTCAGTCAAGTTGTTCACATGAAGAGAAGATTACATTAAGACAAACCTTCCCACACATAATGGCACCCTCAGATTGAGGCATTGAGACCTTTCCTCAGGATTAGAACTGTGAGCTCCCACTATCTTTCACTATCCATGAGTCATGTGGATCCACTCCACAGATAATGGGCCTGAGACCAATATGCATTTCCTGAATCTTAACAAAAGAAAAAGCCTGAAGTTTTAAACAGAGAACAAATGTTTGCCTCATCATGCTGCAACATTGTTTCATTTGAGCTAATTTTTGTTGAGAAAATTGAATAAGGAAAGATGTCAAAGTGAACATATGTTGTCTCTCTCAAGCAGCAAACAATTCTGGTTCTGCTCCACTACTTCTTCCTTGTATTTAAATACCCAGGGAAGAGAAACTACCTGTGACATTCCCCTCTGGTGTTATCTGGACCAGTGATGTGCTAGGTCACTCCAATCCTTGACTCTGGGAGCCAGCCTTATCCTGCTCTGCTGTGAGAACCCCACTCCTGGGCTATTCACGCACAGCCTCTGGCATGTTAGCTGTCCCTTGGATTGTGCAACTGACTGACACTAGCCAATATCTCTGGTCCCAGACACAACCCTAGGAACCTCTGTCTTGCAGTGTCCAGTTATGCCCACTGGATGCTGCAAGCTTATATGAGTTCATCAATTGAACAAAGAAATTCATCCCAAGGGGAGTCTCTGACACGTTTCAAACCAAACAGACAGCTTCAGGTAGAATAAACAAATGTATTAACTATAAAGATAGATTTTAAGTGATTATAAATCAAAGCATAACAAGCAAGATTTGGGCAAATGAAATAAAATAAAAATGCATTCTAAGCTGATCTTTACACTTTCAATGCCTTTACAAACTTAGATGCTTCGCACCACAGCCAGGCTCTCCCCTTTGATCAGCGCTTCAGTCGCTTGGTGTGGTGTCTGTAGATGTAGCTGGAAGAGAGATCAAGAGCATGGCAAATGTCTCTCCCTTTTATCATGTTCTTTCTTCCCTCTTGGCTTTGCCCACCCCCCTTCAGAGTCAGGTGAGCATTACCTCATCACATTTCCAAACTGACCAAAGGAAGGGGAGTGACTCCCTCGTGAGTCTAACAGATTCTTTTGTTGGTGCCTAGACCAGTGGCCTTTGTTCCTGTGAGGCTGGGCTGGGTTTGTACCATACCTGCCCTGATGACATGTAAACTGCCTCTCTGTTCTTGGAGAGTTTTTCTCTGGGCTTATTTTGAGCCATGAGGATACATTTTCAGCCTCATAACTACATACATGAAATTATAACTCTGATATTATTGGCATTAACTGTGACCATATTGATCATTGTTGCAACCAAGGTCCTATAGTTGCACCGAATTTTGTACAAATGTAAGCGGGGGAATGGTCCCGCTATTGTGGGGAACTTTCCTGGCTTCTGCACTACCCTGGTGAGGTGTGCTAGCAAAAGGATCTGAGTCCTCACTCCCACTTCCTTCACCCAGAGGCCTCCCTGCCCTTGAGGACTCCTCTTCCACTCTCCTGTCTGACAGAGTCCTTGTAACCCCAACAAGGCTGGGCCCAGGATTCCTGGGGGGCTCGACCCCCAAACCTGCTGCGGTCACCTAGGACAGGGGCTAGGGTTTCCCCATTCCTTGGTACTCTCTCTGCACTGGGGACTTCCCTGACCCACTGACTATTACATACAATTTAAAGCAAATGCAAGTTATTTCATCAACAATTAATTAAAAAACAAATAAGGAGAAATGTGAAAGGTTAAAGGAAAACACGTCACCCCGCTCTGTGGCAGGGAACATCACAAACAGTGTCTCTGGATTGTCAAGGCAGTTCACAGTCTGTTCCTTGTAGGTCCCAAGGCTCCTTCTCAGGCCCTGGCTGTGCTGCAGGGATGCTGTGGGTTGGACACTTGCTCTGGTGGTGGCCACACACCTCTGGGCTTTGGGTGGTGGGACACTTCTTCCCAGTGTCAGCCCCCTGTCGGGTTAAGATCCCCTTCCAAGTCTGGCCTGCAAGAACCCTTGGCTGGGGGTGTCTTTCTGCACTGGGCCCTTTGCCCAGGTCCCCCCTTGGCTGGCCCCAGTTGCTCACCACACCTGGCTCCAGCCCCAGCTCCACTCTGCCTCAGCACTGCTGCTGCTGCTCTGCCTCCAGCCCCCTGGGCTGCTTCTCTGGCCCCTCTGGCTCTGTGGTTGCAGCCCTGCTTCCAACAGAGGATCTGCTCTCCCTGGGCTGTGTCTCTGGCTCTGGGGCTGCAGCTCTGCTCCCTAGCTCAGCTTGGGCCCGTGATCCACATCTGAGCTTTCCTGGGAATGTTCAAACTAACATGTAAACAATGGTGTTGGCCTGCAAAAAGCTGAATCATTCATGGACATGTGACTTGCCCAAGTGGCTACAAACTCCATCTTGTTGCTGTGACTTTGCACAGAAGAACAAAGGGGTTTCCACCCTTGAGAGAAAAAATATAAAAGGCCCTGGAAGCCTCTCCATTTTGTCTTAAGCTGGCTCAAGAGATGGCCTCTCCACCCCAAAGAGATGCCTGAAATAAACTAGAACAAAGGACTGTAACTACAGGGTGTGAATGATTGCTGGACCCAGGCCATAAGCTGCAACGTTGGTCTGAAAAAGATTGGGCCCAGACTAGGAAGGAGTCCAGTTTGTGAAAGAAGCTTATTGGGACATCTCTGAGGGTGACATTTATCTGTATTCAATTTCCTACTGTGTTAGGCATAGACTTGCATGTTTTCTTTTATTTTGCTTGGTAACTTACTTTGTTCTGTCTGTTATTACTTGGAACCACTTAAATCCTACTTTTTATACTTAATAAAATCACTTTTTGATTATTAATTAACCTAGAGGAAGTAATTAATGTCTGGGGGAGCAAACAGCTGTGCATATCTATATCAGTGTTATAGAGGGTGGACAATTTATGAGTTCACCCTGTATAAGCTTGATACAGAGTAAAACCACTTTATTTGGGGTTTGTATCCCATTAGGAGCTGGGTGTCTGGGTGCTAGAGACAAGAGCACTTGCTAAGCCGTTTTCAGTTAAGTCTGCAGCTTTGGGGGCATGGGTCAGATCCTGGGTCTATGTTGTAGAAGATTAGCATGTCTGCCTCAACAAAACAGGGTTCTGAAGTCCCAAACTGGCAGGGAAGATGGGCTCAGAGGTAGATTCAGCACGTCAGGTAACAGTGCCAAGGGGGTCTCTGTGACCGAAACCATCACAATAACCTATAACATTACTGTAACAACAACGCTGAGTGCATCATGAGCCTTCCGAAGATACCCAATATGACAAATTTTGCATTGGATACCACATAATCATTTTATAAAGATGAACATAGGCGTGTAGAGTTTCCTTCCCAGGTACAGAGTGTCACACCATCTGACTGTCCTCTTTTTGTAGTGCCACCAACACCAACAGTGGAAACAAGAATGCCTTTTGAAGGGATCAGGTTATGCCATATAGGAAGTGTCCATCAGAAGTCCTGACCAGCACACTCAGAAAAAGTTACAAATAAAAAGGTGAAGAGAAGTAAAATTCTAAACTTTTACCTCCACATTAACTCATATTTGTTTACAAAACCAATTCAACATTTTAATGTGTATGTGTTTGTGTGCAACAGTAAACACTAGAGAGAAGTGGGGTGGGGGAAAGGTGGGGAGTGGGTGGGGCAGGTGAATTCTCCTTTGCTGTATTGACCCCATGGGCAGGGATAATGATTGTCCCTCACATCCATCTCAGTCCATCCCACCACGCTTTTAAAGAACACCTTCAAACTATTTTCCCCAAAAGGTACTTGTAGTTTGATCAATGTTGTCCATTTATTTGTGTTGCTTCATGATGCATTTTTTCTGTTACTGAATGAAATGCCACAAAATTATATATATATATATATATATATATATATATATATATATATATATATATATATATATATATATATAAAAGGTGGCAACTAAATCAGACTTTTTTTACCAATTTATTGAAGGAAAACTATTTTAACCAAGATAGTTTATTTTAAAACATTACTTAGTTCACTCTAACTGAACTGGAAAAGGAAAAAGAAACCAGATTCAGATAGTAGAAAGGATCTGATTGCCTGTGAGTATCCAAAAAACATGTGGTTTATCAGATTTAACTGTCTGCTTTTTCTCTGAGTGGCCATTCCCAGAGTCTTTTGACACAGACTCGTGAACAATATATGGTCACAGCAAAGTGTGTTACACTTTTACAACATAAAAGCAATCTCTGAAGAGGAAAAGATGAGAGTGGTAGTATTTATTGGGGGATATCTGTCACTGTGTTTGAGATATCCCAGATTTTATGGTTTCCATGATCCATCTCATGCCGATATGTCAGGCTTTGGCAAAAGAACCAGCTGCTCACAAAGATAGCGCTTTTCATCTTTGCATGGACCAGAGGAAAGCTCTCCACTTGTGACATGTGCACAGTTCCCATCAATGTATCCTTTCTTTACTGCAAACCTATGACAGAATAAAATGTAGAATACAACTAGAATGAAGTAAGTCATTCTAGTTATATCTCTATTACTGCCTTATCTTTTTCAAGTTAAAAATATCTGTAACTTAATCATATGACAAAAAAACAAATAATTTTAATAATAACAAAACAGTTTGGGAAAGCAGAGGGGCCATTATTAAAAAAAATCATCAGCAAATTTGGTATTTATGAATGTGAGGGAATAATTGCATTGGCTAGAGTCAGGAGTAGTGCATCACATGTGGTGCAAACTTTTCACTTAACTGCCAGTGCACCTCAGCCATGACACAACCTCCTCTCTACTCATTTTTTTCTTGAATTCCTACTGCCCTCAGTTTTGCCGATGCACTTCATTCTTTATCTACAGCACCTGCATTCCCTCCACTTTTGGTGTTTCATCAGCTATAGCTTTTGATCAATGCGTTTCAACCTCGACTTGCCCCATCAGCTCCTGATTTGAGCCCTGATAGAATTTTTAAAAATATATTTCAATGATGACGTATTGCATTCCTTTTTATTGAAGCTTGAGTTTCTCTCTGTCATCGCACTGTCAATTCACTTCATTGAAATGAGAAGTTTCTAGTTGTGTCTGGAACTTACCAGTCAGTGGAGGAAGCTTTGGCATTCACCCGCATCCACGACCTGTTGGTCTTGTCACTTGATAATCCTGTGCTGTTAGAAGTTGCCAGGGGGCTCATGAAATCCTATACAAAGACAAAGCCAGTTTATTCCTTTCCCTGCTCATCTCATGGGTATACCTACATCAGGTAGTTGCTCGTTTCACAACTGTATGGATATCAGGTACAGTGATGTGGTTAACAGATCCCTATGTCCTGAGGTAGCTTCATGGTTAGGGCCCTACTAAATTCACAGCCATGAAAATCACCTCACATACCATGAAATATTGTCTCCCCCCGTGAAATCAGGTCTTTTGTGTGTTTTTACCCTATACTATACAGATTTCATGGGGGATACCAGCATTTCTCAAACTGGGAGTCCTGACCTAAAAGGGAGTTGCAGGAGGGTCACAAGGTTATTTTAGGGGGATTGCAGTATTGCCACCCTTACTTCTGTGCTGCCTTCAGAGCTGGGCGGCCGGAGAATGGCAGCTGTTGCCCGGGCGCCCAGCTTTGAAGGCAGCACTCTGCCAGCAGCAGTGCACAAGTAATGGTGGCAATATCATATCATGCCACCCTTACTTCTGTGCTGCTGCCTTCAGAGCTGGGCTGCTGGACAGTGGCAGCTGCTGAGTGAGGGTCCAGCTCTGCAGGCAGCGGCACAGAAGTAAGAGTGGCAATACCACACCATGCCATCCTTACATCTGCACTGCTGCTGGCAGTGGCTCTGCCTTCAGAGCTGGGATCCCAGCCACCAGCCACCGCTCTCCAGCTGACCAGATCTGAAGGCAGCACCACAGCCAGCAGCAGTGAAGAAGTAAAGGTAGCAGTACTGCAACCCCCACTAACCTTGTGACCCCCCCCCCCACTCATACAAACACAGACCTCCTTTTTGGGTCAGGACCCCTACAATTACACCACCATGTAATTTCAGACTTAAATAGCTGAAATCATGAAATTTATGAATTTTAAAATCCTATGACTGTGAAATTGACCAAAATGGACTGTGAATTTGGTAGGGCCCTACTCATGGTTGATCAGCTCCATTAGCCAACCTGATCACATTCTTCATTTCCTTCACAAGTGTTTGCTGTAGAAACTGTGACAGCATTCTTTGTTGGTTAATCTCTATTCACTCTCTTGTCTAGAGGACAATACCTCCCCTAGATAACTTCTGAGACAGAGAAAAATGCCCAGAGTGATTTACAGGGTTTTTTTATACTACAGTAATAGATGTAGCTTGAATATGAAAAGTACTGGTGACATTGGGGTTTTGCCTTGCATCAGGTGCCTTTTAATTTAATTTAGGGTTCAGTTATGGTGCTAATGCTGGGGAGAGATGAGGAGGTGTAAGATAATTAGCATCTAGAAAAAAATCATAAAGCTAGACACCAAATGAAGCCAAATCTCTTTTTCCATTATCCTCTTTTCACTAAAAAATCTTCTATTCGCTGTTTTGAATATGCAGCTTTCCAAAGACAAAGATACTCTACCAGCTCTTCTTTGTTTTCTATCAGGAGGAGTCTGGAGTCAGGAGAAGAGCAGGCCTTTTGACTCTCCAGCCAAGGTTTGGATTCAATAGAAAAGTGGTAAAATTTCTTTCCGAGGGGAAACCAATTTTCTGGGCTAAAACAATGGGGAATCCGGTGGCACCTTAAAGACTAACAGATTTATTTGGGCATAAGCTTTCATGGGTAAAAACCCCACTTCTTCAGATGCATGGAGTCATCCCCCCCAGCCAGGTCCCCCCATCCATCATGGTTAAGATCGAATATGAAGTACTGGCAACAGGAGGTAAGCAGCAGACTCCAATGGCTGAGGAAGAGAAACCACCTGCCCCCAAAACTGAGAAACTCATGGCCGTTACAACCAAGGGGAGGAGGCACTGAGTGGTGGTGACCAGGGACTCTTCTGATGTGAACAGAGGCATCCATCTGCTGATCTGACATGATGTCGTGGGATATGTTCTGCCTTCCTGGACCAAGCTTTATGGAAAGGTTGCCAAGGCTCATCCATCTTTCTGACTACTAAAACCATGCTGCTTGTCCACATTGTCACTAATGATACTGAGAGTGACTAAAGGGCTCTTGGAGCAAGGATGAAGGAGTCGGGGCACAGGTGGTGTTTTCCTCCAATCTCCCGATTGAGGGTAAGGAGCTAGGCAGGGACATGCACATCCTGGAGGTGAATCCATGGCTATGACAGTAAATGGAAAAACTTAGGGTTCCTTGGCCATGGGATGCTGTTACACAATGAAGGTTTGCTAGAAAGAGATGGGGTCTACCTAACCAAGAAGGGGGAAAGTGTCTTTGTACACTGATTTACCCGCATAGTGAGCAGGTCTTTAAACTAGATTTGGAAGGGCCGGGTTACAAACAGCAAATTATCATGTTAAGTATTCTCACACCTCTTGTCAAACTATCTGTAATGGGCTATCTTGATTATCACTACAAAAGTTTTTTCTCTTAATTAATAAGAGTTGGTAGGACAACTCCCACCTTTTCATGTCCTCTGTATGTGTATATATATCTCCTTACTATATGTTCCATTCTATGCATCCGATGAAGTGGGCTGTAGCCCACGAAAGCTTATGCTCAAATAAATTTTTAGTCTCTAAGGTACCACAAGTACTCCTGTTCTTTTCATGATGTGAAGGTGTCACCAGTCCTTGCTGTGGTCTTTCATGGGATCTCTATTGTCCCCTAACTGACTTTCTTTGGTTAGCTCCTAGTCAGGAAAATTCTTGGCCCCGGCCCCTAATTGGGCTGAATGGTCTGCTTCTGTCCTTTTGGGCTGCATTTCTGCAGGCAGCCTGCTGTCTCAGGCCTTTCTGCCTCCCTTCCTTCTCTGAGCTCTCTCCTTTTATAGCAGGCCCTGTTTTCCCTATTGTTTGCAGCTGTGGGTCCCTGCCTCCATGACTGGCAGTTGTGGCAGCTGCATGGGTGTGTGATCTGGCTGTTTGCCCATAGGAAGGAGAGGCTCCCCTCCCCCCTCTGCCTGTTCTCAGTATGGGTAAGGGCTGTTATAAAGAGGCTGGTGATTGACTGTTCTCAATGTAGGTAGGGCAAGAAGTAATTAATTTAATCTTCAGCGGGAGAAATTATGTTTAGATATTAGAGAGGTTTTGGAATCCTCATCTTTGGAGGTTTTTATGAATGGGGTAGACAAACACCTGTCAGGGATGGTCTAGGTATATTTGCAGGTGGCTGGACTAGAAGACCTCTTGAGCTCTTTCGAGATCTACATTTCTCTGATTACTATATTCTTATTCCCTCCTGTTTTTTTCTTGCTAAACTCCTCTCTGGTGGTCTTTCAACATGTGACTTAAAACATGTTATCCTCCTTTACATTTCCTTAAGACTCACTTCTGAGTTATACAGTGAGTGTACATTTTTGATAAATAAGTATAAAAAGAATTGTAATCCAATTAACACAAAATCTCATAATCTGATATTCATCAGTGTAGCAACAGTGTTGAGGATTTAATATGAAATTATTTCAGTCTAAAGTTACAGCACATAGATGAAAACTTTTTTGCCCCTTTCCTAAAATCTTAGAATCGTAGAAGATTAGGTTTGGAAGAGACCTCAGGAAATCATCTAGTCCCATCCCCTGCTCAAAGCAGGACCAACACCAACTAAATCATCCCAGCCAGGGTTTTGTCAAGCCGGGCCTTAAAAACCTCTACGGATGGAGATTCCACCACCTCCCTAGTAACCCATTCCAGTGCTTTACCACCTTCCTAGAGAAATAGCGTTTCCTAATATCCAACTTAGACCTCCCCCACTGCAACTTGAGATCATTGAGAACAGCCAAGCTCCAACCTCTTTGGAACCCCCTTGAGGTAGTTGAAGGCTGCTATCAAATCCCCCTTCACTCTTCTCTTCTGCAGACTAAACAATTCCAGTTCCCTCAGCCTCTCCTCATAAATCATGTGCCCCAGCCCCCTGATCATTTTTGTTGCCCTCTGCTGGATTCTCCAATTGAAATATTTTGTCATCCAACAATTAATTTTGAAAATAGAATGTCAATTAGATATAAAATGTTATGTTTAGAGCTGACATTTCATATTGAAATGATATGTAATTCAAAATGACAAATGTAAAATATTGCTTCAGAAAACAGAAAAAATCTTGAAATCAACATTTTCCCATGGATAAAACTACATTTTTGACTGAACATATATGACCAGATCTAGTTACCAGATTGATAGATATAAAGGAGATTACAATTTTCGTCTCAAAGAACCATCCTTTCCCAAAATGACATCCACATGTATCTTCAGCGTCCACCAAATAATCTCTCGTTCTAATCCTCTCCCCATTTTTAGAGTTGTTTGGGGATATATCTGGTTCCTGCTTTGATTTCAATGTCACACACAGTCAGCATTTCCCAGAATCTTCCAATTGGCCCAAATTTAGCTTGTCTTTTTCTTGGTACTGTTTCCACTCTTGTCTCGAGTATTTCAGTGTCTAGTCAAAAATATATAAAGGGGCTTATAGCACTGTAGTAGCAGAAACTGATAAATTCAATGTTTCTCATGATGTTCATGCTGATGATGCAGTTCCAGTCTTGTGCATGCAAACTCTGTTCATGCCAATACTACTTGCACCCAGTGGTTTTGTAGCCTCTTTCTGGTGATGATAATGGTTGCACTGATGGTGATGTAAACTCATAGACTCATAGACTTTAAGGTCAGAAGGGACCATTATGATCATCTAGTCTGACCTCCCGCATGATGCAGGCCACAAAAGCTGACCCACCCACTCCTGAAATAATTCTCTCCCTTGACTCAGCTGTTGAAGTCCCCAAATCATGATTTAAAGACTTCAAGTCACAGAGAATCCTCCAGCAAGCGACCCCTGCCCAGCAAGCGAACCCTGCCTCATGCTGCGGAGGAAGGCGAAAAACCTCCAGGGCCTCTGCCAATCTACCCTGGAGGAAAATTCCTTCCCGACCCCAAATATGGTGTAAAAGAAAGTGCAAAGAATTAGAGAGATCCTCCAGTATCCCTCTGGTCCAGGCCATGGGACAGGAACTCCTTCTAACTGACCAGAGGACACCTCCACAGGTATCATCTCCAAGTGCTTATGGCATCTTTCATTGTTAGGGACTGTAATTGCTGTAAGATTTTCCTCTTCTGTCTAAATCAGGAAGTGAGTATTGATGGGTGAAATTTTCAAAAGTATCTAAGAACCAGATTGAAATCAATGGGATTAAGGAGCCTAAACACATTTAAAAATATGTCCCTAAGTGACTTAGGAGCATAATTAATGTTGAAAGTCAATGGGACTTTAGCAGGAGTGGTCTGTCCCCTTTAAGGTAGGGACTAGGGGTCAGTCAATCCCTATTCTTTGGTATGTCTCATCAAGGTTTTGGGAGTTTGGATATACACAAGGGCCTAGGATGAGACAGAGACAGATATTGGGAGGGAGGAAGCAGTCTCGGAGGAATAGTTAGTGTTTGGGGGCAGTGACCCCCCCTTTCATGAGACAAGCACGCTGCCAAATTGCCTCCTAGGTGAAGGATTCAGTGCAACCCCATGCCCTCCAAGATTTACCAGAACAATCTTTTGGTTTTATTCATGAACAGGATACCTCACTGCTGTGTGTCTTCCTGTAGATTTTCTCTTGTAGATTTCACAGTCTCTCAATAAGCAAATAGGCATCCATTGTGAGGCATGCAATACACAAATGACCAGACAGGGAGATAGATGTCTATTACTTCCTTCCTGAAGGGAACATTTCTAAGGTATGTCACCTCTTGGTGACCTGCCTTAACTCCTAATTTTCAGTATAGCTACATAATTTCTTAACTATTACTTATATTTTGCAATGATCGTAATGACCAGTGGGCTACTGCTCTTGGTAGAGACCTCAGATGTCATCCTTCGGTTAATAGATATGAAGATGTCTAACCCAGGGAATCCCTGTAAAATTATATTCAACCCTGCACCCTCTTCTGGTTGGCACCAAGTGGTCCCTGGGCCATAGCTTCACAGCTGTCTTGTACCAGCCCTGGCTCTAAGGAACATTTAAAGGAATTTTTAAAATTGTGACTCTATATTGTAAACCATAGTTTAGTTTTGAAGGGCACTTTTTGGTGTGGTAATATTGTGAATTAATTTTTTTTTCATTTCCCATTAAGCAAACAGATGGCAGGAAAAGTTCACCCAGCAGCAGGAAATTCTGGAAAATCTCACTCACCAGCAGGAAATTGAACCTCACCCAGAAGCTGCAAGAAATTCAGGAGAAAACCTCTGAGGAAAAGGAAGATCTCCAGGCCAACAATGCAGAGCTTTTAAAGTCTTTGCAATCCTTACAGTCAAAATGTACCAATCTATGGCCTTCTAATGACAACTACTGTGTGTTTCTTGTATGTGACTTCAGACTGAAATAAATAGTGAGCAGAATCCTCTACATTGATTAAACACCTGGAGCCAGACCCTGAGTTGTAAGAAGGGGGGAGGGATAGCTTAGTAGTTTGAGCATTGGCCTGCTAAACCCAGGATTGTAAATTCAATCCTTGAGGGGGCCATTTAGGGATTTGGGGCAAAAATCTGTCTGGGGATTGGTCCTGGTTTAAGCAGGGGGTTGGACTAGATGACCTCCTGAGGTCCCTTCCAACCCTGATATTCTATCATTCAAAGATAAGAATGGCCATAATGGATCAGATCAATGGTCCATCTAGCCCAGTAATCTGTCTTCCGACAGTCACAAATGTCAGGTGCTTCTGAGGCAATGAACAGAACAGACAATTACTGAGTGATCCATCCCTTGTTGTCCACTCCCAGCTTCTGGCAATCAGAGGGTAGGGATACCCAGAACATGGGGTTGCATCTCTGACCATCTTGGCTAATAGCAATTGATGGACCTATCCTCCAGGAATGCATCTAATTCTTTTCTGAACCCAGTTATCTTTTTGGCCTTCATAACATCCCCTGGCAAGTTCTATGAAGAAGTACTTCCTTTTATTTGTTTGAAACTTGCTACCTATTAATTTCATTGGGTGACCCCTGGTTCTTGTGTTATGTGACCTTGGTCTCGTCCCATGCATAACAGATCCCTAATCCTGAATACGTCCTCTAGGGATGCCCATATTGCACATAAATAGTAATAAAGCTGGAATGAAACAAATGCGAGGAAGAGATTCCAATGGCCTGAACTCAGTAATGTGTGTGACTATGGGTTAGGATCTTTGCTTAATAATGTCCTTGCCTCCAAGTCAGTGCCATAGGCAGCAAAGTGGAGTAGGGTGGGGTGGAGTTGAGGCTGTTGTAATAACCTGAAATCCAGAAAAAAAGCTGATTTCTTAGGATGTATTTTTCAAAGGAGTCTATAAGAGCTCTTCCTCCCCCCACATACATGATTCTCACCAGATGTAGTACTCCCCACTTTCATAGCCATCAATTAACATAATTTTAAAACAATTATCCTGCCCACCAGAATGACCTGGTATTAACAGCTACTTATGATTTTGCCATGTCATTGGTATGGCTGACAGTAATGTATGTCTTTCGTTCCCAGTTCTTTAGTACAGAACAATTACAGTAAAGAATGTGCATTCTTTGTTTCTGAAACCACTCCAGTGTTTGTACAATCACCCGTAGATGTGCCTGTAAGAAGGAGGCAGTTGAGCTGAAGTCCCTTGCACTGTTATGAGGAAAAACATAGAAACTCTGAGATTCATATCTGGAAACATCCCAGACCAAAAGAGAAACTTGGAAAGAATTGCTGCTTCTTGGCTTTGCTGAGCTGTGTGTTGCTATTTTTATATCATACTGCAGTTATCAAATTCTTTGCTGTATAACTATATATAATGTCAAATGTTTGTAACAGTCTTTTCCTAACTTATGATTGTAAAAATGGAGATGCTGAATTTTCTACCCTTTTCCACATGTCTGCTGTCAACCACATTTTGGGCCAAATTTTGCCATTGGGTACATGTGTGTTTGGATATATGGAGGTTAGCTGGAAGGGACATGAAAAGGGGTAGGAGCTTCAAATCTCTGCCAGCCAATTAGATCATTTGTTTACTCCTACTACTCTCTGTTTTCTCATTACTCAAAGTCAGATATTATTGTACTCTAGTTCTAAGACCCAACTATGTGTTGCTAATTTGAGAATGGCTGCCCAGGGAGACTCCGAGCTCAGTGTTGACTAGTTTTTTTGTTTTGTTTTGTTTTTCCTGTAAAATTTTCTAAGCGCTGTATGGGGAGAGATTGTGTTTTGAAAATACAAGCTATGCAGACCACCTGAGTCTAGCGTAAGATCACTGGTTGATGTCTGCATCTACTCTGGAAAAGGGAGATTAAGTATAAATAGGGAATTTTTGTCAAAAGTATGTGTTTCAAGTTCTGACAATTCTAGCTGGTGGCAGCCCTTCTCAAATTAGCAACTTGAGAATTTCCTGTGTGATTTCAGGCAGAACACTGTTAAGTGAATATTTCTTTCCCTGTCCAAACCCACGGTACCTATGTATATGTTTAACTATGATTCAGGCAAAGATTGGGGATTGTTCTTCTTGTACCCAAAACACTTCATTGCACCCCAGTTCCGTTGAGGTGAAGTGACTTGACTGTAGTGAGCAGATCCAGGGTAGAGCCAGGAAGTGCACTCAGGTCTCCATTAGGCTACATTTGCCTCCCTCGTAAGGCAAGTCAGGAACGCAGAGACCATGGGCTAGACTCTGATCTTGTTTATATCACTATAAATAGGGAGTGAATGTATTAACTTCAATGGAGTTTCATTGGGTTTACACCAATGTACACCAGTTTACATCAATGTAACTGAATCTCGCCCCATGATTTAAGAAGTGCAGAGACACTAGCTGATCAATGGTTTCTTAAGCAACCTTGTTTAATAAATTCAATATTTAACTGACCTCAACTAGGTTAAATTTAACACCTTAGGGCTCGCGTAAATCTACAAAGAGAGAAGATCCTGTGAGCGCTTTGTGCGGGTGCAGCGCACTTCAAACCAGCAGAGTGAGAACTTCCTGTGCGGTTTCAGATGGAGCATTGCAGAGTGAATAATTCTTCTCCTCTAAGCTCCTGTTGTCCATCTCCTTACAAGGCAGTGACAGGGTGATACCAGACTCTCTCTCTCTCCATCCCCAAGGGATTTTCATAAAGGACAAAAAATCTGCAGCACTTCAAGCTCTAGTTTCTGCCCTCCAGCCTCCTATCAAAAAGCTACAAAGGTATGAGTTCCACATTCTTCCGGGGCTTTAATTGGTAGGGTACATATTTGTTACAAGAGGTATAGGTGATTGCTTCTGTAAAATTCAAAAATTGAGTGAAGTTAGTTATTCTGAAATGGACTTATTTCTGCATCCTGTACAAAATGTTTCTTCTGATTAAAATTTGAGAGACACTATAAAATATAGTATTATTTTATCATTATTAATTTTAAGGGACTAAGAAAGGACTTATTATCTCAGACAAACCAGCATTAGAAGTTTACATTTCTATATTTTTTTCATCTCTTGTGCAGTATGTACACTTGATAACTGTAGACACCAAATCTACAAGATTAACATAAACTGGAAAAGATAGGAAATATAATATCCTGATTTTAGTGAGGAATTTGACAGAGTTTCTCAAGAAAGCTTACTTGGGTAATAAATTCAAAAAGTCTTGGATAAGAATGTTATCACTGAACAAAAAACTGGTTGAAGTACTGTGAACTAAGGTTAATGATAAATAGAAATGGGCTGAGTTTAGTGGCAGGATCTTTGTTATTTATCATCTTCATAAACACCTTGGAAACTGCAGTGAATAGACTGTTAATATATTGTATATTTACATAATCCCATTCTCAGATTATGCTAAATGGAGGGGCATTACAAACACAAACAAGACCCAATAGATAACCCAAAGCAGTTTGGAAAGTTTAGCAAAATGATGCAAAAATAAAATTAAAACTATTACATCTGTTGTAATAATCCAACACACAGTTATTCAGTGGTAGGGAGAAATGGAAAGCAGTAATGAAATAGGAAACTGAGGGCAGGTCTACAATACAGCCTAAGTCAATCTAATTTATGTCGCTCAGGGATGTGAAAAAGCCCCCTCCCACCCTTGCCTGAGCAATGCATGTTTTGTGCTGTCCACACCAGTGCTATGTTGGTGGGAGACATTCTCCCGCCGACAAAGCTTAGGTTTCTTGCTGAGGTGGAGTAATTGCACCTATGGGAGAACACTCTCCTGTAGGCATAGTTTGTCTTCACCAGACATGGCACAGCGTCTCAGCTGCATCAGTGCGCCTGTGCCAATGTAGCGCTGTAGTGTAGACTTGCCATGAGAGTGGATAGCAGATTGGATATATTCTTGTAATTCATTATGTTAACGAAAAAGCTAATAACATTTTGTGCATAGATATGTGCATCTTACTACTGGACAGTCTCTCTCTCTCATTGGCTCCAATGAGAACATGGCTAGAATTCAGTTCTGTGCATTTCCATTTTGATTAATTATTAGTAGTATTTTATTGTTTGTTTGTTGAACACCTACTGTGTAGCTAACTGCATAGCACAGAGAGGAGATGGGCCAAGATTTTCAAAAATGAGTGCCTAAAGTTGGCCACTTAAATCCATATCTATACACTTAAAAACTGATTTATGTTCAAAAACATTGAGCACCCATCAGCCCCTCTAAAGTCTATAGTTGCTACTGGGTGCTCATATAGACTTAGAAGCCTAATTTTTATCACCCATTTTTGAACATTTTGATCATGGTCCCTGACCCAAAGATTTAGATAAACACATCTTAAAAAAAAAAAAAAAAAGAAGAAGAAGAAGCAGGAAGTGGTGGGCATTTTGGAAGGAATTCAGAAAATAAGACATTTGCTTTATTAAAGGGGCTGGAGGGACTGATTTATAAAGAAAGCCTGAAGAACTAAACATATGTAATGAATTTGCAAACCAATGTTAAAAGGGGATGAATGATGACTGTCTAGAAATATTGAAAGTGTATCATCATCAAAGAGGAAAATTGGTTGTTTAGGGTGCTGTGAAATTGTAGAACTTGGTGTAAAGGGACAGCATTAAAACACTATAGTTTCCCAAGACAAGTGGTGGAAATCCCTCTGCAAGAAACATTTAAAATTACACTAGAAAAAGCAATCGAAAGAATCATGTTATAAATATATGAATGGGAACAAACAAAAATGAAAAAAAATAATTCAAATGAAAACAGTGATCATAATCCTCCCTCCCTCAATCAGCTAGTGGGAAAGAGGACCGCCTGCCCCTTGTGACATTTCTGAACTCAGAACTATGTGCCATATTCCAAGTGCAATGGGAGAGAGGCTTTGTTATTCCAAAACACCCAGTTATTCTGCTATGATAATTACTGTTGTGGTTTCTTAGTACAAGTATCAGTTTTCATCAGATCCCATTGTTTATCTCAGTCTACTAAATCCAACCTTTTTATCCCAGAATGTACCAGAAATGAGTGAACAGGCAGTGACATATGTAGACTTGAAATTTAACTCTCCTTCTGAGCAGCAGAAGAAACAAAGACCAAAGAACACCAGGGCCAAAGGTGTGGTATATTTATAAACATCTGAGATCATATCTGCTATTACTGATATTTTATTGTCCATGTTAAATCTCTTCTGTGAGCTGTACACATTTTACTTGACTTTATCTAATTAAAAAGCGACAAAGAGTCCCGTGGCACCTTATAGACTAACAGACGTATTGGAGAATAAACTTTTGTGGGTGAATACTCACTTTGTCAGACGCATGCTTATGCTTCAATATGTCTGTTAGTCTATAAGGTGCCACAGGACTCTTTGTCGCTTTTTACAGATTCAGACTAACATGGCTACCCTTCTGATACTTTATCTGATTAGATTATTAGCTTTTTCTTCATTGTTAGGCACAGTCATTTTAGTAACTTATTAATATCTTTCAGCTACTGAAATGCCACAAGAATGATACACAGTATCTTGGGAGTGGGGAGTAGAAACCATCAAATTTCCAGAAACCTGGAACACAGTTCTGTGATTACGTTTTCGCAAACCATTCCTTGTCAAATAATGTTGTTTGAATTGCCCCGTGTACAAGGAGACATGGCCTCTTAAATCATGCCTTACTGTGGGAGGATTAAAGGATGTGATGTCTGAATTCTATTTTCCCTTCTGAAGCATACTCATACTCAAATAAAGCACCAGCTTCTCTCTGCTTTGCCTGAGTGTCATAGTCAACATCATGAAGTCATGACTCATCCTTAACTGGCCATATTTATTTACTATCCCAGAGCCTTAAACTCATTTCTGTCCAGCAGAGGATTTCTTGACCTGTGCAAGAATTCCACTGAGCATCAAAGACATTGATCAGTTAGTTTTGAGAAGATGACATTTAAAAATGCTCCTTTTTAAAAAGACGATGAAGAAGGAAAACATTGACTCCATCAAGAAGAGCATAATGCCAAGTGCCATGTGTCTCTGAAATCAGTTGTAAAACAGCCATTGACTTCAATGAGAGCAGGCACAAGCTTTAAATTAAGGAAATAGCAGTAAATGTGTTGAATGAGTTTATAAATGTGTATTGTAGATCAGAGTTAAATTTGTGTTAGAATCATAGAAACGTAGGGCTGGAAGGGATTTGAGAAGCCATTAAGTTTAGCCCTCTGTGCTGTGGCAGGACCAAGTAAACCTAGTCCATCCTTGACAGGCATTTGTCCAACTTTTTTTTAAATGCTTCCAATGCTGGGGTCCCCATGACCTCCCTTGGAAGCCTCTCTCAGAGTGTAACTACCGTTAAAGTAAGAAAGTTTTTCCTAATATCTAACCTAAGTCTCCCTTGCTGCAGACTAAGTCCATTACTTCTTATCCTATCTTCAGGGGACATGGAGAACAATTGATCACCCTTGTATTTATAACAACTCTTAAGATAGTGGAAGTCTGTTATGAGGTTCCGGCTAAGTCTTCTTTTCTCAATCATAGAATCATAGAATCATAGAATATCAGAGTTGGAAGGGACCTCAAGAGGTCATCTAGTCCAACCCCCTGCTCAAAGCAGGACCAATTCCCAGCTAAATCATCCCAGCCAGGGCTTTGTCAAGCCGGGCCTTAAAAACCTCCAAGTAAGGAGACTCCACCACCTCCCTAGGTAACGCATTCCAGTGTTTCACCACCCTCCTAGTGAAATAGTTTTTCCTGATATCCAACCTGGACTTCCCCCACCGCAACTTGAGACCATTGCTCCTTGTTCTGTCATCTGCCACCACTGAGAACAGCCGAGCTCCATCCTCTTTGGAACCCCCCTTCAGGTAGTTGAAGGCTGCTATCAAATCCCCCCTCATTCTTCTCTTCTGGAGACTAAACAATCCCAGTTCTCTCAGCCTCTCCTCATAAGTCATATGCTCCAGACCCCTAATCATTTTTGTTGCCCTCCGCTGGACTCTTTCCAATTTTTCCACATCCTTCTTGTAGTGTGGGGCCCAAAACTGGACACAGTATTCCAGATGAGGCCTCACCAATGTCGAATAAAGGGGAACGATCACGTTCCTCGATCTGCTGGCAATGCCCCTACTTATACAGCCCAAAATGCCGTTAGCCTTCTTGGCAACAAGAGCACACTGTTGACTCATATCCAGTTTCTCGTCCACTGTGACCCCTAGGTCCTTTTCAGCAGAACTGCTACCTAGCCATTCGGTCCCTAGTCTGTAGCAGTGCATGGGATTCTTCCGTCCTAAGTGCAGGACTCTGCACTTGTCCTTGTTGAACCTCATCAGGTTTTTTTCTGCCCAATCCTCTAATTTGTCTAGGTCCCTCTGTATCCGATCCCTACCCTCTAGTGTATCTACCACGCCTCCTAGTTTAGTGTCATCTGCAAACTTGCTGAGAGTGCAGTCCACACCATCCTCCAGATCATTAATAAAGATATTAAACAAAACCGGCCCCAGGACCGACCCTTGGGGCACTCCACTTGAAACCGGCTGCCAACTAGACATGGAGCCATTGATCACTACCCGCTGAGCCCGACGATCTAGCCAGCTTTCTATCCACCTTACAGTCCATTCATCCAGCCCATACTTCTTTAACTTGGTGGCAAGAATACTGTGGGAGACAGTATCAAAAGCTTTGCTAAAGTCAAGAAATAACACATCCACTGCTTTCCCCTCATCCACAGAGCCAGTTATCTCATCATAGAAGGCAATTAGGTTAGTCAGGCACGACTTCCCCTTCGTGAATCCATGCTGACTGTTCCTGATCACTTTCCTTTCCTCTAAATGTTTCATAATTGATTCCTTGAGGACCTGCTCCATAATTTTTCCAGGGACTGAGGTGAGGCTGACTGGCCTGTAGTTCCCCGGATCCTCCTTCTTCCCTTTTTTAAAGATGGGCACTACATTAGCCTTTTTCCAGTCATCTGGGACCTCCCCCGATCGCCATGAGTTTTCAAAAATAATGGCTAATGGCTCTGCAATCTCACCCGCCAACTCCTTTAGCACCCTCGGATGCAGCGCATCCGGCCCCATGGACTTGTGCACGTCCAGTTTTTCTAAATAGTCCCGAACCACTTCTTTCTCCACAGAGGGCTGGTCACCTTCTCCCCATGCTGTACTGCCCAGTGCAGCAATCTGGGAGCTGACCTTGTGCGTGAAGACAGAGGCAAAAAAATCATTGAGTACATTAGCTTTTTCCACATCCTCGGTCACTAGGTTGCCTCCCTCATTCAGTAAGGGGCCCACACTTTCCTTGATTTTCTTCTTGTTGCTAACATACCTGAAGAAACCCTTCTTGTTACTCTTAACATCTCTTGCTAACTGCAACTCCAAGTGTGATTTGGCCTTCCTGATTTCACTCCTGCACGCCTGAGCAATATTTTTATACTCCTCCCTGGTCATTTGTCCAATTTTCCACTTCTTATAAGCCTCTTTTTTGCGTTTAAGATCAGCAAGGATTTCACTGTTTAGCCAAGCTGGTCGCCTGCCATATTTACTATTCTTTCTACACATCGGGATGGTTTGTTCCTGCAACCTCAATAAGGATTCTTTAAAATACAGCCAGCTCTCCTGGACCCCTTTGCCCTTCATGTTATTCTCCCAGGGGATCCTGCCCATCTGTTCCCTGAGGGAGTCAAAGTCTGCTTTTCTGAAGTCCAGGGTCCATATTCTGCTGCTCTCCTTTCTTCCTTGTGTCAGGATCCTGAACTCGACCATCTCATGGTCACTGCCTCCCAGGTTCCCATCCACTTTTGCTTCCCCTACTAGTTCTTCCCTGTTTGTGAGCAGCAGGTCAAGAAAAGCTTTGCCCCTAGTTGGTTCCTCCAGCACTTGCACCAGGAAATTGTCCCCTACGCTTTCCAAAAATTTCCTGGATTGCCTGTGCACCGCTGTATTGCTCTCCCAGCAGATATCAGGGTGATTAAAGTCTCCCATGAGAACCAGGGCCTGCGATCTAGCAACTTCTGCTAGTTGCCAGAAGAAAGCCTCGTCCACCTCATCCCCCTGGTCTGGTGGTCTATAGCAGACTCCAACCACGACATCACCCTTGTTGCTCACACTTCTCAACTTTATCCAGAGACTCTCAGGTTTTTCTGCAGTATCATACCGGAGCTCTGAGCAGTCATACTCCTCTCTTACATACAATGCAACTCCCCCACCTTTTCTGCCCTGCCTGTCCTTCCTGAACAGTTTATATCCATCCATGACAGTACTCCAGTCATGTGAGTTATCCCACCAAGTTTCTGTTATTCCAATCACATCATAGTTCCCTGACTGTGCCAGGACTTCCAGTTCTCCCTGCTTGTTTCCCAGGCTTCTTGCATTTGTGTATAGGCACTTAAGATAACTCAATGATCGTCCCTCTTTCTCAGCATGAGACAGGAGTCCTCCCCTCTTGCGCTCTCCTGCTTGTGCTTCCTCCCAGGATCCCATTTCCCCACTTACCTCAGGGCTTTGGTCTCCTTCCCCCGGTGAACCTAGTTTAAAGCCCTCCTCACTAGGTTAGCCAGCCTGCTGGCGAAGATGCTCTTCCCTCTCTTCGTTAGTTGGAGCCCGTCTCTGCCTAGCACTCCTTCTTCTTGGAACACCATCCCATGGTCGAAGAATCCAAAGCCTTCTCTCCGACACCACCTGCGTAGCCATTCGTTGACTTCCACGATTCGACGGTCTCTACCCCGGCCTTTTCCTTGCACAGGGAGGATGGACGAGAACACCACTTGCGCCTCAAACTCCTTTATCCTTCTTCCCAGAGCCACGTAGTCTGCAGTGATCCGCTCAAGGTCATTCTTGGCAGTATCATTGGTGCCCACGTGGAGAAGCAGGAAGGGGTAGCGATCCGAGGGCTTGATGAGTCTCGGCAGTCTCTCCGTCACATCATGTATCCTAGCTCCTGGCAAGCAGCAGACCTCTCGGTTTTCCCGGTCAGGGCGGCAGATAGATGACTCAGTCCCCCTGAGGAGGGAGTCCCCGACCACCACCACCCTCCTCCTCCTCTTGGGAGTGGTGGTCGTGGAACCCCCATCCCTAGGACAGTGCATCTTTTGCCTTCCAATCGGTGGAGTCTCCTTCTGCTCCCTTCCCTCAGATGGGCCATCTAGTCCACTCTCCGCATTAGCACCTGTAGAGAGAACATGGAAACGATTGCTCACCTGTATCTCCATTGCTGGTGCATGGACGCTCCTCTTTCTTCTTCTGGAGGTCACATGCTGCCAAACCTCCTCACAATCCTTCTGTCCCTGCTGCGCCTGCTCTGAATCTTCAGAACATTGTGGCCATAGAAGCATCTCCTGACGTCTGTCCAGGAAATCTTCATTTTCCCTTATGCAACGCAAAGTCGATACTTGTTTCTCCAGCCCTCGAACCTTCTCCTCCAATATGGAGACCAGCTTGCACTTTGTACAGACAAAGTCACTTCTGTCCTGCGGAAGAAAGACAAACATGGCACAACCTGTGCAGGTTACAACAGCTGATCGCTCACCTTCCATATCACCGTCCTCTTAGGAGCTTCCTCAACTGTTGCAGGAACTACTCGGAGAAACCTGCAGATGAAAGCCTCAGTGCGCTCTCCCCACGCGAACTCCCAGGCAAACTCCTGCTGTTAGCCTCTGCTGTTAGCCGCTCAGCTGGTTCGCTGCTGACTGCCCTTATATACCAGTCAGGCCCACTCAAGGCCCACCTGGAACAAAGCACTCCCAATTCACACTTTTCAAACAAACAAGCAAGCAATCAAGCACACGGTCAAACTGACCAACTGTCCCAGCAGCAGGCACTCAGATACTCACCAACACAGCCCCCCTAATGCAGCACTTAGCGTACCTCCTCTTGGACAGCTCCCAGGCAAACTCCTGCTGTTAGCCTCTGCTCTTCGCCGCGCAGCTGGTTCGCTGCTGACTGCCCTTATATACCAGTCAGGCCCACTCAAGGCCCACCTGGAACAAAGCACTCCCAATTCACACTTTTCAAACAAACAAGCAAGCAATCAAGCACACGGTCAAACTGACCAACTGTCCCAGCAGCAGGCACTCAGATACTCACCAACACAGCCCCCCTAATGCAGCACTTAGCGTACCTCCTCTTGGACAGCTCCCAGGCAAACTCCTGCTGTTAGCCTCTGCTGTTCGCCGCTCAGCTGGTTCGCTGCTGACTAAACATGCCCAGTTTTGTCAGTCTTTCCCCATTGGTCAAGTTTTCTAAACCTTTTATCATTTTTGTTGCTGTCCTCTGGACACTTTCCAATTTGTCCACATGCTTCCTAAATTGTGATGTCCAGAACTGAACACAGTACTTCAGCTGGGGCCTTACCAATGCTGAGTAGAGGCGGTCCATTACCTCCTGCGTCTTACATCCAACACTCCTGTTGATTCCCTCACAATCAGATTAGCCTTTTTTTCAGCTGCAGCATATTGACAACTCATATTCAGTTTGTGGTCCACTGTAGCCCCCAAATCCTTTTCATCAGTACTGCTACCTAGACAGTTATTCCCCATTTGCAGTTGTGTATTTGATTTTTCCTTCCTGAGTGAAGTACTTTGCGCTTGTCTTTATTGAATTTAATCTTGTTCACTTCAGAACAATTCTCCAATTGGTTGAGGTCATTTTGAATTATAAACGGGTCCTCCAAGCTGCTTTCAACCCATACCAGCTTGGTGCCATCTGCAAATTCTATAAGCATACTCTCTACTCCATTATCCAAGCCATTAATGAAAATATTGACTAGAACCAGATCAGGCATTGACCCCTGAAAGATGCCACTAGATACAATCTCCCAATTTGACAGCCAACCATTGATAACTACTCTTTGAGTATTGTCTTTTAGCCAGTTGTGCACTCAATTTATTGTAATTTCATCTAGACCACATTTCCCTAGTTTACTTATGAGAATGTTGTGTAGAAGTATTTTAAAAGCCTTACTAAAATCAAGGTATATCATGTCTACTTCTGCCCCCCATCCAGTAGGTCTGTAACCCTATCAAAGAAGGAAATTAAGTTGGTTTGGCATGATTTATTCTTGACAAATCAATGCTGACTATTCCTTATAACCTTATCCTCCAGGTGTTTACATATTAATTGACAATTTGCTCCAGTATCTTTTCAGTTATTGTAATTAGGCTGACTGGACAATAATTCCCAGGTTCTTCCTTGTTCCCTTTTTAAAGCTGGGTACTATGTTTGCCTTTCTCCAGTCTTCTGGAACCCCTCCTGTCCTCCAGGACTTCTCAAAGATAATTGCTAATGGCTCCAAGATTGCTTCAGCTACTTTCTTAAGGCCCTGACAACTTGCATACATCTAGCTCATCTAAATATTTTTAGCCTGTTCTATCCCTATTTTGACTTGCATTCCTTCCCCCTGGCTATCAATATTAATTGTGTTGAGTATCTGGTCATCATGAACCCTTTTAGTGAAGACTTAAGCAAAATAGGCATTAAGCACAATAGATTCCTTGATGTTATTAGCTCTCTTTCCCTGCTAAGTAGAGGTCCTACACTTTCCTCTGTCTTTCTTTTGCTCCCAATGTATTTAAAGAACCACTTCTTATTGCCTTTTATGTCCCTTGCCAGATTTAACTCATTTTGTGCCATAGCCTTTCTGATTTTATCCCTACATACGTTTGCTGTTGTTTTATACTCCCCCTTATCAATTTGACTGTTTCCACTTTTTGTAGGAATCCTTTTTCATTTTCAGGTCATTAAAGACCTCCTGATAGAGGCATATTGGTCTCCTACTATTTTTCCTATCTTTTCTTTGCATCAAAATAGTTTGTAGCTGTATCTTTAATATTGTCTCCTTGAGGAGCTGCCAGCTCACCTGAATTTCTTTTTCCCTTAGATTTTCTTCCCATGAGATGTCACCTATCAGTTCTCTGAGTTTGTTAGTCTGTTTTTTTGAAGTCCATTATCCTTATTCTGCTGCTCTCACTCCTTCCTTTCCTTAGAATAATGAAATCTGTCATTTCATGGTCAATGTCACCCAAATTGCCTTTTAACTTCGCTACCAATTCCTCCCTGTTGGTCAGAATCAAATCTAAATGGCTGTCCCCTGGTTACTTCCTCCACTTTCTGGAACAAAAAGTTGTCCCTGACACATTCCAAGAACTTATTGGATATTTTGTGTTTTGATGTATTACTTTCCCAACAGGTGAATGGGTAGTTAAAGTCTCCCTTTATTACCAGGTCCTGTGTTTTGATTATTTCTGTTATTTTTTTTAGAACTGTCTCATCCTGATTTGGTGGTCTATAGTATATCCCCACCATGACATCACCTCTATTTTAACTCTTTTATCTTTACCCAGAGACTCTCAGTTGGTCTGCCTCCCACCTTCTTATGGACCTCCAAACAATTGTATATATCCTTTATGTATAATGCAACCCCTCCTCCCCTTTTTTCCTACCTGTCCTTTCTGAACAAGCTATACCCCTCAGTATTAATATTCCAGTCATGAGACTTATCCCATCAAGTCTCTGTGATGCCAATTAAATCACAATGTAGCTTATGTAACAATGCTTCCAGTTTTTCCTGTTTATTCCCCCTACTCCTTGCATTTGTTTATAGGTATCTAAAATGTTGATCTGATTGCCCCACTGATTTCTTCCTTGTTGCTTCTTTGACCCTATTGAAATTTTCCATGTCTCCCCCACCAACATCTAACTCTCTGCTAAGGACACCTTTTTATACTTACCTTTGGGCTTTTGTCACCTGACCCCCTGGAACCTAGTTTAAAGACCTCCCCACTAGGTGGGCAAGTCGGTGTGCAACTATGCTCTTCCCATTCTCGGTCAGGAGGACCCCATTTCTGTCCAGCAGATCTTCTTCCCAGAACTACATCCCCTGGTTAAAAGAAACCAAACCCCTACCATCGACACCATTTGCCTTGCCATGTTTTCATCTCCAGGATGCTTGTGTCCCTGCCAGGGCCCTTACTCTCAACAGAGAGGAGAACATCACCTGCACCCCTGATTCCTTCACCCTTGATCTCAGAGCCCTGTAGTAATACTGATCTGCTCAGACTCAGACCTGGCAGTACCATTAGTGCCCACATGGATGGATAGCATAGGGTAGCTCTCAGAGGGACAGATGAGCATTGGCAAACTTTCCATTATGTTTCTAACAGAGACATGAGGCAGGCAGCATGCCCCCCAGGACATCATGTCAGGTCGGCAGATGGATGCCGTCATTCCAGAAGAGAGTTTCTGACCACCAGCACCCTATGTGTCCTCCTCCCATGCATGGCCGCCCAGTGGCCGAATTGCCACTGAAGACCTGTCACTTAGGCGGCAGGTCCTGGGGTGGAAGGACCCCCCCGCCACGGGTCTTCGGGGCACTTCGGCAGCGGGCCCCGGAGCAGAAGGACCCCCCACCGCCAAATTGCCGCCGAAGACCCAGAGTGGAAGAAGCTCCGGGGGCCCGGGCCCTGCAAGAGTATTCCGGGGCCCCTGGAGCAAGTGAAGGACCAGAGGCCCCGAAAAACTCTTGTGGGGGCCCCTGCGGGGCCCGTGGCTTGGGGCAAATTGCCCCACTTGCCCCCCCCTCTGGGCGGCCCTGCTCCCATGTGTGGTGGCTGTGAGCCTTCCAGACCTGGGGTAAATGGCTCCTCCTCCTCAGCCACTGGGATCTGCTCCTCATCTCCTGTTGTCAGAATAGCATACCAGTTCTTCACATTGATTCTGGACACGTTCCCAGAAAGTCAAGACCAGAACCTGCATGGAAACCTCTAGGGTCAGGGTGCTTCTTTGGTCGGGACCCCCACCAGTGTAGACAGACAAAGAGATAGCAGTGGTGATGGAAACATGCCCTGATGGGTTCTTCCTTGTACAGTACCTGCAAGTTTAAGGAAACAGAATGAAAAACAAACAAACAAACAGAAACACACACAAACCTATCTGCCTCCATTGGCAAACTCAGGTGGCTAACTCCCTTGGTCTCCCAGCTTTTGGTCTACTACTCTTTTGAAGTATATAAAATGAAATTTCAATATTTAAATAAGCCAAATGCATGAGTCGTAAGGGTAATTGTGTAGATACGTTATCTTAATTGGTGATTTCTATAGCTTTTAATGCTTATCTTTTTAACTGTGCTTTTCTGATTATATAGTATATGCAAAGTATTATATTAATCACTTGAACAACTTTTAAGTGGAAGTTAACAACATTTTTGGTTAAGACTCTAAATAGAAGTCAGATATCAGAAAAAAGCAATTAGCTGCATCTGCTGAATTCCCAGATGTTTGTTGATCCCAGTACACTGATAGGTTACTGAAGATGATTGTACTGTAGGACAAAACCTTTTAACACAAAAGTTCTGCCTCACATACTGCAATGACAGTTTTATACCTCTATAGATTGTAATCAGAGCTGCCGACTTTGTCAGTGCAATAAATGGAATTCACTATTTCTATGCTATAATCCACTAGAAATAAACGAGGAGGTGGTGACCTACACAGAACTGAAATGCCATAATGCTTCTGAGCAGCAGAGGATACGAAGGACTACAAACCCCCAGGGCAAAGGTACTGTGCGCTATAAGCTGCTGACTCCGCTACTACCATTTAACTGTCCATAGTCTTAGGCCTTGGCTACACTTACCCGCTAGTTCGGCGGCTGGCAATCGAACTTCTGGGTTCGAATTATCGCGTCTAGTCTGGACGCGATAAGTCGAACCCGGAAGTGCTCGCCGTCGACTGCGGTACTCCAGCTCGGCGAGAGGAGTACCGCGGAGTCGACGGGGGAGCCTGCCTGCCGAGTGTGGACCAAGGTAAGTTCGAACTAAGGTACTTCGACTTCAGCTACGTTATTCACGTAGCTGAAGTTGCGTACCTTAGTTCGAATTAGGGGGGTAGTGTAGACCAAGCCTAACACTGTCCTTTAACTGTATGAGAACATTAAAAGCAAAACTCCTCACAAAGATTTAGGAGAAATCAGTTAGGGCTTATGCCTACTGTGAGGCTTAAAATTTTCTCCTTAATACTGCATTTCTCCCTTTTCTCTCTCACAGGTTCTTCTGTTCCATCTTCTGAATGGATGCTCATTATAGTGATTCTTGGGATCTTCTGCCTGGCTTTGCTGATAGCAGTGGGTTTCTTGAGTGCCAAAGGTAAAGTATGAGCAAAGAAGACATTAAAGGGCCAAATAATTCTGAGCTGACATATGTCTTTTCTAACCTCTTAAATCAATGGAGTGTGAATTGCATTGTGTGTGCTGTACTTCTTTAGTTATATAATTATGGATTTAGGGAGCAGGACAGGGGAACCAGCTGGGCTCCTACACATTCTTCTTCACTCTGAAGGATTTTCTAGGGACAGCTGCAGCAAGAGAGTCCCTGGCATCACAACAATGTAGCTGTCTTGCCCAGGAACCAAAGATCCATATAGGTCCCCGGCCCTCAGTGCAAAGCAGACGTCCTGGTGGAATCTGGGGACTGAACCCACAGCATCTGCCACCTGAAGCAATCTATAGCCAGCAATAAAAGACTTCCTAGGAAGCTTCGGGGCTTGAAACTTCTGGAATTTTCTCAGCCTAATTCAGTTATTCCTTGGCTTCCTTGGAAGATTCCAGTTACTTTGCTTCTTACATTTCTAATTTTCTCCTTGTGTGCCTAACTTTGAAGCACATATTTGTGCTCTGTAATAATTTCAAACAATCACTGTTGTGACTAAAAAGTTAGAAACCAGGATATTTTCAATTGCATTTTTCTCAGCATCTTCATAGAGTCAGGATTTTTAGCCAGACACAATTTTTATTTTTAATTTCAAGATGTTTATTTTCAAATTAATATTTACTTACTTAAAAATTGTCTGATGTGTTAATAGTAACATAATAACATACTATTATAAATATATATTAGATATAGAGTAACTGATGGCACAATTGGGCCCTTTGTGTACCTGAAAAGCACAGTGCATTGATCTGTAACACTATGATTAAATTTAATTTTAAGTGGTCCATCATATTGTTATGCTATTTTGGCTTTCAGTTTTTCAGGTGTCTGATCCACCATGTGGACAGCTGGAAAACCTCACAAAAGAAATGGAAATTATCCAAGGTGAGAATGCAAACCTACCATAGGTTTTGAACAGGAATGATACAGGTCAATTTCCTTCAAAAAAACAAGTGTTTCTTATATTTGCTTTACCTGGGGAATCAATTTGAAATTATTTCAGTCAACAACACCTGTAGCAGCACTGATCAATAATACACAGATCATGACATTTGGGGTTAATTAGAACACTGGTCTTTTTATCCCTATTTACTAAAGAATCTCCCCATATCCTCACTAGGCAAAATTCAGAGGTGAGCCTTAGGGAAGGTGAGGGAAGTTAAACTGATCTGAGTGACATGCTGAAAGGCCATAGAAAGAAGTACAGCAAGAAAAGCAGTCAGCTGGAGAGAATAAGAAACTATAAAATAAACCCATCAACCTGGCTTTTCAGCATATTAGTTACACCATCTTACACTTCCTGACCACTCACATGTCTGTACAAGTGTAACAGTGATAGGAAACCTAAACTGTATTTTCTTTTTAAGGATGGAAGTCTCTTTGCCAAGAACATTGGTTTCAACGTGGAAAGAAATGCTACTTCTTTTCTACTGAATACAAATCTTGGCTGGAGAGTCGAAAGGCCTCCTCTTCTCATAGCTCCAGACTCCTTCTGATAGAAGGCAAAGAAGAGCTGGTAGAGTATCTTCCTCTTTTGGAGAGCTGCATATTCAAATCTGCCAGTAGAAGATTTGTCAGTGAAAACAGGATTGAGGAGAATGAGATTTGGCTTCATTTGATATTTTGATTTATTATATATTTTTCTTGAAGGCTAATTACCTTGAGCTTTCTCCGCTTCTGCCAGTATTAGAATAATCACTGAATTCTAAATTCAAATCAAATACATCTCCTGCAAGGTAGTAACCCAATATCACCTGTACTTTTCATATTCATATTCAAGGTGCAGATGCCCCCTGACTTACGCAATCATTCCATTCCGGAAAGGCTTGCGTAACTCAAATTTAACATAAGTCGGAAATGTATAGGCAAAAATTTTCGCAACTCGAAAATCCTTTTTCCATAAGTGCGAATTTGTGTAAGTCAGGTCTTGCGTAACCTGGGGAGCAGCTGTACAGCTATTACTGTAGTATAAGATGGAGCTGGACATTGCACTGGGGATTTTTCTCTGTCTCAGCTAATGTCCTCTTGATAAGAGAGTGAAGAGAGATTAATCAACACCAAAGAAATTAAGTAGTTGAAAGAACAGACAGAGTTTAAGGAAAGCAATAGCACCAGGGTAATCTTTCTAGGAATTACTGCTCTGTACTTCTCTGGTAGAGATTGAAGTTGGAATCCCCTATACAGCCTTTCACTGCCTCGGGCCAGCAAGTACAGGGAATTGCTTCGGGGCTGTATTCATCCTCTGTGATGAGGCAGTGCATCAATGGAGCATGATTGGCAGTTTCCAGTGGAAACTTCTTCAGCCTCCTGAGGGTTTTGATGAAGACAAAGGTGTTAAAATATGGTTGGGAAGGGAAGAGAGAATATTAACACAGTTTCTACAAGAATGAAACTTACATTCTTGGAGAAAATGAAGAACATGATCAGTTTGACCTGTAGAGTTGCTCCAACCTGAGATTACCTGAGCATATTAGGATTTGTTAATCACATTACCATAACCCTGGTATCTATTTGCCCATGAAAGAAGCAGGGAAACGAATGCAATTGTATGAATTGGTTTTGTTCTTGATCAGGATTTCATAAACCCACTGGCAGCTTTTCACTGGATAGGATTATCACGTGACAAGACCTACAGACCCTGGATGTGGGGAAATGGCACAGCTCTCTCCACTGATTGGTAATTCACAGACATTTCTACAAACTTCTTATTTTTATGAGGATTATTTTGCAGCATTTCAATGGTGCCCAACATGAAGCCAAAAGACAAAGGAGATCCCAAATCCTGAGCTCAAAAATATTTGTAATAATGTAAGTCAGAGCTCTGGTATGAACCAAATAACCCCTTATTCCAACCAGTGTCTGGTGGCACTAAAGAATGAAAACTACTGTTCAGTATATCATAGGATCATAGAAGATTAGGGTTAGAAGAGACCTCAGGATGTCAGATAGTCCAACCCGCTTCTCACAGCAGGACCAACACCAACTAAATCATCCCAGCCAGGGTTTTGTCAAGCTGGGCCTTAAAAACCTCTAAAGATGGAGATTCCACCACCCTAGGTAACCCACCAATCTCCTAGTGAAATAGTGTTTCCTAATATCCAACCTAGACCTCCCCCACTGCAACTTGAGACCATTGCTCCTTGTTCTGTCATCTGCCACCACTGAGAACAGCTGAGCTCCATCCTCATTGGAACCCCCCTTCAGGTAGTTGAAGGCTGCTATCAAATTCCCCCTCACTCTTCTCTTCTGCAGACTAAACAAGTCCAGTTCCCTCAGCCTCTCCTTGTAAGTCATGTTCCCCAGCCCCCTGAACCTTTTTGTTGCCCTCCGCTGGATTCTCTCCAATTTGTCCACATCCTTTCTGTAGTGGAGGGCCCAAAACTGTATGTAGTACTCCAGATGTGGCCTCACTAGTGCCAAATAGAGTGGAATAATCACTTCCCTCGATCTGCTGGCAATGCTCCTAATAATGCAGCCCAATATGCCATTTGCCTTCTTGACAACAAGGTCACACTGCTGACTCATATCCAGCTTCTCATCCACTGTAATCCCCATGTCCTTTTCTGCAGAACTGCTGCTTAGCCAGTCAGTCCCCAGCCTGTAGCGGTGCATGGAATTATTCTGTTCTAAGTGCAGGACTCTGCACTTGTCCTTGTTGAACCTCATGAGACTTCTTTTGGCCCAATCCTCCTATTTGTCTAGGTCACTCTGCACCCTATCCCTATCCTCCAGTGTATCTATCTCTCCCCCCAGTTTATATAGATAAATTGCACTGCTGTCTCATTTATGGATGTAATCTTGATTTCCCTTCCTTTCATTCATTTTTACAATTGGCCATTTACATGAAAACTGGATCTTTGATTCCTGAGGATTCACCTGCTATTGAAACTACAGTAACTCCTCACTTAAAGTCATCCCAGTTAACGTTGTTTCATTGTTACATTGCTGATCAGTTAGAGAACATGCTCCTTTAAAGTTGTGCAATGCTCCCTTATAAGGTTGTCTGGCAGCCGCCTGCTTTGTCCACTGCTTGCAGAAAGAGCAGCCCTAGGAGCTATCTGGTGGGGGCTTGGAGCCAGAGTGGACCAGCCACCCCCCTATCAGCTCCCCGCTCCCCTAAGTGGGACTCAGGACTGAAAAGTGGAGACAGGAGGTTATGTGTCATGGCAGAGGTGTAATTCTAGAGTAATACAGAAAGTTTACACAGTATCTGGGTCACTACTCCTGCCTAGCCAATGTAGTTATTCCCTTATATTTACAACCACCAAATTTACCAATTAATCTTTTAATAATGTTCCCTCTGCTTCTCGACAATTGTTCTGTTATTAATAAAACTATTTGGCCATATACTCTGGCACTCAGATTCCAGAGTGATTTGGCACCTTAGAAAAAAACTGAAATTGTGATGTATCTATAACTAGAATGGCTGAAATAACTCCCACCATCTTCACCCATTTTAGGTTTCCAGTAAAGAAAGGATACGTGGATGGGGACTGTACAGTTGTCAGAGGTGGAGAACTCTTTTCTGATGACTGCAAAGATAAAAAGCGCTATATTTGTGAGCAGCCAGCTCTTTTGGTGAAACCTGACATATCATCACACAACGGAACTTGGAAACCATGAGAATTTTATCCTGGGCAATCACTTATCCTCCTATAAATGCATGGGAGAAATGTGTGCACCATACTTTTTCTCTTCAGGGGCTGTGTTTATATTGTAAATAAGGCTGTTAGTTAATCACAATTAACTCAAGCAATTAAATCAAATTAACTTGATTTAAAAAATTAATAGCAATTAACCACAGTTTTAATTGCACTGTTAAACAATAATAGAATACCATTTATTTAAATATTTGTGGATGTTTTCTACATTTTCAAATATATTGATATCAATTACAACACAGAATACAAAGTGTGCAGTGCTCACTGTATATTATATTTTTTATTTCAAATATTTGAAAGATTAACAAAAAAAATAGTATTTTTCAATTCACCTCATACAAGAACTGAAGTGCAATCTCTTTATCGTGAAAGTGCAACATAAAAATGCAGATTTTTTGTTACATAACTGGAGTCAAAAATAAAACAACAAAAGCTTTGGAGACTATAAGTCCACTCAGTCCTACTTCTTGTACATAGAATCATAGAATCATAGAATCATAGAATATCAGGGTTGGAAGGGACCTCAAGAGGTCATCTAGTCCAACCCCCTGCTCAAAGCAGGACCAACACCAACTAAATCATCCCAGCCAGGGCTTTGTCAAGCTGGTCCTTAAAAACCTCCAAGGAAGGAGACTCCACCACCTCCCTAGGTAACACATTCCAGTGCTTCACCACCCTCCTAGTGAAATAGTGTTTCCTAACATCCAACCTGGACCTCCCACACTGCAACTTGAGACCATTACTCCTTGTTCTGCCATCTGCCACCACTGAGAACAGCTGAGCTCCATCCTCTTTGGAACCTCCCTTCAGGTAGTTGAAGGATGCTATCAAATCCCCCCTTATTCTTCTCTTCTGGAGACTAAATAATCCCAGTTCCCTCAGCCTCTCCTCATAAGTCATATGCTCCAGCCCCCTAATCATTTTTGTTGCCCTCCGCTGGACTCTTTCCAATTTTTCCACATCTTTCTTGTAGTGTGGGGCCCAAAACTGGACACAGTATTCCAGATGAGGCCTCACCAATGTCGAATAAAGGGGAACGATCACGTTCCTCGATCTGCTGGCAATGCCCCTACTTATACAGCCCAAAATGCCGTTAGCCTTCTTGGCAACAAGCGCATACTGCTGACTCATATCCAGCTTCTTGTCCACTGTGACCCCTAGGTCCTTTTCTGCAGAACTGCTACCTAGCCATTCGGTCCCTAGTCTGTAGCAGTGCATGGGATTCTTCCGTCCTAAGTGCAGAACTCTGCACTTGTCCTCGATGAACCTCATCAGGTTTTTTTTGGCCCAATCCTCTAATTTGTCTAGGTCCCTCTGTTTCCGATCCCTACCCTCTAGTGTATCTACCATGCCTCCTAGTTTAGTGTCATCTGCAAACTTGCTGAGAGTGCAGTCCACACCATCCTCCAGATCATTAATAAAGATATTGAACAAAACTGGCCCCAGGACAGACCCTTGGGGCACTCCACTTGAAACCGGCTGCCAACTAGACATGGAGCCATTGATCACTACCCTTTGAGCCCGACGATCTAGCCAGCTTTCTATCCACCTTACAGCCAATTGCTCAGACAAACAAGTTTGCAGGAGATAATGCTGCCCGCTTCTTATTTACAATGTCACCTGAAAGTGAGAACAGGCGTTCACATGGCAGAAATTTGTTCAATGTCCGGTACAAATAATTTACAAATAATTCCTACCTGTGCTACTGATAATAATAAGTCTCTAGAGATGAGAAGAACTCAAATATTTTTTTAAATGCCTAATTTAGTTATTTCCTTGTTGCTTCCTTTGTTATACTTCATTCAAACACGGAAAAAGAGCACAGACAAATGCATTCAAATACAAAGATACCAGTAGTCTCACTAAAAACACATTTCTGGGGAAATCAGTTTAAAGTGTTGTTTAGAAGTTCAGTAGGATGAACTGAAATGGATATCAAAGTTAATTAAGTTCCATGCCACAGGGGCCATCAAAGCAAAATCATAATTATCTGTTGTATATACTTTCTCTGTCTCCTTTGGTGTCTATTGCCATGTTATTTAACATCTAAGACATGACAATGGTGGGATTCCTAAAGGTCTTGTTTCATTGGAGTACAAATACCCTTCAGGGTGGGCTGAAGGAGGAGCTCTGAAAAAGAAGCAGAGCTTCAAAACTCAGTAGGGTTAGTTTATGACAGCCTCTTACAAAATAGGCAGCCAGTGCAAAAAATATAATGCAAGATGTAATATGATCCCAACCTCTCAAACCAATAAGCAGAACTACAGATACATCAAGAACAAGTTGAGAGCTATGAAGAAGTCCTACTGTGAGCTCTTGTACTGATAAGGATAGAGATTGTTGCTGTCATGATAGGATAATTAAGGGTTCACTTGTAAAAATTGCAAAACTGTGTGTAAGGGGGAGGGAAACCCACTTTTGTACCATATTTAATGCAAGGATGTCCGTGGTCAAAAGTGATGCCAAAATTCTTGACCTCATGTCTGAATGAGCCCCTACAATACATGGTGTGACAGAAAAAGAAAAACCATACGGAGTTCCAGTCCACCAGCAAGAATTCCATTTTTCCAGGATTGAAGATCATGTATCTCTGACACACGCATCTGGGAAGGCCCCTAGCCCTAAGGCTGAGCTTTCAGGATCCACTTTGAGGCTTTCAGGATCCACTTTGAGGCATTTGTCCAATACTCTAACTCCAGCACCCTGTGCTCGGTACAAAGATGTCCTTGCTACACAAGGTGGTTCTTCTTCTCATGATCTACTCACCTCACTCTTGTCTACACTGGAGAAATGTACCATGGAAAGAACCCTGTGGTCCCCCTAGTATGTTCATTGTCTTGTGTCCACTCACAAAAGCACTTCCAATGCATGACAAATACAAGTTGAAGTAGAATTGCTTTCTGCAGTGTTTAATGCTGTGTTATTCTCTTGACCCATTTGAGTCTGAAGCACGTTTGTGTGAGCTAGAATGGTTCAACCAGTCCTCAGTGGTGACATTTCAAAAATCTCCAAAAATCCATATCTTTCAGGAGTTGTGTGGGAAACATGGCAAGGCATCAAGAAACCTTTGTATTTGAAAGGGTTTACCACATGCTATTGTGTACGGATGAATCAGTATGGCTAGAATGGATGCACTTAAACCAATCCTAGCCTCCCCATTCAATAGGAAACAGTTCAGTTCTCTAGTATGGAAACAGCCTGGTGCAAGTTAGAGCAGCCTGAAGTCGTGAGATGTTGTGCGTGAATAACTGAGCTGTTACTCTGAGCTGTTGATATTTAACCACAGCCAGCTTCCTGCAAGATGAGGTAAACAGGTTAGCAGCATCAGTAACACCTTGAAAGCTCTGCACCATGGAAGAAAATATAAATTACTCTAGCAGGGTGAGTGGTGGGGCACCCTAGATCACCCCAGGTCCCACTACCCATTGTTTACCCTGTCTTCTCCCCTGTATTCAGTTCTAAGGGCTTAGTCTCCCAAAATGCCTTTTCCAGGGGTTTACCATCTACTTCTCTTCCTGGAGCGTATTGCCTCACTGTCAGTCAGGATGGCTACAGGAGCAGTGTGTCTTGCAACTGTCTCCTCCTCAGCTGGACTACCTCTGTTACCAGCAGCCCTGGGTGGAGAAGCCTTCTGCCTATTCATCACCCCTTCCTGTGGTAATTCCCCCTTGTAAGCTCCTCCTCCTCCAGGCTGAACAAGCCTTGCAGGTGTATGTTGTTTGCATGGAACAGGCCCCAAAGAGCTGGTTAGTTTCCTCCATACTACTGTAAGGGCATGTCCCTTCAGATGGGGCTTTCTAGTGTGCTTATTTGCTGTGTATTTCTATATGAAATCTCAGAATCTAAGGAATTAGAGAAAACACTACAGAAAGGCCCTAGAAACTAAGGCCTGGTCTACACTACGAGTTTAGGTCGACTTTAGCAGCGTTAAACCGAATTAAGCCTGGACACGTCCACACAACGAAGCCCTTTCTTTTGACTTAAAGGGTCCTTTAAACCGGTTTCTTTACACCACCTCCGACGAGGGGATTAGCGATAAAACCGGCCTTTGCGGGTCGGAATTGGGGTAGTGTGGACGGAAATCGACGTTATTGGCCTCCGGGAGCTATCCCACAGTGCTTCATTGTGACCGCTCTGGACAGCACTCTCAACTCAGATGCACTGACCAGGTAGACAGGAAAAGACCCGCGAATGTTTGAATTTCATTTCCTGTTTGCTCAGCGTGGAGAGCACAGGTGACCACGCAGAGCTCATCAGCACAGGTAACCGTGATGGAGTCCCAGGATCGCAAAAGAGCTCCAGCATGGACCGAACGGGAGGTACGAGATCTGCTCGCCATATGGGGAGATGAAGCAGTGATAGCTGAACTCCGTAGCAGTAAAAGAAATGGAAAAGTATTAGAAAAGATCTCCAAGGCCATGAAGGACCGAGGCCATAACAGGGACACACAGCAGTGCTGCGTGAAAATTAAGGAGCTACGGCAAGCTTACTACAAAGCCAGAGAAGCAAACGGAAGGTCCGGGGCAGAGCCGCAAACTTGCCGCTACTACGCGGAGCTGCATGCGATCCTAGGGGGTGCAGCCACCACTACCCCAACCGTGTGCTATGACTCTCTCACTGGAGAAACACACAGGGAAGACGGTTCGGGGAACGAGGAAGATGACGATGGAGGTACTGTAGGTAGCTCACAGCAGCAAGGAAGCGGAGAAACCGGTTTCCCCAACAGCCAGGATATGTTTGTGACCCTGGACCTGGAACCAGTAACCCCCGAACTCATCCAAGACCCTCAGGGCACACAGGAGACCTCTGGTGAGTGTAACTTTGTAACTATTTGTAAACATTACAAAAAAAAAGCAAGCGTGTTTAATGATTAATTTGCCCTGGCAATCGCGGCCAGTACATCTACTGGAAAAGTCTGTTAAAGTGTATGGGGATGGAGCGGAAATCCTCCAGGGACATCTCCAGAAAGCTCTCCTGGTTGAAATGGGGTGATTTTATTAAGGGGACATTCAGAGGCGCCCGTTCCTGCTCTTCTGACCAGAAATGTTCCCCGCTGTTAACCACGCGGTGGGGGGAGGGGTGAAGTGATCATCCCAGAGAATCGTGTGTGTGTGTGGGGGGGGGTGGTTTACTTGTGTTTGTGCCGCATGTTAACCGGGAAACCGCAGCCCCCTCCTTTTACATTGAAACCCCATTTTAAATGGACAGCCCAATTCATCCTTGATATGGGAAATGCGCTGCTGTTTGCAACCTTTCCCGCATGTTAAGAAGGTTAAAAAAGCCAAAACACTGTGGCCTACCATGGCTGCCTGCAAGCCGAAATATGCGACCTTGTAATGAAAGAGTGTACCCATTGTTCTCTAAAATGTGTCTTTTTTAACCACCTCTCCCTTCTCCTCCACCAGCTGCAAATGTTTCTCCTTCGCAGAGGCTCGTGAACATTAGAAAGAGAAAACGTAGGACGAGGGACGATATGTTCACGGAGCTGCAGATGTCCTCCCACGCTGATAGAGCACAGCAGAATGCGTGGAGGCAGTCAATGTCGGAGATGAGAAAAGCCCAATATGAACGAGAGGAGAGGTGGCGGGCTGAATCGCGGGATGAACAGAGCAAGTGGCGGGCTGAAGACTATAGGTGGCGTCAGCTTGCAGACAGACGGCAAGAGGCAATGCTCCGTCTGCTGGAGCATCAAACTGATATGCTCGAGCGTATGGTTGAGTTGCAGGAAAGGCAGCAGGAGCAGAGACCGCCGCTACAGCCCCTGTGTAACCAACAGCCCTCCTCCCCAAGTTCCATAGCCTCCTCACCAAGACGCCCAAGAACACGGTGGGGGGGCCTCCATCCACCCAGCCACTCCACCCCAGATGATCGCCCAAGCATCAGAAGGCTGGCCTTCAATAAGAGTTAAAGTTTTAAAATGCAGTGTGTCCTTTTCCATCCCTCCTCCCCCACCCATCCCAGGCTACCTTGGCAATTATCCCCCTACTTCTGTGAGGAAATAATAAAGAATGCATGAATGTGAAAAAACAATGACTTTATTGCCTCTGCAAGCGGGAGGGGAGGGTGGGTTGGGGTGGTTGGTTTACAGGGAAGTAGAGTGAACTGGGTCGGGGGGGGGGGTTGGAGGGTTCATCAAGGAGAAACAAACAGAAGTTTCACACAGTAGCCTGGCCAGTCACAAAACTCGTTTTCAAAGCTTCTCTGATGCGCACCGCGCCCTGCTGTGCTCCTCTAACCGCCCTGGTGTCTGGCTGCGCGTAATCAGCAGCCAGGCGAGTTGCCTCAACCTCCCACCCCTCCATAAATGTCTCCCCCCTTACTCTCACAGATATTGTGGAGCGCACAGCAAGCAGCAATAACAATGGGGATATTCTTTTTGCTGAGGTCTGAGCGAGTCAGTAAGCTGCGCCAGCACACTTTTAAACGTCCAAATGCACATTCCACCACCATTCGGCACTTGCTCAGCCTGTAGTTGAACAGGTCCTGACTACTGTCCAGGCTGCCTGTGTACGGCTTCATGAGCCATGGCATTAAGGGGTAGGCTGGGTCCCCAAGGATCACGATAGGCATTTCAACATCCCCAACGGTCACTTTCTGGTCCGGGAAGAAAGTCCCTTCCTCCAGCTTTCGAAACAGAGCACAGTTCCTGAAGACACGAGCATCATGTACCTTTCCCGGCCATCCCACGTTGATGTTGGTGAAACGTCCCTTGTGATCCACCAGGGCTTGCAGCAGCATTGAAAAGTACCCCTTGCGGTTTACGTAGTCGGTGGCTTGGTGCTCCGGTGACAAGATAGGGATATGGGTTCCGTCTATGGCCCCGCCACAGTTTGGGAATCCCATTTCAGCAAAACCATCCACTATTGACTGCACGTTGCCCAGAGTCACTACCCTTGCTATCACCAGGTCTTTCATTGCCCTGGCAAATTGGATCACAGCAGCCCCCACCGTAGATTTGCCCACTCCAAATTGATTCCCGACTGACCGGTAGGTGTCTGGCGTTGCAAGCTTCCACAGGGCTATCGCCACTCGCTTCTCAACTGTGAGGGCTGCTCTCATCTTGGTATCCTGGCGTTTCAGGGCAGGGGAAAGCAAGTCACAAAGTTCCATGAAAGTGGCCTTACGCATGCGAAAGTTTCGCAGCCACTGGGAATCGTCCCATACCTGCAGCACGATGCGGTCCCACCAGTCTGTGCTTGTTTCCCGGGCCCAGAATCGGCGTTCCACGGCATGAACCTGCCCCAGTGACACCATGATTTACATATTGCTGGGGCCTGTGCCTTGAGGTCTATGTCCATGTCAATTTCCTCATCACTCTCGTCGCCGCACTGCAATCGCCTCCTCGCCTGGTCCGGGTTTCGCCTTGGCATGTCCTGGCTCTGCATATACTCCAGGATAATGCGCGTGGTGTTCATAGTGCTCATAATTGCCACGGTGATCTGATCAGGCTCCATGATCCCAGTGCTAGCTATGGCGCCTGGTCTGAAAAAAGGCGCGAAAGTAGTATCTGATGGACCAGGAGAAGGAGGGAGGGCGGGAGGGAGGGAGGGCCGAGTGACGACATGGAGTACAGGTACAAGAACAGGGAGAAACACAAACAACTGTCACACAGAATGGTCCCCCCAAAGATTAAACTGAAAACCCTGGGCTTAGCAGGCCGTTGATTTGACGGAGGGAGGGGGAAGCAAATGAATACAGAGCAAATCTATTTTTTACATCTTAAGGTGGCAGCCGACGGTGCAGCATGAGTGATAGCCTCTCCAGTATGATGACGACAGATACCAATCATAATATACCATCATCTGCCAAAAGGCAAGGGGCTGCTGCTGTGTAGCAATGCAGCCCCACGTCTGCCAGCCCCACGTCTGCCAGCCCCACGTCCACCAGCACCCAGCATCGCCCTCGGCCTCTTCTGGGTGCTTAGCAGACAATACTGGGCAATTGGCAGGAAATAGTATATTACGACTGGTAACCATCATCATCGAAACAGTAGCATGTCTGCCCAGGTGGCCTGATTGACAGCCACACCAGTACGACGACGATGGGTACCAGTCATAATATACCATCGCCTGGCAAGGGGCTGGTGCAATGCAGCCCTACGGCTGCCAGCCCCACGACTATCACTCATGCTACACCGTCTACCGCCAAAAGGCAGTTAGCAGCTGCTGCTGTTTAGCAATGCAGTCCCACGTCTGCCGGCACCCAGAGGACATATGGTGACGGTGAGCTCAGCTGAGCTGAGCGGGCTCCATGTTGTCTGCACAGGTAACCCAGGTAACCCAGGTAAAAAGGCGCGAATCTATTGTCTGCCGTTGCTGTGACGGGGGAGGGAGAGGCCTGACGACATGTACCCAGAACCGCCCGCGACACTGTTTTGCATCATCCGGGCATTGGGATCTCAACCCAGAATTCCAAGGGGCGGCGGAGACTGCGGGAACTGTGGGATAGCTGTGGGATAGCTACCCATAGTGCAATGCTCCGGAAGTCGACGCTAGCCTTGTACTGTGGACGCGGTCCGCCGACTAGAGCACCTAGAGCATTTTATTGTGTGGACACACACAATCGGCTGTATACAACCGATTTCAATAAAACCGGCTTCTATAAATTCGAACTAATTTCGTAGTGTAGACATACCCTAAGAGATTTTGATAAGAACATAAGAATAAAAGATATTAAAATAAGAATGGCCATACTAGGTCAGACCAATGGCCCATCTAGATCAATATCATGTCTTCCAACTGCGGCCAATGCTCGGTGCTTTAAAGAGAATTAAAAGAACAGCCTCTGGCATGCAGAGGCTGGGGACAACCAGAGCATGGGGTTACATCTCTGACCACCGTAGCTAATAGCCGTTGATGGACCTATCCTCCAGGACCCGTTATATTTTTTTCAGCAACAAGTTCCACAGGTTGACTGTGTGTTTTCTCAAAAAGAACAGGAGTACTTGTGGCACCTTAGAGACTAACAAATTTATTAGAGCATAAGCTTTCATGGACTACAGCCCACTTCTTCGGATGCATACAGAGTGGAATAAATATTGAGGAGATATATATACACACATACAGAGAGCATAAACAGGTGGGAGTTGTCTTACCAACTCTGAGAGGCCAATTAAGTAAGAGAAAAAAAAACTTTTGAAGTGATAATCAAGATAGCCCAGTACAGACAGTTTGATAAGAAGTGTGAGAATACTTACAAGGGGAGATAGATTCAATGTTTGTAATGGCTCAGCCATTCCCAGTCCTTTTCCTTTTGTTTGTTTTAAACCCTGCTACCTATTAATTTCATTGGGTGACCCCTGGTTCTTGTGTTATGTGAAGGAGTAAATAACACTTCCTTATTCACTTCCTCCACACCAGTCATGATTTTAGATATCTCTCTTATATTCCCCATTAGTCATCTCTTTTCCAAGATGAAAACCCCCAGTCTTTTTAATCTCTCCTCGTATGAAAGCTGTTGGTTAAGCTTAGCCATTTCTGTTGTCCTTCTTTTTACCTTTTCCAATTCTAATATTTCTTTTTTGAAAGGGAACAGCAAGGTATCTTGAAGGTGTCTTTTTTACCCTTGAAGATTTCTTCTGTCTACATGTAATCACACACAGATTCTCATATGCACGTGCACACACAAGTTCAATAATTTAATTAACTTTGAAAACATAAGTTGATCTGAAAGAGAAACATTAGAATCTACTTTTCTTGGCCAACTTGTCATTAACTTCTAAAAGTTTCCATGCTCTGAGTTCTCTGGTCAGGTGCAGGGCTTTTCATTAGAAATGTGAGTCTGCTGGCTACTATTGACCCCTTATTATGAGGATAGTCAGAGAGTCTCATGTAACAGGAAAGAGTAGCCACATGTAACCAAATTGTTTGCAGACTAAGATGGAGTCAGCATTTCCTGCCTTTGACATTTATCCCTGTTCAATCTTATCATCAAAGATCAGTTTGGAGAGCATGGTTCTCACCTTCCTAAAAAAGTTGCCGTGTAGTGGGGTGAACACCCAGCATCTCTTGGCTGAATTTAACGCTGTTTCTCAAGAAAGCCTGAGCAGTATTTGTTGCTCTCAGACCCGACAGCAGTACCTATGCAGAATACAGATAAGTGAAAACAATGCATGTTACATCTTATGAGTTTTCATGAAGTTTAAACACCCAATACATTCTTATACATTTAACAATTACTTTCATCAATTCTAATGCACAAGTGAATTGGCTTGGGGCTTTGGCGTGAGCTGCCACCTTGTCTACCAGAATCACAAATTGCAACAAAAATGTCACTGAATTTTCTATAAAATCTGTGGGTCAATTAACTTGCAGAAAAAAATATTCTAACTCTTCTAGGACAATTGAGGGCAGGGCAGGAAGCTCAGCACATTGGCTCAGGCCAGGACTCCCCAGACACATCCCCTTCCCAGATAGCCAGACACTGATAAAATGGCCCTATAGGGTGGGTTGGGGTTGAATGATCTGGTTTTGTTCCCAAATCCCTGACACTTACTTACCACTGGATCGGACTATCCCGTAAGACAGCCAATGAGCCCTGAGTCTGGGATGACGGCACACCTCTCACCAGTGACCTGTAAGTGCCTCTCAGTGGCAGAAGCTGTTTCCTTCTGTTTGAGCTAGTTGTATGTGTTGTGCACGCACAGGGTTGTCACATGGCTGTTATGCCACAGCCCTGCATAGGGGATGTATGCAACTGCATGGCCCCTGAGAAGCATGGGAGAAATGGTTCTTCAGGTGGGCACAATTTTTTATCTGGGGCTCCTACACACACACACACACACACACACACACTGCTCCACCCCACCCCACACTACCCCAATTTGTTTCATTCCTTAGGTTGGAGCATGTCGCTCCCCTTGGCATGCCTTACCCTCTTCACTGCATATCTTTTAGTATTTTTCCTCATCTTATTATTCCTACGGGACAACTGGATGAAAATGAGATCTCTGTTATGCAAGAGACAGGGATGAGGTACATTCGTAAAGTTGTTGGCCAGGGGAGCCCTGGGCTGGAATAGCAAGGCGTGCTACAGCTCCGGAGTCAGATATTGGCAGAGCTGTGATAGGAAGCTGTCTATGCCCAGCCCAATTTTTTCCAACACTTTTTCCTCTTGATTTTCATGAACATTAGATTCATTCACAAATTGTTTTAGAAACTGTGCCCATCTCGCCCACCTGCTGCCCTACTAACTGCAGAATGAGTACCACTGCTGGGGATTCATACATGTCACTGGCAGGCAGTAAGTTGTGCCTTTCCTTCCTAGGTTTACAATCACCCAACATGGTACTCTACAGCACTGTGTACTTTTCTTTCAGTAGAGGAGCCAAGTCCAATTCTTGTGCCGAGCCAAACCCCTGTATTTGTGAGAAGAAAGCTATTCACTCAGAGCCCACTGCACTGGCAGAGGAAGGATGAAAAACCATGAAAATCATTTCCTGGTGTATCCTGATTCCTAAACACAAAGATAACTCTTGGATTAATCCCTGGCCCTGGCCTAATATATCACATTTATTGTTATTGCCATTTATAGTAATTTTCAAATATTTTGTTGCAATCACAGAAAATGTCAATTAGTAGCAAGAAGGACTGAGGTAGTCAGAATGAGCACAGCAACTTCATTTGATAAACCACTCACCTTTGGACTGGTGAACAGCCAATCAGAGCACCCTCACTGTGCTCTCACTAGCCCAAACTGTGGTACATTTAGCCACGAACCTGTGATGCCATTTTTTCCTGTGTATTGAACCTTAAAATTGCTAAGAACTCTGCCTTTCTTCAGCAAGAGCAGACATTTTGTTCTCAGAGTTACCTCACCCTGTTATGGAAGAGGCACACACACTGTTGTGGTGGGGGCATCCCAGGTTCACTAAGTGGGTCCCAAGCCACAGGCCTAAGAGAACCTTACTTGCCTCACACAAGGCCCAACTCCAGTTTCCTTCCTCAGCCATTGAGGAGGCAGGAATTAATCCCAGAAACAAATGCTGCATTCAGATAAAAAACAACACTTGTATCTGGGCAGAGACAAAATCTGGATTACAACAAAGAGGCCATTCAGGACCCTCATGGGCGGGGGAGGGAGCCACACATACCTCCATCCACAGCAATGGTCCAGCATACTGAATCCCCAATGCCCAGGTGTAGAGAGGGATGCTCTGTAACCCAATTAAGACTGAAGCTGGGCCAGAAACCTTTTCCGGTCTTGTGAGAATTTGCAACATTTCCCACCCCACTCAGGATGAAAAGTCAAAATATTGCAAACCAAAAACCTAAAAAAAATCAGGTCAATGGAAATCTTTCATTTAGACGTTTTAAGATGTTTATTTTGTATTTTTACTACAACTAACTTAAATGTCAAAACAAAAAGTCATTTTGACCCCAAAAGAGAAAGTGTTACTGAAAGGGACCTTGATGGGTCATCTAGTCCAGTCCCCTGGACTGAGTCAGGACTAAGTATTATCTAGACCATTACCTGGCAGGTGTTTGTCTGACCTGTTCTTAAAAATTTCCAAAGACAAAGATTCCACAACCTCCCTAGGTAACTTGTTCCAGTGCTTAATTACCCTTACAATTAAGAAGATTTTCCTAAGGTCTAACCTAAATCTTCCTTGTTGCAATTTAAGTCCATTGTTTCCTGCACTATCCTCAGTGGTTAAGGAGAACAATTTATCACCTTTCTCTTTATAAAATCTTTTATCTACTTCTGCAGACTAAAAAAAACATTTTTTTTCCAATCTTTCCTCATAGGTCATATTTTCTAGATCTATAATCATTTTTGTTGTCCTCCTCTGGACTTTCTCCAATTTGTTCACATCTTTCCAGAAGTGTGGTGCCCAGAACTGGACACCGTATTCCAGTTGAGGCCTTATCAATGCTGAGTAGCATGAAGAATTACTTCCTCTGTCTTGCTTTCAACCCTCCAGCTAATACATCCCAGATTGACATTGGCTTTTTTTGCAACAGTATTACATTGACTCATATTCAGTTTGTGATCCACTATAACCCCTACATCCTTTTCTTCAATACTTATTCCTAGGCCGTCATTTTCCATTTTTGTATTTGTGCAACTGATTATTTCTTCCTACGTGGAGTACTTTCCAATTGTCCTTATTGAATTTCATCCTATTTATTTCAGACCATTTCTCCAGTCAACATCATTTTGAATTCTAATCTGGTCCTCCAAAGCACTTGCAACCCCTCCCAACTTGGTATTGTCCACAAACTTTATAACTGTACTCTCTATGATATTATCCAAATAATTTATGAAGATATTGAATAGAACTGGACCTGGGACAGCTCCTTGTGGGACCCTACTTGATATGCCCTTCCAATTTGAGTGTAAACCATTGACAACTACTGTCTGAGTATGGTTTTGCATCCAGTTGTGCACCAACCTTATAGTAGGTTTGTGTAGTCTATATTTCCCTAGTTTGCTTATGAGAAGGTCATGTGAGACAGTATCAAACACGCTACTGAAGTCAAGATATCTCTCATTTACTGCTTCCCCCCATCCACAAGGTTTGGTAATTTGTCAAAACAGGATATCAGGTTGGTTTGACATGACTTTTTAATGACAAACCCATGTTGAATGTTACTTATCACCTTATTATCTTCTAGGTGCTTACAAATTGATTGTTTGATTATTTGCTTTATTATCTTTCTGGGTATGGAAGTTAAGCTGACTGGTCTATAATTCCCTGGGTTGTCCTTATTCCCCTTTTTATAGACAGGTACTATATTTGCTCTTTTCCAGTCTTCTGGGATCTCTCCCATCCTCCACTAGTTCTCAAAGATCACTAATGGCTCTGAAGTCTCTCAGGATTAGGATGAAAAGGGGCACATAAGGGACTGGTAGTGGCAACCATGATGGTGTAGCTTGCTCCAGTAGCCTCTGTCTGTTCTTCCTCATTTTCCCCTAATATTTGACACACCAGTTTTGGTTCATTAATTTCCAGGCCCACATTTTCTTATTTACCAGCCATGATCTTAACACAGTCTTTCAATGATATCAGGAGGCGTGTTTGTTTAGACTAATTCAGTCATTCTGTCTCCTTTTCATACCTTTTCCCATCCACATTTGTTATTATAGATTATTGTGTCATTTTATGAACTTTCATACACTTTCTACAGTTGAGCTCCCAGTCAGAGTAAATTGGTTGGGCCAGTTCTCACAAGAGTTCTCTATGTGCGAGTGTGAATCACGATTCATTCATTAGGTCACTAGAGACTAGAGTAGCAACAAAACTTAGGTGTGATGATACTGAGCATACTGTGCCTAATTCTTAGGTGCCTGGAGAATCACTGGGTTAGGTGCCCAGGCTCCCTAGACAATGAATGGGGAGACATAGGATTCACAAATCAAGCGTACTAAGCAGCTCCTCACGAAATCTAGCCAATGAGAGATAGCAAGCCAAGAGGTATGTGCTAAGCCCCACCCCTCTCTGAGATAGGTGTCTAAATTGGGTCTGGAGAAAGGCAACTTCCTGTGCTTGGGATTCTCAGCTGCAAACCCTCTCTCGGGGTTAGGCAATTGAACTTCCCTCATAACCATTAGCCTAGTGGTTAGGGTACTCACTGGGGGTATGGGAGACCCACAGTTGAAGGCCCCTCTCTGCCTGATGCGGAGAAGTGATCTGAACAGGGGTCTCGCACCTGTCAGAGTAATCTAACCTCTGGGCTATTGTGAAGCTGGGCTCCCTCAGTGTCTCCAGTTGAAACTGTTCCACTCTAGATACATAATTTTAAAAAGTATTGGAGCAGGGAAATTGGATCCTGGGTGTCTCTCCCCCAGGTGAGGGCTCTAACCACCAGGCTACAGAATCATTCCCAGGCTCGCTTCCTCTCTTTGCCTCAATGACTTTCTCATTATTTATTCACAGTGAAACAGATTCAAGAAGAGAGATTGAGGAACCCCCACTTCAACCTGGGCTCTCCCACATCCAAGGTCAGGACCCTAATCACTGGGCTAAAAGTTGTGAGTGAGATCCTCCTCCTTGCCATTTTGTGTATGTTTAACCCACATGCCTAACAGGGAGACACCCTTTAAGAGATTTAGAAAGAACCAGGAAGAGGAATGAGTTATGTTTGGGTCAAAGATTGTCAGAAATTTGTACATCCCTATACAGAACACAGAAAGAATAGATACATTACTCCCTTTTTGTGATTATATGATAAAAAGCTGGCTCTATGTCTCTTCTTGACTGTAACTGGAGGGATGCATCAGATTCATTCCTGGACTCAGTTCCCACGCCAGTGTCACTATACATGTTTTTCAAACAAAGAAAACCCTTTTTCAAAAGAAACATATGTTCTGATGTTATTTCTATACATTCTCAGTTCACCAGATTTGTATAAAAACATCATTATTTATAGCTGAAAGGACCAACAGTTCTTTAGTATAATATATTACAGTGGGTCCTTCTTCCCCCATAATCATTCCTCCATATCTGCTGTGACAATTATCCCCGATCAGTTACCCAGGTTATATATATATATATATATGCTTATATAAGCATTATATATTTAAGGAAAAGGTTTCCTGGACTATCTGAAGTTCTATGGACATAGAAGCAACCAGGATTATTAAATATACTCTAACACATAGAATTCCTATATAGGGTTACTTATAGGTCAAGGGTTAGTGTTCTGGGCCTTAGAATTCAATATACTCATTGTTAATATATAAATAAATCAAATCTACAGGAAGAAAAGGAATACAGGCATTAATATTTATTAACAGATACTAACAGGATGGTGGCTGAACTGTGAAGTGGACCTCAAGGGAGAAAAGGGTGTTAAATTGCAATGAAAATTATTTAAATTTCTACTGATTTTATACGTAAATTTGCCCAGAGAAAAGAAGAAATGTAATTATCGGACAACTCTGGCAAGTGCAGGCCAGAACTTCCCACACAATTTCTCTTCCCTTCTGTCCATACATTGATAAGATTGCAGAATTGGGTGCATGGCAGTTAAATTATTGAGTTTCCTTCCCATACAGGATTTCATAAAATTACTGAAACATTTTATCACTGGATCAGACTATCCCGCAAGGCAGACAATGAACCCTGGGTCTTGGCAGATGGCACAGCTGTCTACAGGAATCTGAAAGCACATTCCCAATACAGAGCAATCACTTAACCAGTTTCACATTTTTACTCTTCCCCGGTAAGGGAAAAAATCTCTGGATTTGTAACTAGTGTGGCCCAAGAATTGTTGTCAATTTTTTAACAAAGGACTTTCCACTCAAATTTCCCACTGAGCCTGTAATATGGTCCATGTGCCAGGGAGCATATCCTCTCATACAGGAAGGATGAGGAACAGGGGACTCCATTCATTTATCATCCCATTGAAAAAATTGGTCTTGTATCCACAGGTAAGGAAAGAAACAAACATAAAATCTTCATTTGCTGGGAATGTTTACAATTTATTCATGAAAACTGTCAGTATACACTGACAGCATATGCTATATACTATAACATAGTCTTTTGTTTCTGCAATCTGAAAGGAGAGCGAAGCCTTTGTCCAGAAAACCATGCCACGATGCATTCTGCAACCAAGGAAATTGTTGGAAAATACCTGTATAATGTGGTCCATTCCAAAAACAGAAATATTTTCATTTCAAAGTATTTTCACATCCTATTGGATCAGGGAACTCAGTTTCTCTCCCCATTTTACTGTTTTCTAATGGACAAAGGAAGAAAGAAGTAGAAAAAATGGGGGAAATAATTAAATAATTCCCCCCCGCCCCCTCCCTTGCTTTCTCCCTGAGAAAAAGAAAGAGAGGAAGAGAAAGTGGAACTTTCCCCATAATTTCAGTATGGAAAATTTTGACAATTAAAAAAAAAACCCTGTCTTTTGACAATTTTTTTAATGATTTTGTAAAATGAAAAAAAATTGACAAAATATTTTTTCTTAAAACATCAGTAATCAAAACCCCATTTTCTTGACAAACTTAAATATATTTTTTTAAAAAAATTACCCCCTCTAATTTTTTAAGATCTTTCAGGAATATGGTAAATTGTCTCTGTCAGGGATGAATTAACATCATACAAAGAGGAGATGAGGTCTACAAGATGCAGGGAAAGCATCCCCATTTCCCTTTTAGTCTTGTGGCAGAATTTTAACAAGGGGTTCCAGGGAATATATCAGAGCCCCCAGCACATCACTGGCTCTAGATTAAAACATGTTGGCTTAGTAGATAGTCTGCTCTGACACTAGAAAATGTGTGAGAGGCTGAGCTGCTGCTCTTTGGTGGGAGGCAATTTTCTGCAAGGTGGGATGAAATGGTAAACTATTAGACTGTGAAAGTTGTGCACCACAGAAACTGCGACAAATGACTGATTATTAGAGATGGAAACAGAATCCATACAGCTGGTTGAAAACTGCTGAAAGACACTAAAATACAAGGACGTCATTATCCTTTCCCACCTATAATTGTTCAGTTCCAATAATATTTTAAGCACACATAGAAAGTGCATGGAATATGGAAGAAGATATATGGGCATAAAAAAGGCATGATAATTTTATCTCAGTCACCTTAACTCTTAGAATCAAAAGTCCCTTTGTTTTGAATGCATCGTGTAAAGGCAGGGCATCTCAAAATAGCAGCAGAAGTCTGACACTTCCTGTGTGGTTTTCACCAAAAACTTCAAACAAAATTAATATTTCCCCTATAGGCTGCTGCTGTATCTCTTGTAACAGACAGTCACGTACCAGGAAAGGGCACCTAAAGGGACTGACATGTACGATGAGGACAGAAACATCATTTTAATGCTGTCTGAGTGACAGCCTCTGCTTTCAGACATCTTCTTGAGATATTATACTGCCTCCCATCACCATAATATCTGAGCACCTTCCCCATAAAATCAATAGCAAGAGTAATAGCAAAGCCTTTAGTGGAAATTATGGAGTCTCTGGCACTTCTCATTTTTAGGGGACAAAATTCTGATTGGGGCAGGTTTTTGGTTTTGGGGAGGGTTTGTGGGAGAAGGGGAGCTAGTAGGGATTTGAGAATAAAAGGAATGTTTGAATTGTGGTGAAAAGGTTTTCTCAAAGAACAAGGCCTTGCAATGTTTCCTAAAAATGGTCAGGCTCTGGGTTTGCTTGATCTCCTCTGGAGGATTGTTCCAGAGACAGTTCCCTTCTACTGACAATGCCTTGTCCCCAGCTCTCACAAGTTTCAACCCGAGCTTTGTGATCTGCATCATCCCAGGGGAATGCAGCCATCATGAGGGTTCACAGAATGAAATGTGGCCTTTGCTGTAGCTCGGGCTTGTTTCATTCATTGCTTTGAAATTAGGATCAAGGCCTTAAACTAACATTGGAAGCTGACTGAAGGGACTGATGTGGGCCTAAGCCATGAATAAGGTGGTCATCTGCATTCTGTACCAGACCTTATGTTACAATGAGTTACAGTAATCCATCCTGGAGGTGTCACATCCATGGATCACTGCAGTCAGGTCCTCAACCAAGAAAAAGGGACTGAGTTTCCTAGTAAGCTTGAGATAAAAGAATGAATGTTTTGAAATTGAGGTTTCCAGGTTTTCTAAGCTTAGTGAGGAGTTAAGCAGCATTCTAAGGCCTCACAAAATTCTGGTAAAAGGGGGCTGTATGCAGGGCTGGCTCTGACTTTTTTGCCGCCCCAAGCAAAAACAAAAACAAAAGAAACAAACAAAAAACAGGGTGCAGGGCGTCTGGATCCAGAGGCAAAGCAAAAAAAAAAACCAAAATGGAACCCCGCCAGGGCGCAGGTCGGCCGGATCCAGAGACAAAGCGAAAAAAAGCTCCAAACCTCCCAGGGCGCAGGGCAGCAGGACCTGGAGGCAAAGCAAAAAAAAACCCCTCAAACCTCCCAGGCTGCAGGGCAGCTGGACCCGGAGGCAAAGCAAAAAAAAAAACCAAACCTCCCAGGGCGCAGAGCGACTGGACCTGGAGGCAAAGCAAAAAAAAAAATCCCAAACCTCCTAGGGCGCAGGGCAGCTGGATGCGGAAGCAAAGCAAAACAAAAAAACAAAAAAAACAACCCCTCCCAGGGCGCTGGGTGGACGGATCCGGAGGCAAAGCAACCCCGCCCCCAAACCTCCCAGGGTGCAGGGTGGCCGGACCCGGAGGCAAAGCAAAAAAAAAGCCACCCCAAACCTCCCAGGGCGCAGGGCGGCTGGACCCGGAGGCAAAGCAAAAAAACCTCAAAAACTCTGGGTGCAGGGCGGCCGAAGCGGCAAAGAAAAAAAAATGGGCAGCCAATAAGATTGGAGGGAATGCCACCCCTTAGAATCTGTCGCCCCAAGAACGAGCTTGCTCGGCTGGTGCCTGGAGCCAGCCCTGACTGTATGTCTTCAAAGGAAGATGGAGATAACATCTTGGCCAGTGTTTCAAAGTGTTTCTCCTTTCCAGCAAGCATGACTTTGGTCTTGCCTAGGCTGAGCTGGAGCCAGCTGTTCTTCATTCATGAGCTAATTTCCTGCTGGCATTCTGACATTTTAGTACTGGTGGTGGTTGCTTCTGTTGAGAATGAGATATAGAGTTGAATGTCATTGAGATACCGTTGGAAGCTGAGTCCATGGTGTCTCACTATCTCTCCCAGGAGCTTCCTATCAGTATTGAAGAGAAGCAGATATAATATTCATCCCTGCAGCACCCCCAGGTGAGAGTCTTCAGACAGGAGACCTTCCTGCTCCTGACATATCTCATCAAAGGATATGATGTAACCATGCTATGATGTCAGCAGCACCAACCACCTGCTACCTAGCAGATCCATGTCAGGTTGGTATTAAAAAGCAGAGCGGCCAGGTTAGCCTAGAGATGCTGGTATAAATTCATTCAAGCACTGGAAAGTGGTCTACCTGTAAAGGATGGAGAAAAAAAAACATATGGACATTGGGGAGATAGAATGGAGCAAGAAAGTCAATGAAGAATCAAGCTGGAGGGACAAAGAACACTGAGGGATGATGCTTGCGGACAGTGGACACCAAGGGAATTATGCTTGAGGTTGGCAGGTGCCAAATGATTACATTCAAAAATGAAAAACAAGCGTGATGGAATACATCGCTGTATTCACTCCCTATACACTATTGTAAAAATCTTTGTTCAAAGTATGCCTTGTAAGGTATCATTTGAAAACTCATAATTTGCTGGTCAGTGTTGTCCTGGTAAAATATGTGTGGCATGAAGTTGTAAGATTCCCCTGTCAGTTTTTTAAAATGTAATTTTTTTAAATGGAAAAAAATAAGTTCTATTACATATAATTACCACATTATGAGCAATACCTGAATCCTGAACTTTCAGCTCTGCAGTACAAATTGCTATCACGTGAACTACAGGGCTGACTACAGTAACTCCTCACTTAACATCCTCCTGCTTAATGTTGTTTCAAAGTTACGTCACTGCTCCATTAGGAAACATGCTCATTTAAAGTTGTGCAATGCTCCCTTATAACATTGTTTGGCTGCCTGCTCTGTCCACTGCTTGTAAGATTCTGTGGAAGAGCAGCGATTTTAAAAGGAAGCATTGCACAAGTCCCTCTTCTCTGCCTCCTCCCCATCCCTCCCAATGTTTCCCCCACCACCAAACAGCTATTTGGTGGAGCTTAGGCCTTTCTGGGAGGGAGAGGAAGGAGCAGGGACGCGGCATGTTCTGAAGAGGAGGTGGAGTAGGGGTGGGAAAAGATGGGCCTGGAGTGGAGCGGGGATGGGAAGAGGCAGGCCTGGAGATTCCCGGCAAAGTCTGAGCCTGTTCTTCTCGAGGGAAGCTGCTGCTGCGGCTGCACAAGGTGCTTCCTAGCGTCCTTGCCTGCAGCAGGCTGTGCCTGTGTGGGGTAAGCCTGGGGCACCTCCCAATCACAGTACAGTAAAGTACTGTACAGTATATAATGCTTTTTGTCTGCCCCCAAAAAATTTATTTGGAACCTAACCCCACACATTTACATTAAATCATATGGGGAAATTGGATTTGTTTACCAACGTTTCACTTACAGTTGCATTTTTCAGGAACATAACCATGTTAAGTGACGAGTTACTGCACATTAGTTGATAGCTGGACAAGGCTGTTACTCCAGAGGTGGGGGTGGTAGACTGCTGGGTCTGTAAGAAGAGTCTACAAAGGCAAGCACTCAAGGTTATGCCAGTATTAAGGTTGCTTGTACAATGAATGGACCTGTGCTTTTCCCCGTAGAAGTACTGACTTGTAGTACCTCATCATAAAGCACCTTTTTAATGCAAAATCACCTGAGATAGCACAAAGGGTTAATCCATGAATCTATTATGTTCCCATTGTATTTTTGATTCCTATAAATTACTATAAATATCTTTCTTTCATGGATATATTGCTACATTTATAAAATCATAGAAATGTAGCTTTGGAAAAGACCTCTAGAGGTCATCAAGTCCAGTCCCCTGCACGGAGGCAGGACTAAGTAAACCTAGATCATCCATGAGAGGTGTTTTTCCAACCTGTTCTTAAAAACTTCCAATGATGGGGATTCCATAACCTCCCTTGGCAGCCTGTTCCAGAATTTAACTACTCTTATAGTTAGAAAGTTTTTCCTAATATATAACCTAAATCTCCCTTGCTGCAGATTAAGTCCATTATTTCTTGTCCTACCTTTAGTGGACACGAAGAACAATTGATTCTCTTTGTAACAGTCCTTAACATATTTGAAGACCGTGATCAGTCCCCTTCTCAGTCTTCTGTTCTCATGACTAAACATAACCAGTTTTTTAAACTTTTATCCATAGGTAAGTCTTTCTAAACCTCTTAGAATGTTTGTTGCTTTTGTCTGAATTCTCACCAATTTGTGCACATCTTTCCTAAAGTGTGGTACCCAGAACAGGATACTGTATTCCAGCTGCTAAGTGGAGTAGAACAATTACCTCTTGTATGTTACAAACGATTCTCCTGTTAATACACCCCACACTGATATAAGCCTTTTTTTGCAACTGCATCACATTGTTGACTGATATTCAATTTGTGATCCACTATAACCCCCGGGTCTTTTTCAGAAGTCTTATCACCTAGCCAATTACTCCTCATTTTGTAGTTGTGCATTTATTTTTTCCTTCCAAAGTGTATTACTTTGACTTGTCTTTATTGAACTTCATCTTGTTGATTTCAGACCAATTGTTCAATTTGTCACGGTCATTTTGAATTCTAATCCTGTCCTTCAAAGTGCTTGCAACCCTTCCCAGTGTGGTGTCATCTACAAATTTTATAAGCATATTCTCCACTCCATGATCCAAGTAATTAATGAAAATATTGAACAGTAACAGACCCAGGACTGACTCCTGTGAGACCTCCATGAGATAGGTCTCCCCAATTTAACAGCAAACCATTGACAACTACTTTTTGAATATAATCTCAATCAGTTGTGGACCCATTATGACACAGACTGCGCACCTGTATTCACATCCTGCATACAATTGTAATAATCTTTGTACAAGGCATGCCTTGTGAGGTATTATTTGAAAATTCATAACTTGGTCAGCGTTGTCATGGTGAAATATATGTAGCAACGCTGTATGTGAAGTTCTAAGATTTCCCTGGATGTTGTTATTAGCACATGTTCCAAACCCCACAGACCTACCAGGCAGAAGTTGGCAAACAGGGCTGTCCTAAACAAAGGGTTGTATGCTTGTCTTACTTTGCATTTAAACAGTAAACAGCATCATAAAACAGAAAAGGGGAAGCGGGGAATCAAAAAAAGGCTCTCATAGATGAAAAAAACAGCAGGGAACATCCTTCCACACAGACTCTTTGTCTCCTGGTTCTCAGCTGGGGGATTATTCTCAAGCCTGCCCAGGAAAAGGGGTGTAGGAGCTTGGGGAGATATTTGGGGAAGGTAGGGCTCCAAGTGGCCCTCCCTAAATGTTTGTTTAAATCACTTGGTGGTGGCAGCGCTACTTAATCCAAGGAATAGGGGAGTTTTTAACCTAAGCTTGTAGAAATAAGTTTACGGGGTCTTTATGCGTGTCCCCAAGTCTGTACCCTAAAGTTCAGAGTGGGGAGGGAACCCTGTAACCAGCCCAACAGTGAGATTAATGCTGAGTTTAGAGCTAGGCCTCATGGTCACTCTGCAGCAGCAGGAGACCACCCAGAGCTGTGTTTTGGGTCAGCAATGATGTAAGTAGTGGGTGGAACCAGGTTTTGGTGTTTCCCCGACAGAGCTAGCAGGATTCCTCTCCCTCCAAGGCTATAGAGCAACCCAGAAAGAGCATCAGTTGGGGGATGCAGCCAGGACTCGTGTCCCCAGCAGCAGCTGATTGTCTCTCCCTGCAGGCGATAGAACAACCTGGTCAGGTACTAATTCTGGGATGGAGCAGGTCCCGAGGAAAAGAAGCAGTAGCAGCAGCAGTGTCCCTCTTGCAAGGCTGCAGAACAGCCTGGCAATGATGTTAAATTGGGGGCTGGAGCCAGGCCTCAGGTATCCTCAGCTGCAGAGTGTGTCCCCATGCAGAGCTCTACAGCAGACTGGTCTTAGTGCTGGGCCTGGGGCTGCAGGCAGGGTCCCTGATGTGCACTGTGATTTAATCCGTCCCCTTTAAATACACTGGCGCAAGTCTGTGTGCAGAAAAGGCCTTAGATTCACTTATGAACTTGAACAATTGCAATTCTTTAGTAAAAGTGTCTAACTAGTTTGGTTTGCAGATGCTGTTGCTTTATAACTGTAACATTTAAACTGATCTAGTTAAGCTTTTCAGTGAACACCTTGAGGCTGTGTATTAGTGTCTGTGAGAAACTGAGCTGCTGCTGTTCCACTGCAGCTATTTTTTTTGCAGGGCGGGTCAAGCAAGATAGCACTAAATTGCGACAGCTCTTTGCAACGGAAGTCTTTATAGTCAAACCCACTTGGTAGCCACAATCTTAATGGAACATCTCACTTCACTGGGGGGCTGGGAAACCTCTGCACCCATTTTGCACAAACACTGTACAGTTACGCCAATTTTAGATTACCACTAAACATTTTCCTGTTTACTGTCAATTGAACTGCCTTTATTGCCTGCTACAAATAGTGATATTAATATTGATTACCCAGTAGAGTGGAAACTGAAAAAAAAATCTGTTTCTTTTCATTCAGATAAGTATACTATGTGATTCTATGTTCTCAGACTAGTTTCATGGTTTATTTCAGTTTTATATAGTTACTGTATATACTATGTCATCTATGTCATGGGGAGATGGGAACAAAAACTTGTTCTTTTGTAGAATTCAATAAAAACTGCATCCACTTTGCTTGTTATGTTTTCACCTAGAGGAAAGTCAAATCACTTTAGAAAACACTGGGTAATGTTAATTCTAAGTCAAATAATCTAAAATAGAAGTCATTCTCTCTCTCTCGCTCTCTGATGTGTTAATTAGATCTGGTCAAAATAGCAATTATCGTCTGCAAAACAATTTGAAGGAAATGCAATAATGTTGCCAATTATTTTTTTTGGTAGAGTGGATTTTTTTGTTTTTGTTTATTTAAACAAAATTCAGTTTCCTTTTGAAATGAAAACATGATCCCCCCCCCAAAGGTTTTCATTCTCCCCTCTCCAGCACTTCTAGTGAAGAAAAGAGGGAAAGGGAAGAGGGAAGGAAATTAATAATGAAAACCAAAAGTTTTCAATTCAATTTAAAATGACAAATTTCATTTTGAAATGAGAAATTTTGAATGATATTAAATTTTCATGAAAAATGTTTATATTGTTTGAAATGGGTTTTGTAATTTAAAACCTTTTCAAAGAACAAACTTTGATCACTTCTACTTTTAGTCTTTAAAATGCTCTGTAAAAATTGGATCCAAAACTTAAAGACAAGAAGAGCTGTGAGTGCACTACTGAAAGTCAGACACTTGGTTAGGTGCCCGACTTTAAGAAACCAAATTTGAAAATATTGACCTTAAAATCTTCATAGGACAGAAATAATTGGGAAAAGACTCTGGAGTAGATCTATTAAAGAAACTAAGGTTTGTCTACACTTAAAATTTAGGTAAACATCACTACTTTGGTCAGGGGTGTGAAAAACCACGCCCCTGACCAACATAGCTATGTTGACATAATCACCAGTGCAGATGTAGCTATATCAATGAAAGAATGGTTCTGTCAACGTAGCCAACTTCGTTCAGGGAGATGATATTCCCATACTGTCAGTGTAGGCTGTCTCCATAGTGTAGACACAGTCTAAGACAACACAATTCTCAGTGTTGCAGCACTAAACCTTTAAGATTCCTTGCCAACTAGTGGAATCCACATTGTCAAGTTAGATGTCCAGGCTCTCTATGCAATGTGTATGGAGAGTTAGGCACCTAAGAATGGGATCCACAAAAGCCAACACACTGATTGGGGAGCTAACCGGTAGGAATGCTGAGGAGAGGGGTGTGGCCTAAAGCACGTCCATGAAAGGACTTTAGGAACCTACAGAATTAGGAGGCATCTGATCAGGGATTTTGAGGATCTCAGTGGCATCTAAATGTTGGGCTTAGGTGCCTAAAATAGTAGTTAGGTGTCTAGGGCCTAGATTTATAAAGTTATTTAGGCATTGCTGCTCTCAGCACGTAGGAGTCTACATTCCATTGAGAGCGGATTGTATTTAGATTCCTAAATCCCTAAATGCTTTTTGAAATGAGATTTAGACTACTAAATCAGTTAGGTGTTAAAAATCTTGGCCTATGTCTTTTTGTGTACTTATCCCTCCAATACTATTTAATCTCACTGCTTTGCATTAATGACCTCTTATCAATTTCTGACAGGTGCATTAGTAAACATGGCTATGATCCAAGCCAACTGAAGTCAGCGGGCTTCTTTTTATTGACTTCAATGGGTTTTTGGTGAAACCTGAAGTGAACAACCTAGAAAAGCAGTGATGATGCAGTAAATGAACAACATACACTCTTTACTCAACTAGTTACCATTATTTATAGTAATACTTAATGATAAATGTTCTAGAGAGGCCCCAGTTTGTTTAAGCCCTGAGATTTAATCTATTTCATGGGGAGGACTCTTGCACCAGAAGGCACCACAATCCTTTAATGAGTTACTGGCGAATCTGTGCAAAAAACAATGCTTGCCTAGTAGAGCTGCCAGTAATTTATGAAGGAGGTTACATAATCTGAAATGTCCCCAAATCTGAAATGATTGTAGGTGAGGACAAAGTCACAAAGCTCAGCCACCAGATGTATCGTGGCCTCCTCAGGGATATTCTTCCTGACAGCTTGTAGTCCATCCTCATGTGGAATATTGGTGTAAAGAGCTTCTACGTCCCTGGTGGCCAAGATGGTGTTTTCAGGAAGATCACCAAAGCATTGTAGTTTCCTCAGGAAGTCGGTGGTGTCTCGAAGATAGCTGGGAGTGCTGTTAGAGTAGGATCTGAAGAGAGAATCCAAATAGCCAGATAATCCTGCTGTAAGAGTGACAATGCCTGAGATGATGGGGCATCCAGGATTTCCAGGTTTATGGATCTTGGGTAGCAGATAGAATACCTCTGGTTGGGGCTCTAGGGGTGTGTCTGTATAGATTTGTTCCTGTGCTATAGCAGGAAGTTTCTTGAGCAGATGGTGTAGTTACTTTTGGTAGTCCTCAGTGGGATTGGAGGATACTGGCCTTGTGACGGTCCACGCTCCTGGGGTCAGGGCAGCATGGACTATCAGTCACAGTCTGTCGCTGTTGGGCCGCCTGCTCTTGCTGATTCTCCAGCTGATTCAATCACTTCAGAAGCGTCTCTGTATCCATCTTACATGGCGGTGGGGCTCCTGCCATCTAGATTCCTTACTCTGGACCTTTCAGCAGGTCCCGGGCGATGCCTGCATTCTCCACCACATGTGACAGTCCACGCTCCTGGGGTCAGGGCAGCGTGGACTATCAGTCACAGTCCATAAAGCCGCCCTTCAGCGCAGGGCAGCGCAGCCTAGCGACCGGAGTCTATAGCACCCCTTTGGTGCAGGGCAGCATGGACTAGCAGCCGGAGTCTATAGCACCCCCTTTGGTGCAGGGCAGCGTGGCCTAGGGGCCGGAGTCTATAGCGTTGGGGTGTGGCTGCCCTGGTAGGGGGGCCCGGGTCCACCTGACTCCACTGGGCCCCAACCCAGGGTCCTAACAGTGGCGTAGCTGCTTGACACTGACTCAGCGGGGGGGTCCTGCCGAAACACACTGAGTTTCCCTGGGTGGGAGGTACCACTCTGACACCCTCCCTGGGTCACTTCCTACCTGAGTCTGTGATGAGGTTTCTCATGAGACATCGATTCCCCTGTGCTCTGCAGGTACAGTCATCTCTAGGGTCTCCTCCAGTCGCCGGGGTGCAGGCGGGCTGTGGACGGCTGCGATTCCTGGCGTATTCAGAGACTGTGGCTGGCCCTCCGCAGGAGCTTCTTTGGCAGGTCCTTCCCCTGAGGCCTCCAGCGCAGAATGAGCCCGTCTCCTTCCCTTTATACTGCTAGAGCACTTGGAGCATGCTCAGTCTTGCCAGGGAGGCGAGACTTCCACTGTCAACAGCTGGGGCTTAACCCTGTCTGGGTTAGTGCGGGGTAAGCCGACCCCATCACAGGCCTGTAGAATGTGGTGTTGGATAGTTGCCTGACAGCCTCCTGTTCATAATCCGACCTGTTCATGATGACTACAGCACCTCCTTTGTCAGCCCCTTTGATTATAATGTCAGAATTGTTTCTGAGGCTGTGGATGGCGTTGCGTTCTTTATGGCTGAGGTTCTGGGGCATTGTTCACTATTTCAGCCTGTGCACGTATGCAGAAGCACTCTATGAGGAAGTCCAGTCTGTCATTTTGACCATAAAGAGGAGTCCACACAGAATTCTTCTTCTTGTCATGCTAGTAGGAGGGTTCCTGTGGGTCAGTGCACTGTTCAGTGGTGTGTTGAAAATATTCCTTGAGTAGGAGATGGCGAAAGTAGGCTTCCAGATCACTGCAGAACTGTATCATGTGCATGGGGGTGATGGGGCAGAAAGAGAGTCTCCAAGATAGAACAGACTCTTCTGCCAGGCTAAGTGTGTGGTTGGATAGTTTAACAATATTGTTGGGTGAGTTAAGGTTACCACTGTTGTAGCCCCCTGTGGCATGTAGGAATTTAGATCATTTACTGTTCTTTTTCCTCTGTAGAGAAGTAAAGTGTGCATTGCAAATGGCTTGTCTCGTTTTTGTAAAGTCCAGCCACATGGAAGTTTGAGGGAAGGCTGGTTTTGTATCTGAGACTCCAGTTTTGAGATCTCACTCTATTGATGTGTTTGCACCTGGGGTAACACCCACCAGGTAGTTTACATCCAGTCTAACCAGCACATTGTGACTGGACCATTCAAGTTGATGACCCATTAACAAACACAGTGAGCCATAGAAGAAGCTTATCCCCACTCAGTGAGCCTTCCTGTGGACACCTTAGACAGAATAGAGGTAATGGCTGCCTCTATGACTCATCAAAGCATGCAAGGGCATGTGACTTGCTCATGTGACCCTGGACTCCGTCTTGTACCAGTACTTTTCCACAAACTAAGACTGAGGGCATTCCCTCCACATGAGAGAAATTATAAAAGGCCCTGGAAGCATCTCCATTTTGCCACTTTCCTGTTCTGATCTCTGGACTATGTACTTACACTAAAAGGAGCATTCCACCCAATGGCCTGAGGACCTTTCAATCTTTTGGAAGTGAAGTTACCAGAGACATTACAAGCCAGCAGTTTATTCCATCATTGCTTCAAGCCTGATACAAGAACTTTGCAATGAGTGTATGCATTTGTTTTCCTTGACCATTATAACTTTATCCTCTTTCTTTTCTCTTAAAAATAAACCTTTATAATATTAGATTCTAAAGGATTGGCAACAACATGATTATTGGGTAAGATCTGAGTTATATATTGGCCTGGCTGTGTGGGTGACCTCTTGGGATTAGAAGAACCCTTTGTTTGATTTAATTGGTTTTAAATAGCCACTCATCATTAAGTCCAGTGTCTGGGTGGTGAAACAAGGGCTGGGATACCTAAGGAGGCTGAATTTCTGAATTCTTGTTAACCAGTGTGGTGCCATAGAAGTTTACTTTTGTTACTGGCCTGGTATATTTGATGGAAGAAAAACCACCAGTTTGGGGTGGGTGTGACCTATTTTTCAGCGCTTTGTCCCGAAGCTGGTATTCTCAGCTGGGAACCACTGAGGCACAGTGACAATTTGCTATGCCTTATGGGGCAGGTACAGCATCACATGATGAAGGCTTCTCAATCCCATCATTCCATGGGCATCCTACTAGATTGACAGACACTTTTCAACTGTCCTGGTAACCTGCAACCCAGCCATCTCTGTCTGAAAGCATGGATCCTGCACTGCTGTTCAGTATTGTGCTGTGTGTTATGACCACAAGGCTGTAAAAGGAGCCCAATGGGGGGCTACTTGGCTGGGGCTTGCCTTGAAGGAGCATATTAACACTGAGGCACAATAATATGTGTTGCTGTTGTGTGCTGAGCCTGGCATTGTTTGCTTGCACCATGCTATGAACCTTGTAATGATTGCTGCGTGTGCCCGAAAAGTAACACATTTGAAATCACTTTTTAAAGTAGCACTTGGTAATATGACCAAACTGACATCTCTGAACGGTAACACAAGAAGCCCACAGAAGTGTGTGTGTATGGAGGGGGAGAGTGTGTGACATGGAGTGTGTGTGTGAGAAAGAGACAGAGATGGAGTGGCTGTCGGGGGGAGAGTGAGTGTGTCAGCACACTGTCTCATTAAGTTCAGAGAGCAGCTGAAAACAACCAATCCTGAGAAAGAATCTGGTGCAGGGAAGTTTTGTCGGTGGCAGGAGCATTGTAGTGTGTACACCGCCAGTTTTATCGACAAAAGTTGCCTTTTCCTGACAAAACTGTGTAGAGCAGAAAAGGCCGAAATCTAAGATTCCTCCATTTTAAGAGCACTGTGGTGTCTGGGTTGGATTCCTGCCAGAGGTGAAAGTGGGCTGGTAGGGGCTGGTACAGCAGACCGGTAAGAAGTGGTTGCTGGTCCAGGCCCGTATACAGCCAACGTTAAAGTGCTGCCCCTTTTGCCCCACCGCGGGAGAGGAGGGGGGCAAAAGGGGCAGCTGCCCCAAGGCCAGGCAATGTAAAAGGTGCTGCAAACACGGCAGCGGCCGGAGCACCGGGCCCTTTATATCACCGCTGGAGCCCCAGGCGGTGTGGGCCGAGCAGCGCAGAAGGGCTGGCTGGGAGAGGCTGACCCACATCCCCGCCCCTTCTGCCTCAGGCCCCGCCCCTTTCGGGGGCCTGAAGCAGGGCCTTGTATCGGAAAGTCCTCTATGTTACTTTCACCCCTGGTTCCTGCTTTTATTCCCATGTCACATTCTAGTGGCATTTCCCACTATCTGCCCACTGACCCAAGTCAGAAACTGTCTTTGTCCCGTGCCTGTTTTTGCTCTTGACCTTGGCACTAAAGTGACTAGTAAAAGGAATAAGAGAGACTATGAGAATGCTGATACTGAAGTCATTCGTTTCAAAGGCTCTTCTGATGTTGATTCTGATTTTGCTGATGCCAGTGCTGCTCCCACTGGTTCTTCTAGTGACAATGTTGCTGTGCCCATGACAATTAGTTTTGTTGTAGGGTTCTGATATGGAGGGTTCTGACAGAGACTAGGGAAAATTCAAAAGATGAAGCAGCAGAGAGGTTCCCCTATCTCCTTTTGTGCAGTCAATATGTTACAGAAGTCCTATTTTAGAGAACAGATTGGCAAAGATCCCATCCTGAGGAGGAGTAAAACTGTATTCTAAAAAAATGTTTGGACACGAGCTAAGTCTTTGGTAGACACAATTGTTTACAGCAGAAGTTCAAGCATCTCAGTGGCTCCAACCAGGCATTGAAATTAACACCATCGGCCTCATTAGTTATTCAAACAAGTGAAAGTCCCTTTGTTCTGAGCGCCTTGTGCAGGGGCAGCGCACTTCACCTTAGCACAGTGAGAGCTTCCTGTGCAGATGCAGCTGGAACATCGCAGAGTAAAGAATTCTCCCTCTGTCTCAGCTCACATTGACCATCTTCTCACAGGATAGATTCTCAACTCTATTCTTTCCCTGAGGACATCTATATAGGACTGAATACACAAGTGCACCTCTTAAAGTTCTATTCCAGAAATCCACTTGACAGACCTCTGGACATATATACAGGTATTGCCACCAAGTGGTCTTTTGTCTTCCTTGTTAAAGTAAATAATTGGCATAGCTGTGATTTACCTCTCCTGTCCTGTTCATTATATGAGTTGTAATTGGATTCAATGCATTTATAACTTTTATATTTTTTAATTCTGGTAAAACTTAGTACAAGTGACAAACATATTTGGGATGTAATATTTTGAGCAGTCCCTGTAGCATTTTGCTTCTGCATTTATTGCTGTGTGTTCTATGTCATTCTATTGCAAATATACAAGATCACTACCAACCAGGGAAGGAAAGCAATGGGATACATATATGGGTTTCAGAAAACGCTTTGGTAAAAAGTCTCAAGAAATCTTATTGTAAAGTTAATTCGAGTTGTCTTAGAAATCAGCATTGTCTCTTGAACTGAAAGCTTGCCGAGGGAACAGGAACAAAAGCTAATAAATACAATATATGGAATGCAGGGTATGCAGCTAATGGGGCGGGAGGGGGGCGTTAAAAGAAATTGGTGATAAATTCTCTCATTATTTATGTGGAAGAGGGTGTAACTAGCATGTTAACATTTTCAAATGATATTAAAAGAAAAAGTGTTCTGAACTCTAGAGGAGTTGGAGAAGTCATATAAAAGGGTTAGAAATATAGACAGGGCCCAACAAAATGAAATCAAGACAAACATTTTATTCCTATACAAAATATGTGCACCTGAAATCTTGCTGACAGTCCTTACATATTAATTGTGGAGAACACGGGCTAGGCATTTTTGGTGCAGGGTTCTTGCCCTCTCACTCAAAGCCTGAGCTTGTTGACTATTGTTTCATGAGGCAAAACCCATCTGAGCTGTTTAGGGTCTGCAGGATGAGCAGGAGTAAAAAGTATGAAACCTTTTTTTGCTAATAAAGACAGCAGCTAAATACACACAATAGAATGAATTGGTTGGGTAAGTGCCATTTTTACACATTTTTGGAGAGTGCAATCATCCTTTACAGTTGTGTTTTTTGGTGGGGAGTTGCAGGGAATCAAGTTGCTTTATTTCAGTTTTCTTAGGGTTTGTTTGGCTTTAGCTATTGATATGTTCTAACAACTTTTCTTTTCAGCTTAACTAAGTTTTCTGGAAGCAGATAAAAATTATAAGAATTACCTACTGAACACCCTGCTCAATATGAAATTTTAATTCATCCCAATATTCTGGCTTCCATAGACCAATCTATTAGGGCATAATAAAGGTTGTGATTTATTTGTTTGTTTGCTTTCTGTGACAGAAATACACAGCTCTGTCATGTCAATTCCACATTCAACCCCATCACCCACCTCAGCCCACCAAAGAAGAGTCTAATTTTTCTATCCTATATCCCCCCCCAGAATGAACGAGCAGGAGGTGACCTACTCAGAACTGAAATTTCACACTCCTACTCAAAAGCAAAGCAGACAAAGAGCTGAGACCACCAAGAACAAAGGTACCTTGCATTGCAAGCTATTGATTCTATACATGCTGGAGTTTTACTTAGGACCACATTAAGACATAGGCTCTAAAGGCTCATGCCTAGGACCCCATCTCCTGGAGTCATGTGATTACATTAGAATCCCAGGTTTAATTAAAAAAAAATTCTAGCCCTCATGTTTGTGAAAAAAAGAAAAAGGCTAAAAAATGTGAATTGGCCATAACCAATGCATTTACACCTGTCTGAATCTGCAAAGAGCTTGAAACAATGGCTCTGAGAAGTGTGAGCTGCCCTATTAATTTCAGTGTGGTGTTAACTTCTGTCTGAGAAGGGAGTGGATTGTCCTGCCACTGCTACTCCAAATGGGCAGTGATACATGGGGGTGGGAAGTTGGAGCTACATAGGGGCCCTATGTTCTGGTCTGGCCGTACTGACCATAGTCAAAGTACTTCATCGACTATCTGTCGATTGTTTCTAATGGGGTATTTCAGGAGTTGGAAAGTTTTATGTTTGCTTTCTATTGTGCTTGCTAATGTCATGGTACTGGGAGACTTGGGATCCAAATGCAGGAAATAATCATGCAGATTTGGAGAGTTCACAGACTTACCAGCCAAAGAGGAAGTCTGTTTTCCCCACCACTCATTGGTTGTCAGAATTATTGAGCTCTTATTTTGCAGGTTGCTGTATTTCACATCCACCTCAATGTTTCATGGCATAAGCCAGCTGCTGGGGGTTAGGAAGAAACTTCCTGTATAGGCAGGCTATTCCATAGTTGTCCATTACTGGGAACTTACACTGTCCTCTGAAGAACTGATATGGGCCACTCCTGAAGACAAGACAGTGGACTAGATGGACTATTGGTCAGATATTCTAAGGGAATTGCTGGGTGGGTTCTGGCTTTGAGAATCTGCTGCAGTCTGGACAAGCCCCAGTCTGACCCCAGGGTTTCAGGAGAGGGACTCGGTTTGACTGTCTTTGTTCTTGCTCTCTCTGTTAGATTCTCCTTCTCCTCTGTGGAGGATCTTTGCAGTAATCTTTGGAATCCTCTGCTTGCCTTTGCTGGTAACATCAGGGCTCTTGGGTGCCCTGGGTAAGTACTATAGAGAAGACACTAAAACCCATGTTTTCAAAAGCGGCCATTGATTTGGGGGGGCTCAGTTTTTTAATGACCAATCTGATATACCTTACGCCTGATATTTCAGTTGTGCTGAAACTCACCTCTCCCATTGGCTTATGACACTTGTAATGAAATAGATTTTAATCTCTGGGTCAGAAATTCAAATCCAGGTCACTCTGAGAGATTAAAAGCACAATTTTTTGCCATCTGCTGGCAACTGGATGTGAAATGAATTATTTATTATTAGCATTGCAGTAGCACCTAGAGACTCCACTTCATTTTGCTATATACTATACAACTATATAACAAAAAGACAGGCTCTGCCCCAACAAGCTTACAGACCGAGTATAAGACTATACACAACAGATGGATATCAATGAGCAGGTGTCCATCTCAACAACCAGCACCACAGCTGGGGGTGATTATCTCCATGGTTCACAGTCTCTGCAGGAAGACTAAAATGTGAATAGGTCATGGAAACAATTCATCGCTCATACAAAATGGTGTTCTCTCCAAAACAAAGAGGAGGCACATCCATGGGGCAATGTAGTGAAGCCAGCAGCCTTGGTACCAGTGCTTTACCTGTGCCACAGATAAACAATGATGACCCATGCTGTTCAGGTTGGCAGTTTGTCATCTTTCAGTAACGCTACATTTACAGAAGGCCAAGATCTCATCTAAGAGATGGAAAATACTAGTTTGCTGATCATGCTATGCTACTCCATACTGTGTAGTATGAAAATCGTTGTGGTGACTGAGAACTCTGTAGTAACAATTTGAGCCCCCAGGGAACTGAGATGGCTCCCCCTTTATCATGGCCCTTACTGGGGCATGTTGTTGCTTGTCAGCCTCTCCTACTTAAAAGGAAACCTTTATCCAGTATTCCCTTAACTCTCTCCACAAGTAGACACAGCATGTCTAAAATAATTTCCTATAGTCCCACAAATGGCAAGGTATGGAAGTTTGGAGTAGGTGTGTCAGGGGAGATCGCACACTGAACATTGGCATTTGCATTCAGGGCGCCTAAGCATATGGCTTCACAGGAGACCCCAGATTTCCTTGAACAGGCCTTGAACATTAAAAATATTTTTTAAAATGAAAGAAGAATCTTCGTCAGGCTGCGTCTGACAAAGTGGGTATTCACCCATGAAAGCTTATGCTCCAATACGTCTGTTAGTCTACAAGATGCCACAGGACTTTTTGTCAATCTTAGTAGTGTAATTTTTTTTAATTATTTCTTTAACATAAAAAATAATTAGAACTGGAAATAATAAACTTACATCTCTTTGTCCTTCTATCTTGCAAGCCATTGGGATGTTATTTTCTGATTTTACGTCTAGTATGCAGATGGCAGCAAAACTTCAGCCAGCAGCAGGTAATTCTGGAAAATCTTACCTGCCAGCAAATTATCCTGGAAAACCAAACTCGTGAGTTACAGGAAATCCTAGAAAACCTCACATGGGAGAGAGATCATCTTCAAGTCCAGAATACTAATTTCTTGAAAACTTTGCAGTCAAAAGGTACAGGACCTTGCCTTTGGCAGACAACTGTGATTCTTGTATTTAACTTTAGTCTTGGTAATTTTCAACAGAACTTCTGAAACAACTGATAACATACGTAAGGGCCTACATTTTCTGTTGACATAACTCTAATGAAGTCAATGGTATTTTGCCAGCAGAGAATTATCCCATTATGTGTTGCAGGAAGAGAATTGGATGAAAATGAAGAAAAATATATTTTTTAAAAAATATTATAAAAACTCTTGAATTAATTTTTCAATTAATATTATTCTACCTACTCCATACAGGAACATTAAATCCTATCTCAACACAGAATATGGTTCTTAATCAACATCAGCTGCTAATGAACAGAGAGATTGAGGGGCATTATGCGAATTAACTCACTAGCTGTTCACCTCTGGAAAGCAGCATTCAAATGCTGGATTTCTAGTCACAAGTAATATGAGTTTGTTGCAAATAGTTTCTCAGTCATTATGGCCCTTATTAAACAAAGCACTTGAATACGTGGGTCAATCCCATTAATTTCAGTGCAATGTAAGCATGTGCTTAGGAGCTTTGCTGCATTGGGGACAAAATAACTTAGGGTAGGTCCACACTTAAAATGCTACAGCTGCACAGCTGCGCCACTGTAGTTCTTCAATGAAGACACTGCCTCCGCCAACAAGGGGGTTCTCCCATCAATGGAGGTAATCCACTTCCCCAAGAGATGGTAGCTATGTTCTTCCACTGACCTAGTGCTGTCTACACTGGGGGTTAGCTCAGTTTAACTATGCTGCTCAGGGATGTGGATTTTTCATACCCTGAGTGACATAGTTAAACTGACTTAATTTTCTAATTGTAGATCAGGCCTAAGAATGCTGTAACATGTTCAGCTTTGCTGAACTGGGGACTCTTAATGCAGTAAGCATCTGTGTGCTTCAGTCAGCTATTTGTAGATGCAATTTCAGCAAATTCAACATTTCCCAGAGTAAACTGATTTTTGGGGAATTTTCCATCACACATTTCAATGGATAATTCCAAACCAGCTCTACAATTTGCCTTATATAATCTTGGCATATTGTCCATCTCACAGTTTGTCTCTCTCACTAGAAAGGGAGTGAAAACTTGTAAGGGCAGCCTGGAGTTCTGGGGGAGTGGGCAATTTAAGCTTCCACTCTTTCTGCTTCAGCCCCTCACTCCTCCCCTTCCAGCACACCCAACTGCTTCTCTTCACTTCCCATAGCAACAGGATGCCTCCTCTTTGTTCTCCTGTCATAGGGTAGCTGGTCCCAGTCAATAGACCGGGCCTAGTGCCCCTGTGTCACAGTAGGTGAGCCTAATCCAGCCAATTAGAAGGGGTTGGGGGTACATCTGGGACTATAAAGGACTATTAGAGGCCAAACAAGGGAGAGAGTGATTGGGTGAGGCAGTGCCTATGGATGGAAAGACAGGGTAGAGTGGAGCTAGCTCCTGCAGTGAGTCCCAAAGGAAAGGACTAAGTGCTCAGGGAGGCAACCCTGAGTCTACTGCTCCAGGAAGGGAACTGAGCTGACTAGAGCTCGGAAGCTGCCTGGTGCAAGGTGCTGGAGACTCTGAGGGGGTGGCCCTGAAGCCTGAGAAGAAAGAGTGAATTAAAAGATGATTTTCTGTTTGTTTACTCACTTGTGCAAGAGAACAAACCTGCTTGGAAGAGACCTGGCATAACTGAACATACTTGTCTGATAGCTGGAGGAGTTGGGAGAAGTTTCTCGTGCTAACATCCTCCCATTAACTTTCCACCGTTTTACTCATGCGTTATGGGACAGGGACTGTTTTTGTATTTAAGCAGTGTTGTAGGGAGAACTGTGATGCTGGAGGGAGTGTCTTTCACATGGGATAGGTAAACAAGAACTCCTGAGGTCTCCTGCAACAAAAGCAGACCCATTTCCCACAAACCTGATAAACAGGAATATTGTTCTAGTATCCTGCCAGTTTAACATTTGGCTAAAAAATATTAACTAACTACATTGTGCCTAATTAGATACAATTTATTCTTTACAGTCTCACATAAGCAAATTCTCATTCTCAAATATAGCACGGCTGTGCTCTTTAACAGTTATTTCAACTCATTGCCCCTTTATAAAAATATAATGAGCAGTTTGAGATCTTTGTTTGGAAATTGCTATGTAAATGACAGTAAAGAGAGTAGCAGACATCTTGAGAGTGCTGTCTGATGGTTACATAAGGTACATGAGGATATAAGGACATATGGTGTCTAGACTGTACTTGTTCCCGGTGTATTGTGTGCTAAGCAATTTTCCAAGGAAAATGACACAATCTTAGCTAAGTACTAATAACTAAAGCTGATCAACAAATTTCCCTCCACCAGTTTCTGATGGATAATTGCCTCTCTTCTTAACTGTTTGCAGTATTGTAGCTGTATTGGTCCCAAGATATTAGAATGACAAAGTGGGCGAGGTAACATCTTTTACATAGGTGGCACATGAGTCTTCCATTTGGGAAGGCTACATCCAGGAGTACCAGAAGCTCCCTAGAAGTGGAGGGCCCACCCGTGCCCAGACCGTGGCCCTGTCCCCCTCTGCCCTTCCTCCAAGCCACACCCAGGCTTCCTTCTCCACTCTCAAGATCCACCTGCCACTCACTCAGGGAGCAACAAAGAGCTGGGGGCAGATGGGTGTGGCAGGGAAAGCAGCAACAACTTCAGGAGGGAGGAGATCCCATAGGGGGAATATGGGGAGGAGCAGAGAACAGCAAGGGTGCAGGACATGACCAAACAATAGGGTGAAGACAGAGAACTGCACCAGGGGTATGTGGAAAGGCAGGTAGAGGGACGAGAAGGTCCACCAGCCCAGTGCAGGCTGATGTAGGAAAGGGAAGGACCACCAAGGGAGAGCACATGCACCCTGGTCCACATGCACATGGGCAGGAGGGGAAACACTGCAGCTGAAGGGCAGGGGAAAGCAGGCAGGCAGTGCAGCACCATGGGGAGGGGCAGATCGGGGGGGGGGAGAGCCATGGTTCAGCTGCTGGTGCCCCCTCCCCCCCCCACAACTTCCAGGTAGCTTCTGGAGCTCCTGCTCGCAGGATGTAAAGGTGGCGGGCCAATGCACGTCCAAAGGGAGGTAACCCGCATCTGGAATTTCCCCCTACATGGCCAGCCTTTTTTATTTTGAGGAGGTTTAACCTCTTATACATGCTGCCCATAATCTTTTATTGAACCAACTCCTTTTGGTGAAAGATACCAAGATACCCGGGGGGGAGGGATAGCTCAGTGGTTTGAGTATTGGCCTGCTAAACCCAGGATTGTGAGTTCAATCCTTGAGGGGGCCACTTAGGGATTTAGGGCAAAATCTGTACTTGGTCCTGCTAGTGAAGGCAGGGGGCTGGACTTGATGACCTTTCAAGGTCCCTTCCAGTTCTAGGAGATAGGATATCTCCATTAATTTAATTTAATACAAGGTTTCGAGCTACAAAGAGCTGCTAGTTAAGAAGAAGAAGAAGAAGCTGTGTGGCTCGAGATCTTGTCTCTTTCACCAATAGAAGTTGGTCCAGTAAAAGATGATACATCATCTACCTTCTCTCTCTTGTTAACAGTTTTCTCAGAATTAGATTTATTTGAAATGTTTCATTTTTGATGAAAAGTTATAAACATTCTTTTTTTAATGTGCAATCATTTCCCTTATCTTGCTATCTCTTTGTTTACCCACTCATTTTCCCTTTTAATATTTTTGCCACTAAAAATGTGTGAGAGAAGGGGAATGGGAGAGGAGGAAATAAAAAAAATCTCAGGAAATTTTGAAAAACGATTTTTAAAAATTCTAAGGAAAATAAATTGGTATTTTTGACTATTAATACTAGACATTGTAGAGTCAGAGAGTGGAGTATCAGTATCAGCTCTCAGGTGGATTTGTTGGAAAGAGAACCCAATCTCTAACTGACTCTCAATCAGATCTGACCCTCTGTACATATCTTTTTTTCCTGAAGGAGACAAATGCATTATTTGTCCAAACAACTGGATACAGCATGGGAAGGACTGTTATGAAATTTCTCCTGGTATAAAATCTTGGTCTGTATGTAAAGAATATTGCTCTTCTCTGGGCTCCAGACTGCTGAAGATAGACAGCAAGGAAGAGCTGGTAAATTCTATTTCATTTCTTTAGAATTCCTGTATATCCCAAACTACAAATAACTGATTTGTCAAAGATGGGGGAGGAAGAGGTTATATAATGCACTGATGTGTCATATTGCCATATGATTTTATGGGGAAAATACATATCAAATTGGACTGATACAAACAGTAAAATTGTCCAAACCCCTCAGAGCTATTAACTTATCACTCTCCATTCATCCCTACTTGATAGCCTTGGAAAATAAGATTTGTCTTGATAACAGTACCTTTTCTACTCATAATATGGACATTGGCATGATCTGAATCCCTCATCCATACCAGCTGTATCCTCAGTTCCAAAGGGACCCTTAGCTAATCTCGTGTATTCGAGAAGTGGAAAGAATTTAGAATTATCACTGATTTAAGCAGTTAAAGAAATTGAGAGTATGGCTTCACTGCAGTTTTAACACAAGTTATCTATACTAGAGTTATTTCTCTTGAATTAGTCTAGCTGGAGTGAGAGCAGACACAGTGTGAAATAACACTGGAGCTGCTGTGTCCACACTAGCACTCAACTCCTCTATATGTACCACCAAGACTTCTGGGGGTGTATCCCATGATTCTTAGCACAGTAGTAAGCTGAGTTTCTCTGAGTTCTTTCCCAGTGAATTGTGGGAGAACTTCTCTGTTCTTTCTAGGCACATGGGGGTAATTGTTCTCTAATGCCTTCCCACTAGCAGTACACAAGTGGAGCTAGCCTGCATCCAAACTATAGAGTCATCATGTTAGCAGCAGATGAGATGTGTTAACTCAAGGTTTAGCCTATGCACCCTGGCAGACCAGACAACTCAAGTTAAAAGCACTGCAATTAAGGATTCTTGTTTGTGGATGGGACTCTAGCTCCCATGCAGCCCCCTCAGTTGGAATCACTGTATTCCTCCATGGAGACGAGGGGAGGTAAACTGGGGGAAAGTGTCTTTATAAAACAAACCCCCCATATTATGGCCCCTTTTCTGGGTGTAAGGAATTCTGTGATTAGCCAGCTGGCAGTCGGACCTACATAGAACATTAGCCATATTCCTTTCCTTCAAATCCATATAACTCTAGGAAGGGCAGAAGACTGAGTTGTGTTATTTTTTTTAAGAGGTGGTAAAACATTATTTTCAAATTTTTGAATAAAACTATATTGTTTGAAAACTTTTTTTTAAATACAACAAAAATCAAATTTTCAGTGTTCTAGTTTTATAGGTTTTCTGCTCCCCCCCTTCCCCCTTACCTCAATCTATTTTCCAACTTGAAAAGTGGGGAGTAAAGCAAAATAAGGGGGGGTACTGCAGGGAAGAGGTTTTTCATTGCTTCTCCCCCTTTCTTTCTGTCTCCCTCTCACTTCTTCCCCACTTTTAACATGGGGGAAAAGAAGGAAAAATAATAAAATGATGAGGGGAAAAGAGTAGAGATGGGGGAGATAAAAATCTGGAAATCAAGAATCAAAAAACTTTTCAGTTGTCAAAAACCAAAATGGAAAATGAAAAAAAAATGTAGCTAGTATTGAAGAATCTGTGGGAAACATTTTGATTTTGGTGAAAATTCATATTTTATGGAAAAAATTATCAGTCAAATTGCTGCCAGTTCTACCATATTTTTGTCTTTCTTTTTTCTCCTCCATAGGACTTCATAAAACCACTGACAAGTTTTCCTTTCTGGATGGGATTATTGTATAATGAAACCAAAGGCTACTGGCAGTGGGAAGATGGCACTGCTCTCACCACTGATGTGTAAGACTTTGCTACTATTTCTCTGTGTATTTATTGCAAATCTTTACAGGATGCAAACCTCAGAAGTGTGTGTGTGTGTGATTCACTGGATCAGGACTGCAATCTAGCATAAATCATCCTGCTTCCCAGTTTGTGCCTAGTAGCAGGAAGGGTGGAATATGTCCTGGACAGAACTGGCGGAATGAAAAACTTTTAATCTAAAATGGCCTTTTAATTTTTTTTAAATGTTTGCTTTTTCTGATATTTTTAATCTAAACTTTCTATGGCAATAGAGGGTTTTTTTGCTTACACTTTTTTTAATGTCTTGTTCACTGAAAAATGGGTTTTTGGTAAACAAAATTGTTTTGAAGAATCATTCTGATAACTTCACCAAAAAATTGGAAAACCCCCAAGTGGATTGGCTTTGAACCCTGTGAAATGGAAACAACTTTGACTTTTTTCCTGATTTCTCCCTCCTTTCCCCAACAGTAGTCCTAAGGTTAAGGAAACAATTATTTTTTTTATCTGCCAATAATTTCTATGGAAAAAAAACAATTGTAGGTACAATTCCACGTAATTTTCTACATTATTTCTGAAATGAACACTGAAAGGTTGTGCAGGTCAGGTCTTTGAAGTGTTGAAAAAAGCACTGTTGAATACCAGGGCCCAAATAACTGGGGATGCTGAATATCAGGAATAAGGGGCATTAGTATCCCTCTGCCCTGTACTTCACTCTAGTCAACATTACTAGCTTACTGTTCTCATAACCTCACTTCCTTTTTTTTTAAAAGCTACTCTGCTCTTCACAATTATACTTTGTTATCGTGGTAACTATTTATAATTTTTGATATGTGACTTGTCTGACTGACAGTAAAATGTCTCTTCATCCCAGGTTTCCAAGTCTGAGAAGTTACCATGGTCCATATTGTGCAACACTGAAAAACGGAAAAGCCTTGGGCTATTCTTGTGAAAGCATATACTTGTGTATGTGTGAAAAGGGTCTGTTTAGCTAAAGTCTTCTGTAATGGCACAAGAACTAACATAGAAAGTATGAGGTCCTATTTTGGAGCATCCAGTTTCTACTGTTGCCTATATTTATAAGGCTCCATCTTGTATGGTGCTGAGTATGGAGTCCAACTTAAGTCATCCAACTCCGACATAAGTTATTTAAATTCTGAGCATTGAGGTCCTGTTTCAGCAGAGCACAAAAAAGGACAGGGTCCCTACTATGCTGTTAAAATTCTCTGCTGTGCTCACAGAAAGTCCTCTTTCAGTAGGAGGAGCAATGACCACACTCCACTTCACCAACCAGCCTTTTCTTCTTGGCCCTTGCTGCTGCTATTGTTCATCGGTTCCAAAATCCAGACCAGCCTCCAGAATGTGACGCTGCTGTGGAGCCAGCTTGAGGCTACTGCCCCCAGGATTCACCCATCTCACACGGAGAATCTTTTATCTCCTGTTGCCAAGATATCATTTTTTATACAAAAACTCTTCTTTTTTTTTTGCTTCTAATTGTGATTTTTTTTTGTCCTGTGCCAAGAATATTTTTTTTTACCTATGATGTCCATATTTGATGACGTACTATTAAACAACTGAAACAATGTTCTAATTCTTTTACTACTTTGGCTTTGAGCGGTCCTCTTTAACTCCCTGTCCCCAATAACATTATGCCACCTAACAACAATCAGAAAGGAAACCATGGAGCAGATTTAGATCACTTCTTACTAGAGACCTTACTCTGATGCAGTGGTTCTCAACCCACAGCCTGTGGGCCACTTGCAACCCAATCAGCACACAGCTGCAGCCCATGTGACATCCTCAGGGCCACACAGGTCGTATATATATTGTGTGGATGTGGCCCATGTAACACAGAGAGCTGCATATGCAGCCCACGATGGTAAATAGGTTGAGAACCACTGCTCTGGTGAAATTGGAAGAGAGCTCACTGGAGAATGGGGGCTCTTACCCAGCCCTTCCTTTGGCTAGAAATGGAGAGAAGAATCCATCAAGGCAGAGTTTCCCCACTATCACGTTAAAGAAGTCCAAGCGTAAGCCAGGATCGCTCAGTGTGGTGCTGTCCCCCTCTGGTAGTGGCTAGACCAGCTGGAGATTGATGATCCTGCTAGAGCCTGGTCAAACAGAGCTGAGTCTTTCAGATTAGACACTAGAGGCTCATGGATTAAGATCCACCTGTCCTAGATTTGATTCTTACTGCTAATGATCCACCTCAAGGAATCATTCAAATAAACAAAAAATGTATGTGCTTGTCTCAGACCCTGGCCATATAAGTACATATGTGCAGCAGTACCATTTAATTCTTTCATTGGAGCCAGTAGTTTCCCCTGACTCCTTGGACAAAGTTGAGTTGAATGAAAGGGCATGGGGGGGGGGAACAAGGAAAGTAAAGCATGTACAGGGGTGAACTGTTTGCTATTGGTTTATTTCATAGAGATTCTGGCTTAGATTTCCTCCACACCTTGAGTGGAAAACAGGCAAATGTTTCCAGGAATTGAAAGAACACAATTCTGCCCAGCCCTTAAAAACCCAGCACTCCACCCAGAAAACCTCTGCAACAATCACCATGTCTCAGATCTCCCAGTGTGAGATCAGCATCATTACTCCCATTTTACAGACAGGGAACTGAGACACGCATGCCCAGATCCACAAAAGGACTTAGGTGCTGTGATGCTGAGCACCATAGTACCAGACTTAAAAGTGTCTAGAAAAACCACAGAAACAACACTGGGATCCATACAGCCTGAGCTAGGCAACTAGGCTCCCTGTACAATGAATGGGGAGAGACAGACACCTTAGAATGCAAAGTACAGAAGCCAGCATGGTAGGCAGGGAGCAGCCTAAGCTCCCCAATGGGAGATGTTGATAGGAGGGGTGTGTGTGCTAAATTCTGCCCCCTCACAGAGATAGATGCTTAAATCCTGGCTTCAGAGAGGTGCCTATCTCTGCTAGCGATCCACACATAGAAACCCCTCTCCTGGGGTCAGGTGGTTTAAGTGCCTAAGTAATTTCTTGTGAAAATGAGTCAGGTGCCTGCCTCATTTCACACCAAATGGTTAGAGGAAAGGACCTTATAACTTTTAGCCTAGGGTGCTCACTGGGATGTGGGAGATCCACATTCAATTCCTCCCTTTGGCGAAGTGGAAGAAAGGATTTGAACAGGTGGTCTCCCAGTTCTGCGGCAAGTGCTCTAACCAGGGCCGTGGAATATGCTGATATAGTGCTCCCTCATTATCTCCTGCTGAAGCTGTTCCACTTTGGCTAAATAGTGAAGATATCATTGGGCCAACACAAGAGTGTGAGAATGACTGTAGTCCTGTGGCAAGGGGACTCACATAGGGAGTAAGAGACCCTGGGTCAAATCCCCCTGCTCCAATTGCTCGTTCATTATTTTGCCACAGTTAAACAGCTTCAACACAAGAGAATGAGGTGTAGGTGCAGATTTTTGATAGTCCAGAGCCCAGTAACATGTTTAAACCACTGCCAGCAGCTGGAATACCAATTGTTATGCTTATTGCTGAAAGCAGCTAAAAGGAGGCCTTTCTGAAAGCTTAGCATAACTAACAGACCAGGACGGGAGGGGGACGTAAGTGACCTAGAGGAGTAAACATGACCCTGTGCCTTCCTGTCTTCAGTTGTTTTCCCAAAGCATGTGGTTTTGCAAGATGGAAAGTCTCGTAATAGTTAGCTATTGCTATATAGCTGGTTAACTAATAGAAACTTCCCTGCCTGACAGATGGGAAACTGCCCACCACACAGGCTGGAAATCTCCACACTTAACTTAGCTTCTATTCAGCCATTTTGATAATGAACAAGTTATGCAGTACTAACAAGTTGGCTATAAAAAGAAAAGAAAATCTGAGCTCGATGGACACTTGAATACCTCTCAGTTCCCCAGCAGACGGCCGGCTGCCCACTGGATGCCTGCAGTTATTCAGTTGAGACCTCCTCAAGAGCCTGGGTAAATATGAATCTGGGATTTTTTGGGGTGTTTTACTAATTTGTTGTGGACATGTGTAAGTGATTGAAACTAAGTAAAGTATAGCTTTAAGTGAGAGCACTCTTGTATTGTCCTGTTTGTGCCAGCCATCTATCGGTCGGACGGCTGTGTCTCCATTGATTTATTTCCCGATATTGCCTCACACAAAGTTACGAAGAGCTTTGGGTTGAAAGTTTTACTCACGAAAGTTTATGCCCAAATAAATCTGTTAGTCTTTAAGGTGCCACCAGACTCTTTGTTGTTTAGGTAACAGAAGGACCTTCCTCCACATCAGAATATCCCATAACTCAGTGGTTTGAGTACTCTCTTGAGAAATGGGAGATCCCTTGTTCAAGTCCTTTTACCCACCTCTGCAGAGATGGGGCACTTGAACCAGGGGTCACCAGCATCCTAGATCAGTACTTTAACCACTGATCTAAGGGTTATGAGGCACACAGCACCACTACCTTCTCCTCTGGCCATATTATGAATGGGTCCTGGTCCAGTAAGTAGCCTCTGAAAACAGGTGAGGTCTATAGAGGATTTGGACACCATTCCATAGAGACTGAGAAAGGTAAATCCTCCCAAAGGATGCATGTGTGAATGCATACTTATATTTTTCATTTACATTTCCCCCCGAAAGTGTTGTCATTGAACAAGGAATGTTGATGATATTCATGATTGTTTTAAGGGTTATAAACACAGTTGCCAACTTTCACATGGTAAATAAGCACACCGACTTTCACAATAAGCCAAAAATCAAGCTAATCCCATTTCAAAACAAGGCCAAAACAAGCCAATCCCTAAGAATCTCAACACTCTATGTGACTAGATCTTCCTAATGTGCAGTCTGGGATTGTGGTGGGCCTGCTGTGCACCCCTGACTCTCTCCCCCCCTTACCCCTGCTTCCCCTCCCCATGTTTGCCGGGAGCTGATAAAAGAAAAAGAAGCAACAAGCTACAAGCCCAACAAGCTAAAATCCAAAAATCCAAAAACAAGCAACTCTCAAGCCAATTAAGCCAAAACCAAGCCCAATTTCTGCATTTTTTGACGGCATGTCTGGTTATAAATAAACTTATGTATGTATAGAGTGAGAGAGAGAGCAAAAGAGAGCGATTTAGTAAAGTTTTTCTTTAGTGATTTTTTTCCCCACTCTCTTTCTAGCTGAGATTTGACTCTATAACAGGGGTTGGCAATCTTCGGCATGTGGCCCATCAGGCTAATCCACTGGCGTGCCGCAAGACATTTGTTTATGTTGACTATCCTCAGGCACGGCCCCCTGCAGCTCCCAGTGGCCAAAAGAGAGCTGCGGGAAGCAGCGGCCAGCGCGTCCCTGCCCAGGGTTGAAGCTCTTTCCCCATTCTCCAGATTATTTGAATTTTTGCTTATCCGATCTGGCCCCAGTCCCAGTCCCAATTAGATCAGACAAATGGGGATCCACTGTAGTTAATATATGTTTTTATTTTTTCACAAAATGTAAAAATTAAAGATTCTCTGTAAAAATGCAAACTCTGCATTTTCCCATGGCAAACGGATCACTGGGATCCCTGTTTATCATTTTTGCTAACTTAATATATCAGTTACCATAGTGCTTCACTTATGGGGAAAACATATTGGGCAGAATTTGCCAAACTTCTGATATGCTGTGAACATGTGCTATTTCTCTGAGAAAGCAGAATACTGTAGCCTGGATGCCCCGCATGCATGTTCCCATGTACTTATGGTGCCTGCATCCGTGTGCATTTCTTGCAAGGAATCTGGTATGGGGTCTGTCAGGATATTAACTAATTAATTAGCCCTGCATCGGGCAGTGTCAGCTTCATCCTTACCCATAGCATCCAGAATACAACAAAACAAAACTCTTCAAAAATGACTCTGGGGGTATAAAGAAAATGACCCACTCTCAGCTCTTCACTAGTTATAATTATCTTGCAAATGGCATGGTCAAAAAATAAAGTATGAGAAATGAACAGTTCTACAAGCAGGTCTCAGGAGGGTTTGTGGATCAAAAGACCCTGGTCTCAGATTGCATCACACTCAGCAACACAGAAATCTGATCTACCTGATATTCCTAAATTGGTATTTTCTTCTGAAGCAGAAGAGTGCACACTTTACCCAGAGAACTGGATACAGCATGGAAAGGACTGTTACCAAATAAAACCTTGGTTCCAGACTTCTGAAGATAGACAGTAAGGAAGAACTTGTAGAGTCTATTATTCTTTTCCTTTTGTTTCTGTATATCCCAAACTGCAAATACTGACTACTCCTTCACACATGGACCCAAGGTACAAGTAGCCTATCAGTTTAAGGGGATTTCTTACTTTTTCATAGTTAGAACAGGTTGGAAATATTTCAACATAAGTTTTTCATGGTAACTGAAACTTATTACTTTTTATAAAACTTTTGCTGGGAAGTTTTTCATGTCTAGGAAGGAACATCTGATGAGAGAGAGCATGAGTTACCCCAGAATGGCCAATAGCCCAGTGGTTATCTGGGTTATGTGAGATCCAGATTCAAGTCCCTGATTTGCCTGATTCAGAAAAGGGACTTGAACCTGTCTCCTGGATCAGAAGTGAGTATCCTCATAACCAAGCTATAGCCTATTATGGGGGAAGGGGGACGGTGAGGGCATATATCTGTGTCATGGGCAGTGTGGTGCACTGTTTTTTCATGAATAACTTAGAAAGACCTCTGTTTCTTCCTGAGGTAAAATGATAAAATATTTCAAATTGCAAAAAGTTTCACACATGGGAAGCCATTTCCCACCCAGCTCTACTTGTATTCCCTTGCATGGGAACATAGTTCCACTTATGACTCACACTAACGTAGAAATGTGACTAATTGATTGAAGGAGTAAAAGGAAGAGAGTTTGGGAAGAATGCTATAGCCAGCCTAGGTGTGGGTTGGTTCCCAGTTTCATGCTCAATAGCAGCAGCTGGGTGTGGGAGTTTTTTGTAGGCTCAGCATCTCTATGGCTAGTGGTTTTTGTTGATAAGTGTGAAATCTAGCTTTCATTTTCTGTTGTGATCTCACCCAGGGCTGGCTCCTGCTGGCATAATGTGCTTCAGTGTTGAGGGAAAGAATCTCTTGCGTCTCTGAACGAGGACTGTTCTGACTAGTATAGGAGCATAGACCGGCTCTCAAAGAAATCCTGCACAGTCCTTTAAAACTGGAAAAATGATGACTGTTTCATCTGTCTCTTCGTTGGGAAGTGTAGTAGTTAAATGGAAAAATGGTCCTAAAAGAAATGGTCCTCGGAGGAAAAAATGGAGACAATCATGTGACTGTCCAGTAAGAGATCTGATCTCTTTAGGTGCTTCATTAGCCAAGTTCCCTTCCTTCCTATCCATACAAGGGCAGGAGTGGAAGTGGGAGACTGAATAGGCCTGGTCAACAATTAAAAGTTTTACCATGTAAGTATGTTGGTTAGGGATATAATTTTTACCATTATGTTTATACCAGTCAAAGGCCTAGTGTGGATGCAGTTATATTGGTATAAAGGTGACTTACAGGTCTGTCTCATCTTACGCTGGGGTTACGTTCCGCAGTCAGTGCCTAAAGCGAAAATCGCATATAGTCAAAATTACATTGAGTGTAATGGCAGGCGGAATCGCCCGCACCACAGAAACAGTATTTAAATAGTTATTTTTCTCTCTTTTTTTTTTTTTTGTTTGGTTTTGCCGACTGCGTAAAGCTGAAATCGTGCATGTTAAATGCGCCTAAGATGCGACAGACCTATATACTAATATATGATAACTTATTCTTCTAATAGGGGTTTGCCACTAACTATGTAAATACAGTTAAAGCAGCAAAACTTTCTAATGTAGACTAGCCCGTCTAGAGGGGTGAAATATTGGAACGGCCTTCCGAGGGAAACGGTGGGGGCGACGGACCTGTCTGGTTTTAAGATTAAGTTAGATAAGTTTATGGAGGGAATGGTTTAATGGTAAAACATAGTAGCCAAGGAAAACCAAGCAATGGTACGGAAATAGTATAATGGCCAACAGGGGTCAGGCTAGAGACTCTTGCCTACATGCTCGGGGTCTTACTGATCGCCATATTTGGGGTCGGGAGGGAATTTTCCTCCAGGGTAGATTGGCTGAGCCTCTGGAGGTTTTTCGCCTTCCTCCGCAGCATGGGGCAGGGATCACTAGCAGGAGGGTCTCTGCCGATGAAGTCACTGAAACACAGGATTGGGGACTTCAACGGCAGAGTCCAGGGAAGGGTTTTGTGGCCTGCGGCATGCAGGGGGTCAGACCAGATGATCATGATGGTCCCTTCTGACCTTAAAGTCTATGAGTCTATGAGTATATGAGCCCTTAGATGACATATTTGTGCTTGTTCCCGATGGGATTCGCTTTCTCTTTCTGCTCTCTCTTGGCATAGGTGCAATGTGCCCAGCCATTTAATAGCATCTTCTTCAGCCAGGTGGAGAGCTGGCACCCACCATCAAAATAAGTCAGCAGGCATGCATCAAGAACATGCAACATAGTTTGAAGTTGGCAGCAGCTGCATCGTGGATCATTTGAAAAACCTCATTTGAAGAAGTTTGCCACATAAGTGCCGTGACCTGTTTCGAACCAGTTCAAAGATGACCACAGGTGCCTTGGCACATCAAAACCCAGTGGGCAGATGGTTGTGTTGGTGACGAGAGAGTGATTAATGACTGTTGTGTTGCCCGTTCGCTACACCAAGCAGATCCCATTGTCATAGAATCATAGAATATCAGGATTGGAAGGGACCTCAGGAGGTCATCTAGTCCAACCCCCTTCTCAAAGCAGGACCAATCCCCAACTAAATCATCCCAGCCAGGGCTTTGTCAAGCCAGGCTTTAAAAACCTCTAAGTAAGCAGATTCCACCACCTCCCTAGGTAACCCATTTCAGTGCTTCACCACCCTCCTAGTGAAAAAGTTTTTCCTAAAATCCAACCTAAACCTCCCCCACTGCAACTTGAGACCATTACTCCTTGTTCTGTCATCTGGTACCACTGAGAACAGTCTAGATCCATCTTCTTTGGAACCCCCTTTCAGGTAGTTGAAAGCAGCTATCAAATCCCCCCTCACTCTTCTCTTCTGCAGACTAAAAAATCCCAGTTTCCTCAGCCTCTCCTCATAAATCATGTGCTCCAGCCCCCTAATAATTTTTGTTGCCCTCCGCTGGACTCTTTCCAATTTTTCCACATCCTCCTTGTAGTGTGGGTCCCAAAACTGGACACAGTATTTCAGATGAGGCCTCAACAGTGCCAAATAGAGGGGAATGATCACGTCCCCCGATCTGCTGGCAATGCTCCTACTTATACAGCCCAAAATGCCATTAGCCTTCTTGGCAACAAGAAGATCCCATTGTCATATCCTGTGATGGCATAAATGACCATGAAGGATGTCTAGAAGAGAGGTGAGCTGGCAGGTGGTTAAAGTGATCTGCATACAAAGGCAGGTCACTATTCTCACAGATCTTGGCCAGCAGTGTGAGGGAGGCTTCCTTATGGCAAATATGGGGCGGTGCTATGCTACTAAGTATTGGCAACCACGGCAACGGAGTGGCATGTAAAGTCCTGGTAACAATACGCATAGCTTTACAAAGCTCTACATCAACCAGTCTCGTATGAGACAAGCAACACCAGACAGGAAAACAGTACGATGCCGTTGAGTAGCAGAGGGCAAGGGCTGTTGTTCTAAGTGCCTTTCTGTTTTACTGAATGGGATTATCCTCTAATGAAGTCAAAATGTCTTGACACTGAGAAGTTGGCACAGCTTCCTCCACTACTGTGTAAGTTCTGTCACTGACCTAGACCTGCTCAGTTCCCTGTATACTTATTGCAGAATCTAAACAAGGAGCACAGATGAGAAGCAAATGGAGAGGGAAGCACTGAATCTTGAGATCAGAAGTGTTTTTGACTGGGTGAGGATTGCAGTTTAGTGTAAATTTCCAAGCCTTCTAATGCAGTCCATGTGAAAACCACATGCTTATTAATGATTGATGAGGCTTATTTAGCTACAATTCACATTCTTCAGCCTATGTGTTCTATTTCATTCATTACTATTATTGGGCAGGTGCATGTATCTTCAGATTATTTTCTTCTGCTTAGTATTATTCATTTTTCCCAGTAAATGTGAATTTGATTTATATTTACCATCCTCATTAGTCTGCGTTTGAAAATAAGCAGGAGATGCTTAGGGCAGAGACTGCTATTTATACCTAGAATGGAACAGGAAGATGTGCATGTAAAGTCTATGGAGTATTGACAAAAGCTCGGTGGTGACCCAGGACTATTCTAAACAGAAGGGCTGCTGGGCAGGATTGAGGGGCATTGGCACAGCTATATGGGGAGACCAAAACTGGAATAGTAGGGGGTGTAAATCAGGATTGAGCAACAACAGTATCTGTCTGCACTATAACTCATTCTAATCAATTCTAGTTATCTTCATGAGTACTAGTTAATATTTATCAACTTACCTACTTTCCACAATTATCTCAGTGTTAATAACGTAATGACTTGTCAGGCAGACAGAGATATGTGTCTTTCCAGCCCAAGTTATCCCAAGTGTTTGGTTACTATATTGCTTACTGTGGAATTTTGGCAAATGGAGATGCCCATGCATATGCTTATGCAAATTGAGTAGCAATATTTGTGAGAAGAGGACTGTTTGCTAAAGTCTTTGGAATGGGAACAAGAAGGTACATAAAAAGAAGAACTATAAAGGAGATCTCCCAAACAAAAAGAGAACTCAGAATAATCACCACCTTTTGACTTTGTTGGAATTGATTTGTTGTTTTTATACTATTCAGCAAAACTACCTTGATATTCTGTGCTGTAATCATTCTGCTTTCAGTGAGTTTATAAAGGAGGATTTGGGAATTAACTCTTCCAGTGAGGAACTAGAACCACACCCACTGCCAAACATCACCAATCAGCTTTCTGCTCTTGGCCCTTGCTTCCTGGAACATAGTTTCCTAGGAGATGGGCTAAATCTGGAGCCTTATGAAGAGTGACTATTGCTTTGCATCTGATTCTGAATTCAGCCTGCCCCATCAAACAATTTTACTGTTTATGTCCTGTTGTCTAGATATCTTTACTATACATGGAACTTTGTTTTGCCTCTAAGCATTCTTTACTCTTGTTCTCTGAGTGAGGTCCTCTTTACTTAGACATTTTCCATTTAAAGGAAATAATGCTTTTTAGTCTCTTTTAATAGTTATCTTGGCTTTAGGGATTACTTCTATTTTTATTCCTCTTCCTGCCCCTTATTCTCAAAACACCATTTAAGAGGAGAAAAAGATAAAGCAGGAGCAGCTTTAAATACATCTCTTACCATAGACTTTACCATGATTTCCAGAGAAACAATGAGTGCAGAAAGTAGATTTGTTTTTCTACTCCTCAGTTCATTGTATAATCTCAACTGGTTTTAGAAGAATTTAGGTGAGCAGAACAGGAATCTGATTTTTAGTTCTTCACTGAAATATATTTCATATATGCTTGGAAACTCTTCATTATTTATTATTGCCATTTTGACAGCATTTGATAATGAAGTTTGGGAACAGAAACTGATGTGTGCTGAGTCAATTTTTGGTCTTTGGCCCTGATCTGCCAATTCTTTCATGGAAAAAGTTCCAGTTACCTTTGTGACAGGTATGGCAATTTCCTGACATATCCTTGGGAGATTGTATTGAATTAAGTTTAAATATCTTTGGGATCCATTATATTAAATTCATGGTTTATGTGGTGGTGTGAGCTCGGAGTATATGTCTCATGGGAGGAGCTGTGACAGATGTGAGATGTGGGGGGGGGGGGTTAAGGGACTATATTGAACAATGTGCCAGGCAAGAATGGACTTTTGGAACAAAAAGCGTTAAGTAGTTTTCTTGGGAAATATGTAGGGGGAGGTGAATGCCAACTCCCCACCTCCAGTTATGCAAAAACCCAGCCTGTTGAAGCTGTGCCCTGAGAAGGGGGTTCATAGTCTGTTGATCACCTGTTATGTGAGTTCAAGATCAAAGGCTTATGCTGTATAAAGGAAAGACTGAATTATTCGCTGTTGTTCTGGTTCTGAATCTGAAACATGTATGAACTTGTAAATCCGGGGAGAACCCAGTTGTCGGTCTTGAAGGACTGATACCTAGCAGAGACCGAGGTTGGAGTTCGGATGAACTCTAGTAAGTTTTTAGCATGTGTATAGGGTCACTTCTTGTTTTTAATATGTTGTATTTGTATCCTCAGAATAAGTGTGCTTGCTTATAAAGAGCTGTGTGGTAACTTGTAACCACTGGCAATACACTTGTCATAACTTCTGAGAGAAAGAAAAGCACAGATGTTGGCTTCTTTGGGTGGAGTGGCTGGCTGGGGATGTCACAGTGAACTCAGACAACTGTACGTTCTGAAAAAAACCCTGGTCAGTAGAGAGAGACATTCAGGCCTCTTCCCCAGAGGGAACAGCTGCGAGCTGGAAACCTTTAAGTGGATGCTCTCGGTCTACTGTGGAGAGGGAATAGATGTACAATTACCCTGAACTGTGACAAACTTAAATATCTCTTCCTCTGTGACCATGACAACTTTTGACAGCTAAATTCTACAGGAACAATGGAGTTGTCAATCACATGAGTAACACCAGACAGCACTGGAGACAGATATCTCAGTAGCTGTCCAGAAACATGAAGCTCCCTCCTAGAACTAAGTCATCAAGGCCACAAATGTTTCACCTTTAGAATGAAATTGAAAATCTCACCTCTGATAGCCACCCACCCACACAAACAAAGAATGAATATTTCCTTCCAGCTGGGGGATGGTAAGGCAAATGTGTGTCCTGTGTCTTTCTGTTAAAATATATCTGCTGATTAGGGCTGTCAATTAATCACAGTTAACTCATGCAATTAACTCAAAAAAATTAATCATGATTAATCGCAGTTTTAAGCGCACTGTTAAACAATAGAATACCAATTGAAATGTATTAAATATTTTGGATGTTTTTCTACATTTCCATATATATTGTATTGTAAGAACATAAGAACAGACATACTGGGTCAGACCAAAGGTCCATTTAGCCCAGTATCCTGTCTTCCGACAGTGGCCAATGTCAGGTGCCGTAGCGGGAATGAACAGAGCAGGTAATCACCAAGTGATCCATCCCCTGTGGCCTTTTCCCAGCGTCTGGCAAACAGAGGCTAGGGTCACCATACCTGCCCATCCCAACTAATAGCCATTGATGGCCTATCCTCCATTAACTTATCTAGTTCTTTTTTGAACCCTGTTATAGTCTTGGCCTTCACAACATCCTCTGTCAAGGAGTTCCACAGGTTGACTGTGTTGTAATTCTGTGTTGTAATTGAAATCCAAGTGTATATTATTTTTATTACAAATATTTGCACTGTAAAAATGATAAACAAAAGAAATAGTATTTTCCAATTCACCTGATACAAATACTGTAGTGCAATCTCTTTGTCATGCAAGTGCAACTTACAAATGTAGATTGTTTTTGTTACATAACTACACTTAAAAACAAAACAATGTAAAACTTCAGACCCTACAAGTCCATTCAGTCCTTCTTCTTGTTCAGCCAATCGTTAAGACAAAAAAGCTTGTTTACATTTGCAGGATATAATGCTGCCCTCTTCTTATTTACAATGTCACCAGAAAGTGAGAACAGGCATTTACATGGCACCTTTGTAGCTGGTATTGCAAGGTATTTATGTGCCAGATATGCTAAACATTTGTATTCCCCTTCATGCTTCGGCCACCATGCCAAAGGACATGCTTCCATGCTGATGATACTCGTTAAAAAAATAATGTGTTAATTAAAGTTGTGACTGAACTCCTTGGGGGAGAATTGTATGTAACTCTGTTTTACCCATATCCTGCCATATATTTCATGTTATAGGAGTCTCGGATGATGACCCAGCACATGTTGTCCTTTGTAAGAACACTTTCACTGCAGATTTGACAAAACGCAAAGATACCAATGTGAGATTCCTAAAGGCAGCTACAGCACTTGATCCAAGGTTTAAGAATCAGAAGTGCCTTCCAAAATCTGAGACAGTCCAATGCGGAAACTACAGAACCTGAACCACCAAAAAGGAAAATCAACCTTCTGCTAGTGGCATCTGACTCAGATAATGAAAATGAACATGCGTTGGTCCGTACTGCTTTGGATCGTTATCGAGCAGAACCTGTCATTAGCATGGATGCATGTCCCCTGGAATGGCAGTTGAAGCATGAAGGGACATATGAATCTTTAGCGCATCTGGTACGCAAATATCTTGTGATGCCTGCTACCATGTGAACGCCTGTTCTCACTTTCAGGTGACATTGTAAACGAGAAACGGGCAGCATTATATCCTGCAAATGTAAATAAATTTGTTTGTCTGAGTGACTGGCTGAACAAGAAGTAAGACTAAGTGGAGTTACAGGCTCTAAAATTTTACATTGTTTTATTTTTGAATGCAGTTCTTTTGTACATAATTCTACATTTGTAAGTTCAACTTTCATGATAAAGAGATTGCACTGTAGTACTTGTATGAGGTGAATTGAAAAATACTATTTCTTTTGGGTTTTTTAAGTGCAAATACTTGTAATCAAAAATAAATATAAAGTGAGCAGTATACAGTTTGTATTCTTTCTTGTAATTGAAATCAATATATTTGAAAATGTAGAAATCATCAAAAATATTTAAATAAATAGTATTCTATTATTGTTTAACAGTGAGATTAATCGCACGGTTAATTGCGATTAATTTTTTTAATTGCTCGACAGCTCTAGTGCTGATCAAATACTATGGTGATGAGCACAGCATTACATTTGGAGAAAGAGAAATTACACGCAATTTGTAAGAAAAATCGAGGTTGGATTTTAGAGCTGTTAAGCTTAACAGTGTAACTTTAACTTGTAAAGACAAAAGTCTCTTTGCTCTTAACACTTTGCTAAGAGAAGGACATCTCAAACTACCAGGCTGGACTTCCCATGTATGGTTTCAGTTTCTATCTTCAAACAGTATAACATTTCCTCTGTAGGTCACTGCTGGTCCTGTTCTAACAGGCAATTGTACTGTGTGTCTGTCCATGGTATTATATCTCAGAAGGCGGCAGCAGAGAAGTGGATATGGAGGATGAGGATGGATACACCATTTTAAATTTTCGTTCTAGGAATCCAGCCTTCACCCATGAACCTTCAGGAACAAACAAAGGTATCACACCGCCTAAAGCTCCTGATGTTCCCAGTGGTAAGATATTTGCTAGGGATTTTAGTGAAATGGTAGCAATGCTATTCTTAATCTTGAGTCTAGTCTACTGTTTAACAACCAATTTTTCTAAATGATCTAGAATCAGAACGTGTACTCAGATTGCCTGGAAATTTGCTGAGTGTTACAAGGGCTTCGCATAGGGCTAGTGATCCATATTTGGGGGCATTTTGGGGAAGGGGTTCCTCAGATATGACATTCCTTTAAAAACACCAGGTCACATCAGCATTTTACAGTTCTTATAACTTTTTTGCACGCTGCTGTGACTTCTTTCCAATCATGTGCGCTCTAAGTGTTTTGTTGCACTCTGGCCTTTAAACAGTAACCAGTCTGGGAGTAAAGAATTAGGCCTGGTCTATGCTTAAAGGTTTTGCTGGCATAACAAGATTGGTTAGGAATGTGGAAAAATCACAACCCTACTAGTAGGGTTATACTGGCAAAAAAGTCCTTATGCCAGTAGGGTTGCCACCTGTCTGAGATACAGAAAAAACAGACACTGACCACCCCTGCATCAACAAAAAGGGTTCTAGTGCTAGCGATAACTAATTATTACTAAAAGGTTTTAGAGAACCATTTTACACACACAAAATAACAGTGTATTTTGATGTTTGTTTTTTCTTACCTTATCCTAACACAAACCCTCATTCTGGACTATGGGGGTGTGAATTGTAGAGTGCTCCAACATGTCCTAAGTGTGTGTGTGTGGGGGGGGGGACCCAAAACACAAACAAATGAAAAAAGGGCACATGAAAACTTTTAACTGACAAGGCAATACAAAATCAGGCCAGAGCAATCACTCTAAATGCTGGTGTAGATTATTCCATTCAGGGAACTGGTATAAATTCTGAAAAAAAGCACTCTTTTACTGGTTTAGCTACATCTACACTAAGAGGATTTGACAGTATAGCTGTGCTTTGTGATCTATGTCATCTGAAATGTGCAGGGCTGATTGGCTCTTTGTCTGGAGATTTGAGTTGTGTAGTTAATGAAGTGATCTGTTACAGGACGTTCCTTCTCTTAGGAGAACTCCTGTTTTGCCTCAATGCATAAATCACATGGTATTTGTGTTTTTAAAAAATCTACTCTCAAGCGCCGATTAAACTAGCTGGCTGAACATGATAATCTAAACCAGGTTGTATTGTTTGCTAGGGACATGATTTCCATGACAAAATCTTTAAAATATCTTGGCTTTTTCACTTCAAAAAGGGAATGATGGTCTCTGTCACCTCCATTAACCTGGTTCTAAGCAAGCTCTCTGTACGTATCATGGAGTATAGGGGAATGACTTTAAAAAAAAAAGAAGAACAGGAGGACTTGTGGCACCTTAGAGACTAACAAATTTATTAGAGCATAAGCTTTCGTGGACTACAGCCCACTTCTTCGGATGCAAAGAAGTGGGCTGTAGTCCACGAAAGCTTATGCTCTAATAAATTTGTTAGTCTCTAAGGTGCCACAAGTCCTCCTGTTCTTCTTTTTGCGGATACAGACTAACACGGCTGCTACTCTGAAACCTTTAAAAAAAAACTGCTTTTAGACTACAGCATTTGTTAAATATTAAATAAAAGTTTGAAAATTTTGTATCTTTTACTCATTTCCATGCATATTTTCTGTTTACCGCAACAGACAACCAGCCCTATTTACATGTTTTGCTATATTGCTGTCCCAAACAATCTGTAAGAGCCATGTATCTTTTCTAATGAAGAATAAACTTCATAATAATTAAAATATTATTCATCATAACTTTTCCCTTATTGTCTCTCAAGTACAGTTATTACTTTCTTATTTTTGGCCATGGCAAAACCAAGACTGTCTATTTTTTGCCATGTCAAGTAACCAATGTTAAATGTAAGGATTGTCAACAAATAATATATTGATCATCTGAATTTATTTTTTTACCCCAGGAGAATTTCTACTTTTTGTCAAAAACCCCAAACCTGAAAACTTTCATCAAAAAATGGAATGGTTCCAACAGGAAAATCAAAACAAAATATTTAGTTTTGAATTGGCTAACCCATGATAGAATATTTTGGTTTGCTAAACCAAATCAAAATGTTTCGACACTTTCAGATTGAAAACTTCCGTTTTCAACTAATAATATTACACCAAAAATTTCAGCTGAATATTTTTGATTTTCAGTAGATCTGGGCAGTTTTCCCATGAGTTTTCAAGATGTTAAAATTTTTCCTCTCTCAAAACAAGATGACAAAGTAAAAATCTGAAAACATTTCTTCAACTGATAACCCAGAAAAAAATCTAATTTGTTCAAATGCAACATTTCATTTGAATAATCTTGGAACATTTTGTTTTGATTTTGACTTTTTAAAAAATGTTAAACTTTTTTTAGTATAAAATTTTTAGTATACAATAAATATATTGTCCTATTTTGACAATTTTAAAACTTTTTTCAGAGTTGTTTGTTTAGTTAGATTAACCAAAACTGACCCTTTCTTGGGAACAGGTTCAATTAAATGACAGTTTCTAATTGAAAAATGTTTCATTGGCTGATATTAGAACTGGTCGGGAATTTTCTAGTCTCCGCATGATGTTTCAGTTTTTGAGTATTCTATTTTTTGATACAGAGGTTGGCGTTTTTCATGGAAAATAAGAACTTTACATCTATTCAGTAGAAAACCCAAATTTCCATGTAAAAAAAAAGTTATGCATTTTTCAACCTTCTACACTAATTTCGCTAATGGCCCAAATTCATTTTTGCTATAACTGTACTGAAGACAAGGGCATTAAGCCAAACAGAAGAGCAGTGCAGTGGGCTGGGAGATAGGAGGCGAGGGTTATATTCCCAGCTCTGCCTCTGACCTGATGTATGACCTTGGGCAAATCACTTCACCTGTTTCCCCTCTCATCCTTTGTTAAATTTAGATCCTAATGTCTTTAGAGCATGGACTGCCTCTTACTTTGTGTTTGTACAAGGCCTAGCATGCTAGGGCTCTGATTTTGGTTAGGGACCTCCTGTTGTTGGTTTAACACAACAATAATAAATGGTATGTTGTGATTGGCCTGTTTACTTCTAAGCATGAGACTGGATAGGAAGCACCCTTATAGGGAGAAGGGTGAGCAACATAGCCAAATCTCATGGGGAGTGGAGTTGGTAGGTACTGATATTTGGTCACTGGCAATTATGTGGGCTCCTAGCTTAGACAGGTACAACCCAAATATACTCCAGAGTGACACTAGATTCTCGTCTTTCTGTTCACATCTCACTTTTCTTTGTTAGAATCCATCCCTTTGCCTTCCAAATGGCGATGCACAGCACTGATTTTGGGGATCCTCTGCCTGACGCTGCTGGTAACAGCAGGGATCTTGGGTATCCAGGGTAAGTATTTACAAGGAAAAAGTCTAAGGGACAGATTCTGCACTCACTGGCACTGATGAAAATTTGGAGTTAATGCCACTGACTACAGGAGAGAGATTCTATATTTACTCCAGTGCAACTGAGAGCCATTCTCCTTATAAAACTATTTAATATAGTTCAGTGATAAGTAAAAATTCAAATGCAGAGGGGTGACTTTCACCCTAAATAAATATGGTTATATTTTATTATACAATGATCCTCTGACCCACACAAAGGGTGTGGAAACTACCTATATCTGCCCAGCTGGGAATTCCACTAGCATAGGGTAGCATCCATCATAGCTCTTCCTTGCAGACCTCATGAAAGTGTGTGTCAGGGGCAGGCCAGCTGTTCCTAGATGGCAGATGTTCTCTCATAGGCCCTTCCCAGCTGAAGGAGTTTAGACAACCCCTGCAGGCTGCATATCTGGCATAAAGCTAGCTGGAGAATTGGGCAGCTGTAACCAGCTCCTGGGCAGCAGATGGCATTGGCAGAAAATATGTGCCCAGGTAGAGTGGTTTATCAAAAATATTTCATAATAAATAACACATTTTTATTTTAAGAATGCGGCAGTTGTTTTAAAGTCCTTTTGGCGGCAAAAAGACTATGAAAGAAACTTCTGTTTCTCATTCCTCTATAATGCTAAAGTTTGTATACTTACTGTATTTTTAAGAGCAATATTGTATTTTCTTATTCTGCTTTTAAGTGACTCAGGCATCACATTTAGCAAGTGCATCACTGAAAAATCTCTCACAGCAGCTAGAATTACTCCAAGCCAAAAATGCAAACCTCTCAGAGATTCTCCAGCAGCTGACACGTGACGGAGGTAACCATGTGGTGGGACCAGACTAACCTGAGATCTTCCTTGATCAGATAGCTGTTTTTTAGACAAGGGAAATGCAGTAAAGCTAATCTATCTAGACTTCATCAAAACAAGATGGGTTAGGTAATATCTTTTTTACTGGACCAGTTTCCTCAGTGAGAGAGAGAAGATCTGTTAACTCTTTGTTACAACCTTTCACTCTGTGGGGACAGCAAGGACTCAATACTTCAGGGGGCATATGCATCTTCTGGGAGGAAGCAATCACTTATCTTTCTTATCCGTGATTGCTTGGAGAATTATGGAGCAGCACTGGCAAATTCCCAAGGGAATCCTCTCTAGTAATATTGAGATAAAAGAAGATCTGAAAGTTGGGTAAAGGAGGGGTGTGTGTGGAATGTTGTCAACATAAAATCTACAGCCAAAATTCTTAGAGAAAATCAAGAATGTGACTGGTGTGGCCAATATGGGTCCTGAACCACCGGAGAAGCTTCAGTCCACCAGGACTTGTTGACCACATTACCTTACCTGATATCCAGACATCCATGAAACAGCAAAATTGGGAAGCTCATTATAATTTGATATTATTCTTGCACTGGATTTTGTAAATCCACTGACAACTTTTCACTGGATAAGATTATCCCATGACAAATTCTGCATGCCCTGCATGTGGGGAGACAGCTTTGTCTACAGACCTAGAAGGCCCTGGCACATCTAGAAACTTTGATGCTGTGTCTAACCTTGAAGGTACATCAGATGTCCCAATATACTGAGGTTAAAAATATTTCTACTAATGTGAGTCAGAAGTCTAATATATACAAATTATCCCTCATCTCAGTCAGTTCCTTGTGTCAGTAGGGACTGAAAAATAATCTGTGCTATATAGATAAAATTCTACTGCTGCTTCTAGATTTCCCATGACTTCATTTATTATTCCTTTGCAACATTTACATCTTTCTCCACAATTGTTCTTTTAATAGTAAAATGATTTGGCCTGGCCACATACCGCAGCTCTTAGATTTCAGAGTAATTAGATACCGTTGGGAAACTAAGCTAGTGATATAGATTTGAGGGCTTCATTTAGGAATAAACAATCAAATCGGGAATAACTGGCTTGGCAGTGGTACTGCTGGAAAGGATGTAGCAGTTATAAGTTATGTCTACACCGTGTTAAAAGACCTGTGGCTGGCCCATGTCAACGGACTCAGACTCACGGAGCTTGGGCTGAGGGGCTATAAAATTTCAGTGCAGACGTTTGGGCTCCTGGATGGCAATGGGAACATATAAGTCTAATTCTAACCAAGAGAATTCAGTTGTACACACCCATACCCACCCACCCATGCATATTTAGTGGGATATGAGGCCTCATGGTAGAGCAGTGGTGACACAGAACAGCCAGTACGTTACACAATATTCAGTATTAATCAGCATCAGCCATGAGCACAGAAATATGTATTCTCTTTTCAAGGCCACAAATGCAACCTTTGCCCAGAGAATTGGTTCTGGTATGGACAAGTCTGTTACCACCTGTCTACTGAATGGAAAACATGGCAAGGAAGTAAAGATTATTGTTCTTCTCATGATTCCAGACTTCTTAAAATAGAAAACAAGGAAGAACTGGTAATGTCTTTTCCTTCTTCACTTACTGTAGATACCAAACGAGGAATGAATGCGGCAATGGGTGTAGGTTTTATATTGCATGTTCATATTGCCACTGATAAAATGATACCACCTATGCATTGTATTCTTGGTCAGAATCAAGGGAAACTTGGCAGACAATGCATTACATTAGAGAAGGTAATAAAAGACATTTAAAAACTGACAGAAGGAATCAATGGCAATGTAATGTGAAAGGTCCTTCAAACCAGTGCTTTCCACTGCCACATAACAGATGTGAGTATCTCACTCTCCTATGACCAGCAAAGGCCAAGAGTGCTCAAGCGCTGTGGCTGCTTACTATCATTAACCAGGGGAAACACATCCAGTCTTCAGGTATCCATAGGTAGAAGGGCTGTAGCTGTAATGTGAGCTCTTGAATTCTTTGCATCGGTCTTCATGGTTGAGGATATGAGGGAGATTCCCAAACCTGAGCCATTCTTTTTAGGTGACAAATCTGAGGAACAGTCCCAGATTGAAATGTCATTAGAGGAGGTTTTGGAACAAATTGACAAACTAAACAGTAATAAGTCACCAGGACCAGATGGTATTCACCAGGGAAGACACTAGGGAGGGGCATGAATGGTCACATGCCCCTCCCCAGATGCCTTGGGGGGCACATTCCAGAGGGGGTAGGAGTGAAGTTGTCCCTGTCCTGTCCCGCCCACCAGCTGTGCTCAGGCACCTAGCCTGCCTGCTTGAGCTTTCTGGAGTCGCTCTTCCTGCTGCTGCCTGTGATTAAGAAGGGGAGCTTCTTTCTTGCAGCAATGGGGCAAAATGAGAGGGCTCAGGGGAGGGAGGAAAGTGAGCAGGGAGGAAGGAGGGTCCACCAAGGACACTGGGGATGATCCTGGGGATAATGGGGGGGACGGGGAGGCAGCATAGGCCAGGGCTGAGGGTCTGGTTGGGGGAGGGGCAAAGAAGGAGCCATGTGGCCAGCCTGGATGGGTGTCGGGGGGGGGGGGGGGGGAGCAGCAGGGCTAGGGACTAGCAATGGGGGATTTCTGTGTGAGAGAGAGGTTTCTTGGTCTGGGTTCCTCTGGCCACCCAATAAGCTAGACGGAAATCCCTGATGTGCTTTTAGCAATGCACAGGATTCCTTTAAAGCCATAAGGGTAGGAAACAGGTATTTTACTTTAAATAAGGCCCTGCCTAAGTTCCAAATATTGCATGAGTACAGAATCAGACTCATATTTCACTTCTCATGTGATCTGGGCCAGCCTACTAGTATCTGGTGAGCCCTTAAAACTCCAGTGCATTCTCCAAATGTTTGTTATGTGTTGATATTAAATTCAAAGGAGGGAGAGAAAGATCTTGTGGTTAAAACACTGACTTCTCTTTATAAGACCTAAATATTATTATTTTGCCACAGACTTCCTTTATGCAAGTTGCTTAATTTCTCTCTGCCTTAGTTTCCCTATCTGTAAATTCTTAGCTAAGAAGGGCATTTGATAATGAACTTGTCTGCAAAATTTTGGAAGAATGTGCTATAGAAGGACAGAGTATTTATTAAAATATTAGGAATGAGACTTTAAAGAATGGGTGCTTAAGATAGGCACATAGGGCATTATCTTGCATCACTGAACTCAAGGATACCATTGCCGTTGATCTCAATGGGAACATGATCAGAGCCCTAAATCCTTATAGAGGTTCCTAAGTAAGTGTCTCAGTTTTTCAAAGCACCCATCAGTTTCATTTTTGAAAAATTGGGTCACTTATTTCGGAGCCTAACTGGGGCGCATATTTAAACGCGGGGTGAGGGGGAGTCTTGGTCTGTGTGTCTGGAGGTTATTGCCTTCTTTGAGGCAACAATTATTGCTCTTCGGGCATTTTAAAAAAAATCTGCAGCCAACACTTGTAGAACATTTAAAAGCAATTGTCATGCAAGGGTATGGAACTGAGTAACTGACATGTGAGCCATATCAAGGTAACTTGGTGCAAGTTATTCATTCTTCCTTGACTATGAATACATTTTACATTTGAGTCATGCTTGCAAAATTGTTATGAAAATTTACCAGCGAAGGCACAAATTCTACTAACCTGAACTTACAATATTTTAATGAAAGCAATATTTTACTTGCATACCCCCCGCCCCCACCCCCAAAAATTATTTACCATGCATGCATGTTTTGCAAGGCAGACACAAGGCAGACTATGGGAAATGCTTCAGGAATGAGTGCTGATTAAGTTAGCAGTTCCAGAGTTTTGTGACTCACAAGTGGCACTCCCTAAATTAGTAGATTAGGGCCCAATCCTTCAAACATTTCCACACATGTGCAACGTTATTTCACAAGTAGTCTTATTGAAATCAATTAGAGTAGTGATATGGAATGCAGCTAATGCTGGTACATTGATTACATGTCTGAGTACTATTTGCAGTGATTGTACAATATGGTTTCAATCTAAGGACCCAATTCTGCACTTAATGGAGGAGTAAAAACTTTAGCAGAAGCCATGAAGAAGACTTTGCTGTCTTCCTCTTTAACTGTGATATAGCATGGTTTCTCCTGAGAGAAGTAACTGCTGTCTGCTTGTTCATAACTACACTTAAGTGTCCGTACCACAACTCAATTAAATTGTTTAAAGTAGGTATGCTATTACATTTTGATCTAATATGTATTTAAACACCCATATTTTAGCCAAGCTTTACACCTAAGATTTACTTCATGAATTATGAAAACATTTCATCTAGTCATATACCTAAGTGCATTCTATATTAACATGAACAGAACATTATTGCAGTCAGTTCAGGAAAGACCTCCACTCACTGTGCAGCTACAGGGGTTAAAAAGCAAACAAAATGTTAGAATACATATGGAATGGAGACTAAATGGAGAGTAAAATAATGCCAATGTATAAATCAACGGTATGCCCTCATCTGGAATACTATGCACAGATTGGATCGGATAAGGATAAAGCAGAAATAGAGGGAGTTCAGGCATAGTTGCTGAGATTGATCCGAGGCATGGATACGCTCTCATATGTAAAGAGATGGAAAAGACTGGCATGTTTACCAGAGAGATGTGCTAGGATTTTCAGAAGAGCCCCAGGAGTTAGGTGCCCAACTCCCATTGAACTTCAATGGGATTTCAATATCTAACTTTCCTAGGCTCCTTTGAAAATCCTAGCTGAGATGAATAAGAGAGGACCTGATAAATGTGTAGAAAACAATGAATGGTACAGAGAAGGTAAATTGGGAACTTCTGTTCACCTTGTCTCATACTGTGGGAACAAGCGGATATTAAATGAAATCAAAAGGTAAATTCAAACCTTGTAAAGGAAATTATATTTTCACACAATGCAAATCTAGCTTGTGGAACTCACTGTGATCTCATTGAAGCCAGAAGCTGAGAAGGAGTCCAAAAAGGATTAGACATTTATGGATAGTAAGAATATGCAAGTTATAATAGTAATTATACGTTAAAAGAAATACCCAGAGGGATTTTGGAAGGGATATAAACCCTTACCATGCTGTAGGGCATAAACTAACCTCTACTATTGGGGAATAGGAGTAAACTTTCCCTGGGGCACCTTAGACCATAACTAACTACTGCAGGGTTTCTTGAACCTTGTTCTGAAGCATCTGGTACTGGTCACTGTTGATGACAGAATACTGGACTAGGTTGATGGCTGGTAATTTGGGAATTCCTATATTTCTGTGTTCCTGTTATTAGAAACAATTATGATAGATTTTTGGAGTCCATCTAGATTTAAATTGAGGGGATTCAGTTTATATATATATATATATATATATAATAGCTGTTAAATTGACCATGCAATATGAATTCTCTAACCAACTTATATATTAAAAATAAGCAAAACAAAAAACAAAATGAAAATATTAAAATCTTAGTACTAAGCAGCATCTGTTGTTCATCTTGTTAAACTGCCATCTTCACAATAAATCCTGAGTTGCACTGTTTATATTACTGAATGCTGGAGTCAGGGTCAGAAAAGGTGGGTAAATATGCAATTATTTTGTGGATTTCTAATAGTGCACTACAGTGCTGCATTTAATTGTATGTTACCAGCTGCCTCAGCATTCATTTTATTTCTACTTCTTCTGCAAATGAAATATTCTTTTTATTACAAGTCAAAAACTCAGGAGTTAGTGGGATGTTCATGGTTAACAGTAGGCTAATCTTTCTATATAGTTCAGGTATGTTGCTCACTTTGAAACTTTTAAGGTATGGGTCCTCAACCTCATTATAGGCTCACCCTACTTGTGTGAAGAAATATAGGCCTATAATGTTTAACTATGGTTTGAATCACTCTTATGTTCTGTGTATGACAGAGCCATTGAACTTCCTTATGCTACACAGAACAGTTCGTGCACTTGAGTTCCCTTGTGCATCTAGCTATCCCTTCCAATTAAAGGAGGATAGACTGAACATGAGACTTACTTCAGGCCTGAGCTCTATAGAACCTCCCAGTGTCTTGTTTGATTTCAGGAGCTCTACAGAATAATTTTCCAGTTCTAGGTGGTCCATGAATGCCTGTCAGCTTTATTTTCCTCTTGTCAAAGCATCTGTTATAGGGGTACAAATATGTGGTAATTTTTCCAACTTAAAAATAAACCATACAAATTCTTCCTCCTACTAACAGCAGGGAGCATCTCTGCAGACATTTTTCCACCAGATGCTCTTTTTAGGTGTTTCTATATCTAAGGGAGAACACAATTTCCCAAATAGGGAGAGACAGGAATAAATTACTTTTGTGTCCCCTGCTTGTGTATGGACCAGATCACTTGCAGCGATTCTGGAAACATACTTTCTCCTGGGGTCTTTCTAGATCACAAACTGCTTGATCGATAATGATTTGTCAAGTTCCAGTATATACGAAAGATCTAAAGTTGGCTGTAGAGTAATATTTCCTGAAAGCAGGGTTGCAAAAGTGCTTACACTTTTTCTTAAAAAGAAGAACAGGAGTACTTGTGGCACCTTAGAGACTAATACAGACTAACACAGCTGTTACTCTGAAACTTTTTCTTAAGATGGCCACCATCCAAGCCCTGCTTTACACCAGGCCTATGACCGTCAGTCTGGAATTCCCTACAGTTTTAGGAGTCCTGCATTCCTCTCCAGGTGGGCAAAAATGTAGGATCACGGCTAAAGGCACAATGTCAACTTGAAAATCACATTTCTGTCTGAAAATTTGTATCTATTATAGTGACAAGCTAACAAGTAAGATTATGAAAACCAAAGGAAATGAAGGTGTGTGTGCAGGGCTGAAAGAGTCTCCTCTACTTCCCCTCCCCCCTCCCCGTTTGTTTATTTTATGTATTGATAGCATTTTGTGTATACTCAGTTTCACAGTGTCCCTGTAAGGTCTGTCAGCGCTAAAGTTGGGCCGTGCTGCAAGCACTATGTATGAGGCAATGCAATACCACCATAACCTTTAAATTGTGCCCCTTTACTATTTACTAGTTGCCTATGGTATTCACCCAAGAGTTATGAAGGAACTCAAATGTGAAATTGCAGGACTCCTAATTGTAGTCTGTAACCTATCATTTAAATCAGCTTCTGTACCAAATGACTGGAGGTTGGCTAATGTGAGGACAACTTTTAAAAAGGGCTCCAGAGGTGACCCTGGCAATTACAGGCAGGTAAGCCTGACTTCAGTAATGGGCAAATTGGTGAAAATATAGTAAGGAACAAAATTGTCAGACACATAGATAAACATAAGCAACAGAGGGTCCTGTGGCACCTTTGAGACTAACAGAAGTATTGGGAGCATAAGCTTTTGTGGGTAAGAACCTCACTTCTTCAGATGCAAGTCTGGACCCTCTGTTGCTTTTTACAGATTCAGACTAACACGGCTACCCCTCTGATAATAGATAAACATAATTTGTTAGGGAATAGTCAACATTGGTTTTTGTTAAGGGAAATCATGCCTCACCAACCTACTAGAATTCTTTGAGGGGATCAACAAGCATGTGGACCAGGGGGATCCAGTGGATATAGTGTATTTAGATTATCAGAAAGTCTTTGATAAGGTCTCTCACCAAAGGCTATTAAGCAAAGTAAGCAGTCATGGGATAAGAGGCAAGGTCCTCTCATGGATTGGTAACAGGTTAAAAGATAGGATACAAAGGGTAGGAATAAATGACCAGTTTTCAGAATGAAGAGAGGTAAATAGTGGTGCCCCCCCAGGGGTCTGTACTGGGCCCAGTCCTCTTCAACATATTCATAAACGATCTGGAAAAAGGGGTAAACAGTGAGGTGGCAAAATTTGCGGATGATACAAAACTACTCAAGTTACTTAAGTCCCAGGCAGACTGCGAAGAGCTACAAAAGGATCTCTCAAAACTGGGTGACTGGGCAACAAAATGGCAGATGAAATTTAATGTTGATAAATGCAAAGTTATGCACATTGGAAAAGATAATCCCAATTATACATGTAAAATGATGGGGTCTAAATTAGCTGTTATCACTCAAGAAAGAGATCTTGGAGTCATTGTGGATAGTTCTCTGAAAACATCCACTCAATGTGCAGTGGCAGTCGAAACAGCAAACAGAATGTTGGGAATTATTAAGAAAGGGATAGATAATAAGACAGAAAATATAATATTGCCTCTATATAAATGCAGGGTCTCCCCACATCTCAAAAAAAAAAAATTTGGAATTGGAAAAGATTCAGAAAAGGGCAACAAAAATTATTAGGTATATGGAACAGCTACCGTATGAGGAGAGATTAATAAGACTGGGACTTTTCAGCTTGGAAAAGAGACAACTAAGGGGGGGTATGATAGAGGTCTATAAAATCATGACTGGTGTCAAGAAAGTAAATAAGGAAGTGTTATTTAGTCCTCATAACACAAGAACTAGGTGTCACCAAATGAAATAAATAGGCAACAGGTTTAAAACAAACAAAAGGAAGTATTTTTTCACACAACGCACAGTCAACCTATGGAACTCCGTGCCAGAGGATGTTGTGAAGGCCAAGACTATAACAGGGTTCAAAAAAGAACTAGATACATTCATGGAGGATACGTCCATCAATGGCTATTAGCCAGGATGGGCAAGGATGGTGTCCCTAGCCTCTGTTTGCCAGAAGCTGGGAATGGGCGACAGGTGATGGATTACCTGTTCTATTCATTCCTTCTGGAGCGCCGCGACCAGTGTCAGAAGACAGGATACTGGGCTAGATGGACCTTTGGTCTGACCCAGAATGGCCATTCTTACGTTCTTCAGGAAGTAGGTGTGTCTTCAAATGAGGGGGAAAACATGATTTCTAATAAATCTATTGGAAAATTTCTTGAGGAAAAAAAAATCGAGTGTTTGGTCAGTTAGACATTTTAACTCAGGAAATGGCATAGGATGGAATTGAAGTGAAATAATTAGTATTTGTTCCCATATAGGATTTCATAGTATCATTGTCATGTCGCTTGTGGATTGGATTATCCCGTAATGCAGTGAACAGGACCTGGGTGTGGGAGGATGGTGCAGCACTTCCCACTGTCTTGTAAGTCTCTAGAACATTTAGAAAGTTCACCTCTCTCTTTTTCTTACCCTATTTGGTACACACATGGCAGGGGTGTGGTGGGGGGTGAATGAAGAGAGGAAATTCTGCTGCCCAAGATAAGATTTTTCTAACCTCTCACAAGGAACAGTGAGTTTGGGGATCGCTCATCCAAGTCCCATTGTATTTACACAGAAAATCACTACACCATTTAACATGGCTTAAAAATGTGTGCACAAGAAGTACCCTGGGGCTGGAGTGAAAGAGGGTCCTGCAGTTTAGAACTGATTTTCAAAGGCAAAGCTGTGTGGGGGTAACTTTCACAACACAGCATATTCTATAGCTGATGCTAGCCATGCTATTAGTCCCCCACTTTCATAAACATCAACCTCCATCTCACATGGTTAAACAGCTCCTGGCTCCCAGCTCCAAATGGTCCCAATGTTAACACTCTGAGTCTTATTTTATCACCAAGTGATTTGCACAACTAAGTGTAAACTGTGTCTTTCAGGTTTCAAGTCAGTGAAATTTACTATGAAGGGGACTGTGTGGTTTTGGAAGATGGCAAAGCCCAATCCTATGGATGCATATATCATAATCGTTGTGTTTGTAAGAAAAAAAGTGCTTAGTTGGAATCTGTTTAACCAGCACAAGAAGAAACCTAGAAATGATGGAATCATATTCTAGCAAGTCCTTTGCAGAAAGAGAAATCTTGGAATAATCAATGTCCCTAGATTTTGATTGAGACACTAATTTACACCAGCTGAGGATCTTGCCCTAGGTTTACTACTCTTAATATAATTTACCTTTATTTCTTCCTTCTTTCCTTTGGTCACAGAAAACTGTTAATGAGTTTGTTATGGAAGGAAACAGGACTTGGCCATTCAAAGTGGGGAGCAGTTTATGGGGATAAACTTCACCCATTTGGAACATTCACCAGCCAGTCAGGGTGGTTAGTTCAAGTGACTGAGGAATCTTAATGAGAGCAAATGTGTCAAGTGGTTAGAGAAATGGAAAGGGTTCAATTCCCTGCTCTGCCACTTTCTCATGGCCTTAGGAAAATTATTTAATTCTGTGCTTCATCTTCAAAATGGGGATACATTATATTAATGCTAAACGCTGTAGAAACATACCACAGAAAGGGACCTGCTGGCTCAAAAGGAGTAAAGGTCATTTTGTTGTCCCGAGGATCCGGCTAAGGTTGGATTTTCCCATCAGGGAATAGGGAAACCTATAATGTGGGGTCTCCTTTTAGAGAGGAAGAAGTGGTTAAGGAGCTCCTGTCTGGAACAATTCTTGTCACCCCATCAGGTAGTGTGGTTGATGCTCCTAAATGAAGATAGGTCACAGCCGGTTTGCTTCACCAAGTGGAAAGATTGATTTAACTCATGTGACTAAACCTGGCTTCTGGATAGTCAAAGTGGGATAATGAAGTTTCCTGCAGTGATCCCTGAGGAAGGGGGTTGGGGCTTGGTAGAAAGGCCCAACTGGTAGTCTTGTTTTTCTTTCTGGAAGAAGGCAGGCCAGGCCATGCATCTTCTTCAGCAGCTCAGAGGAAGGGAGAGTATCTCAGGGAAAGGGGGTTGTGTCCATCTTAAGGCTGGGTGGTAGACTTTTTGGGTTTATTTGGAATTTTATGTTAATAAAACCAGACCCCAGGAAAGGGTTGTTGGACTTGTGAAAGACTTTTTATGAGTTATTGAGGAAACTAAAGCAGGGTGCCACAGAACTACCCCTGGCCTCCAGGGGGTGTTTGGGAGGCAGCCAACCCTGCTACACTCCTCTGATTGCAGGGAAGTCTGGGAGTCCCAGCAACTCCCCATTCAGGCACCAGCTCCTCCTGACACTCACACTTCACATTCCTGGGTCTGGTGAGTCCCCACTGCACAACCCAAGGGGAAGGGAGCATCATTATCCCAATCCAGTGAGATGTGGAGCATGCCCTCTGCTTTCAGCACAGTGCCATGTAGTCCACCAGGAGAGCCCACTGGCCCACAAGGGAAATGCAGCCACTACTAAAGTCTTCCTCCTCCCCAATTCCTTCAGGATGAAGTTCTCTTTTCTTAAAAATATCTGACGGTAAGTGAGGTAACCAAGAGCTTTGACCCTTGACCCTTCTCTCCTTGGGATTCCTAAATGGAGAGGCCACTCTCTTACTGCCCTCACACACCTAATTTCATACACGTTTTGCCAAAGTTAAAGTATAAATGCTCATAGTAATCTATTAGTCTTCTCCCCTCAAACTCCATTGGACAATTTAAGCCTCAGACATTCATTCATCTCTTGATTAAGTTTCCCTTTTCCCAACACAATATAATAGCTGTGGGACTGTCCAGAGCCTGACTTGGTTACCACAATGGGGTACAACACAAAGAGAGCATCCAGTCTTGTGCTGCTGCAGACTCATTAGCATTCTCCTCTCAGAACTGCTTCCTGGCACTACACAATGGGAACTGTTTCACCCAGGTCACAGCAAAAGAGTTTTCCAGCAAGTGAGAAGAAGAAATAAAAGGGGGGAAATGACATCATGATGGTACCTCACTCTCCCTACAACAACAACACCTGGAAACACACCTGGCTATGGTCCCTGACCCAAGGATTTAGATAAACAAGGCTTTAAAAGGGGGCAGAAAGGGGTGGGCAGTTTGGAAGGAATTCAGAGACAAGACATGCACTTTATTAAATTAACATTTAAAATTAGATGGGATAATGTACTAGACAGAATTCTATGATAAAAATATGAAAATATAAGCTCCAGTCTGAGTTTAATGCAGAATTGTTGTATTGACCATGTGCGTGGTGGGGAGAGGGTCTCTGTTTCATCAGCCAAAGAAGGAAAGCAGTCAGCAAGCCCAAGTCCCTTTTCATCCCCTACTTTATTGTTTATAACTACGGGAACAAACAAAAATGAGAATAATATCTCAACTGAAAACACCACTCATAATCCCCAGAGGCTTCCCTGCCTCAACCAGCCAGGAGGAAAGAGAATCGCCTTTCCACTGTGAGCTTCCTGTTCTTCCCTGGCATATGAGAGTCAGGGATCCCTTACCCATTCCAGTCTGCTGCATAATCCTTGTCACAGATTCCCAAAGGATTAAATAAATGGTATTAATATGGGCCTGACATTTTGACTTCTATGATTCTCTGCAGCATCAGGCCACATTCTGACCTCATTTGGCCTGTGTAAATCTAGAGTAACTCCAGTGATTCCCATGGAATTATGCCGGATGTAACAGGGCGTCTCAGAGCATAATGTGGCCCCAGGACTCTGTTTGTACTGGAACTCAATGTGCATTGTACTAAAGGATATCACTCAAGGAGAGAATGGGTGCAGGAGGTGAACATCTCAAGTGGCAGTTCTTGTAGGCATTGGTGCCTAAAGTTCTGTTCCTAAATCCATAATTAGGCAAGGGTGAGATTTTCAAAAGTGTCTAAATGATTTAGGAGCACAGATCCTATTAAAGTCAGTGGAGTTACACTGGTATAAAACAGGTGGAGAATCACACCCAGAGCTGCTAGAAACCTAAGGGGAAAGCAGAGAGGGGCACCCCTTGTAATGTTGCATGTTTGATATATGCTGTCCGCATTTCCCCCAGCACAGCCATCCCTGTCAGCAAGGGGAGGGGGCCACAATCCAGTTCCCGCTTACCCAGAAATTGTGTGACTGGGGGCTCTTTTTCTACTGGTACAGCTAACTACTTCCCTTCACTCTTGAGTTCTCCAGCATTAGGCACCAGACTGTATCCAGCTTCTCTCCACCCCAAAAGCAAATGAAATTGTAGTTCTGTGTCAGGGAGCAGAAGTTATCGTAGCTCTAGAGCTCTGGAAACAGCTCTGTGATTGTGTTATCGCAAACCATTCTTTGTCAATGGATGTTGTTGATTTCCCTGTGTTCAAGGAGATGTGGTCTTTAAGTCAGGCCTTGCTGTGGGAGGAGTAAAGAAGGTGATATCTGAATTCTTCTCTTCCTTCTGAAACCTACTCATAACTGAATAAAGTACCATTCTCTCTCTGCTTTGCCTGAATGTGACAGTCAACATCATAAAGTCATGACATAATTGTCCACATTTATTTACCATCTCAGAGTCTTAAAATTATTCCTGTCCAACAGCGCCTTTCCTGAGCTGCAGAGGATTTCCACTGATCATCCAAGATGTTGAGGAATCAGTTTTTGAGAAGATGACATTTAAAAATGCTCTTTAAAAAAATGAAAAAAATGGTCTCCATCTAAAAAAGTTTAATACTTAGTGGCTTGTTTCCACTGAAGTCAGCTGGCGTACAGTTATTGACTTCAGTGGGAGAAGAAACAAGCTTTAAATCAAGGAAATAGCCCAGGATAAGTGTAATGAGTTTACAAATGTGTTATGGATCACATTCCATTTGTTTTAAAGTATGCAAAGTGAAATTTTACATTTCAAGATTCTCGTTAGCAAAATGCATGAGTCTAGGGTAATCAAGCAGGTATGTTATCTTCACTGGATATTTCCATGACTTTTAATGCTTAGCTTTTTTAACTGTAATATCCTGATTATATAGTATGTGCAAAGGGTTATCTAAGTCACTTGAACAACTTTAAGAATAACAACACTTTGGGGTCAGATATCGGATATTCACAGATGTATCACAGATGTTGGTTGATCCCAGTACACTGACAGGCTACTAGAGACCATTGTACTGAGGGACTAAACCTTTTAATACAAAAGTCCTGCCATGCCCCATATACTACAATGATAGTTTTATAGCTCTATAGATTGTAATTAGAGCTATCCACCTTGTCAGTGCAATGAATGAAATTCACTATTTCTCTGCTATAGCCCACTAGAAATAATTAGGAGGTGGTGACCTACACAGAACTGAAATGCTATAATGCTTCTGAGCAGCAGAGGAGTTGCAGGACTATGAACTCCCAGGGCAAAGGTACTGTGTGCTACAAGCTGCTGACTCCATATTTACTGGTGTTTCACTGTCTAACACCTTCCTTGAACTGTATGAGAACATTAAAAGCAAAACTCCACATAAAGAATCAGGACTTAAATACCCCAAATCAAGGCATAAAATGGCTAAGATGCCACAAACATTATTCCTTTTACATTCTTTATATTGAGACATAAAATTAATTCCTTTGAAATAAATTCAGAGCAGTGCTATGTATCCATGTAAAAAAGGGAATTGGGCCAGATTGTTCCCAGCCGCTGTTTGAATGTTTGAGGGGAAAGGACAATTGGCCACCTCAAAGTGGATGGAGGGGGAAATACAACTATGGCCTTATCTAGCCACCTCCTCCCAGACCCACCGCTAGACATAAGCAAACTAAGCAATTGTTTTGGGCCCCTGGCAGCGCCATGGGGCCCCCATTCACTTTTTATTATAAAAACTTTCCTGTTTTAGAATTAAGGGGCACAAAATATTCCTGCTTAGGGCCCACAATGGACTAGCACCATCACTGCCTCCCTCACTAGGTGTAAGCAGAGTCAGGATGAGCTCTACCCTGACATCTGGTGGTGAATTATGGCGAGTATGGAAAAGAACTCCAGGGGCTGATCTTGTTTGCACAGGCACACCCACCCGCCTGGCATGAAACAACAGCAACTAAAGTGGTTACTTTGGCTGGTGTGGGATCCCCAGTTTTCTCTGTTATTGGGGCAGGAAGAATAAAGTTTTGTTACCCTGATTCTGTGAATCAAGGCCAGTGGAACTGTTGTATGACAGAAGGACTGAGTGAGTCCTTCACCATTACCTAAGTAGCACTTGCTTGACAAGGGGCATGGGTTACAAACCCCGGTGAATTAAGAGAGGTTGGGGGCAGATATTTGTACCTAGTGGTGTGGGCTCCTTTTCAGAGCCTGAAACACCAATTGCACCTCCTCCTCTCTCCACTGTTGAATGTCAGAGCTAACTTTGATTCCATTAGGAGTCTAGTTACAGGCTGCTGAGCTGAGTTCACTTTGGGCCAATAGTGCACTAGCACTGGGGCTCCCCTACTACTAGTTGAAATCACTAAGAACTGAAATCACAAAAGAGCTAAAGTTATTAAGAGCTGAGATCACTGAGGCTGTGTTAACTAGTGGGGGGAGCCTGAAGCTATATTGCTAAGCGGCTGGCGGAGCAGCTAGCAGAGTGGAGCCTCGCGGGGACGAGCGGAGCGGAGCTGAGCGGCTCACAGGTCGGTGAGCAGAGCGGCTGGAGGAGCAGCTAGCAGAGTGGAGCCTCGCGGGGACGAGCGGAGTGGAGCTGAGCGGCTCATAGGTCGGTGAGCGGAGCGGAGCGGCTGGAGGAGCAGCTAGCAGAGCAGCGCAGTGCAGCGCAGAGTGGAGCCTTGTGGGAACGGCCCAAGGGACGGCTGAAGTGGAGCGGAGCCGAGCTGCTCACAGGTCGGTGAGCGGAGCGGAGCGGAGCAGCTGCCAGAGCAGTTCGTGGGACGGCAGGAGTGGCTCACGGGACTGCGGGTGGAGTGGAGCGGCTCGTGGTGAAGGCTGCGGTGGAACCCCACGGAGAAGCAGCCGGTTGGCCTCAGATCACGTAAGGTGCCCCTTAACACCCTGCGTGCCCCCCTTCCTTGAACTCTGGGGCTGCACTGACCAGGGACAGAGACTTTGTGGGGGTTGTTGGACTTTTGGGACTTTGGTGATTCTTGGGTTGCTGGACCCAAGAGACTTTGGGGTTGTTGGACTTTTGGGACTTTGGTGATTCTTGGGTCGCTGGTTTCAAGAACCAACGGGAAAGGACACGGCCCAATCTGCTGGGGTGGGTCTTCGCTCATGGTTTGGTCTATGAACTTTAGTTGTGGTGTTTTCCCAATTTAATGCTATGTCATTTACCTCATGTTATTAAACATTTTCTGCTACACCGAGGCTCTGTGCTTGAGAGAGGGGAAGTATTGCCTCTTCGAGGCGCCCAGGGGTGTGTGTAAGATTTTCCCAGGTCACTGGGTGGGGGCTCGAGCTGGTTCTGTGTCACGCTGTTGGGAAGGGACCCCTATGTACTGAACCCGGCCCTTGCTGCTATCAACTGGCCTGGCAGAAGGGTTACATGGGGCCCCCATTCACTTTTTGTTATAAAAACTTTCCTGTTTTAGAATTAAGGGGCACAAAATATTCCTGCTTAGGGCCCACAATGGACTAGCACCATCACTGCCTCCCCCACTAGGTAACACAGAGGAGCAGCTCCACCATCCTATAAGATGGTGCAGTGAGTGCTCTCCCCTTGCACACCTCCGAGGTCGGGGAAGGACTGTTCCCCAGGAGACAATCCCCACCCTGACCTCCTGCTGGGGGGCTCGACACTGTCCCAGCACAAGGCAGTTCCTAAAAGGCACAGCTGAGTCCTTACTGTTGTTTTAAGGTGCCTTTAAGGTGGAACTCCCCCAAAAGGGAAGGGGGAGCCCTTTTTATTCTTCCTAGAACTCTTTGTTCTGCACCTTCTTTTCCTTACCCACATTTTTATGAGTGTAAACAATGCTTGCAGTGACTGAATAAAATGCTACCCCTCTTTCATAAACTGCTGCATAGAAGCAGTTTGGTCCATTGCACGGGGCTTCAAACAGACAGACAGGAGCATTGGGTTTTATTCACTCTCTTGGTAAGCCTGGGCAAAGCACTTCGCTTCTCTCTGTTTCAATTTCCCCATCTGTAAAATGGGGGATAATACTTTCCCACCTTTTGAACATGCTACAGTTGAAAAGCTCCATGTAAGTGCTAAGGTGGAAAGAATATAACTTAATGGTGTTTTGCTAGGACCCCAGAACACAGTTCTTTTGCCATCAGGTCCCACGTAAAATGGTCTGCCTCATTACTAAGGCTTTGTTAAGGCTAGATCCTGCTATCCAGGATCCTGACCTGTATAACTTTGAACATGGCAAGAGTTTTCGTTCCATAGTTCAAGAGCACGGGTGACCTGTTCTGACACAGCTGAATATGTGTGAGGGTAGGGGGAGGTAAATGAATACTTGTGTTCAGTTGAGCTGCATTTCACTAACACAGAGAACACAAATGTCTTATGCCTAGTTTGGGGTTTAAAAGCCTTTCCCCCCATAATTCTATACTTCTCCCTTTTCTCTCTCTCAGATTCTTCTGCTCCAGCTGCTGCATGGAGGCTCATAGCAGGGATTTGGGGGATCTTCTGTTTGGCTTTGCTCAGAACAGTGGGTATCTTGGCTGCCAACAGTGAGTCTGAGCAAAGTAGATATTGAGAGAAAGGCTGTGTGCTGGTGTACTCCTGGTGTAACTGCTGGAGAGTAAATCTCATGGGGTGTAAGTCAGTGAAGAACTGCAAATGATTAGCTCTTCTGAAAATCAGGCCACTTATATGGGTCACTATCCCACAGTTCCGCTGTCCACTTTCTGCAGCTAGGTGTTCAGGGAAGGCAGACCAGATAGCAGTGCATCATGGGTCCAGCTCAATGTTCCATGATGCATTACTTTCCATCCCAGCATTCCCTGTGCTTCCATCTCCAGTTTGAGGCATTTTTCAACATCCCTGCTTTCTTCTCGCCCTGCCATCTCTGCCTGCAGGAATGGATCCCACACTGCTCTCCACTGCTCTGCTCATTGTCAGTAGCACATCGTGAATGGTAGTGGAGTTAATCTTGAACTTGTGAAGGTGATGGGAGTCACAATTGCATGACACGCTGTCCAACATGGATTACGTGGATAGCAGCAACATGAGATTGCTTTTGGCATTCACGGAACAGATGAACATGGTGGAATGTTACTTCTGGACTGGAGAAACCACTGAGTGGTGGGATTGCATCGTTATGCAGTTTGGAATGATGCACAGTGGCTGCAGAACTTTAGGATGTGGAAAGCCACCTTCCTGGAACTGTGTGCTGAGCTCGCCCCAGCCCTGCGGCACAAGGATACCCAAATGAGAGCTGCCCTCTCGGTGGAGAAGCACATGGCAATCGCAATGTGGAAGCTGGCAACTCCAGACTGCTACCGGTCAGTCACAAATAAAGTTTGGAGTCGGGAAGTTGACCGATGGGGCTGCGTTAACACAAGTTTGCAGGGACATTAATTGCATCTTGCTGCACAAGACCATGATTCTAGGCAACATACGTGAAATTATGGATGGCTTTGCAGCAATGGGTTTCCCTAACTGTGGAGGGGTGATAGATGGCACACACATTCCAGGGCTCATGAAACCGTACTCGGGAAACCTGGATTGCAGTAAGGAGTGTTTCAACAGTAGGCTGAGTGGGTGCAGGATGACCATTGAATGTGCATTTGGCAGATTAAGGGCACTTTAGTGATGCCTTTATGGCAGGTTAGATCTGAATGAGGAAAATATTCCCATGGTATTAGCCACGTGTGGCATAATATTTGTGAAGGGAAAGGCACAAAGTTTACTTAGGGGTGGAGTGCTGAGGCAGAATGCCTGGCTGCTGATTTTGAGCAGCTAGATACCAGGGCTATCAAAGGGGCACAGTGGGTGGCTTGGGGGAAGAGGTGGAGTGGGACGTGGATTGGGGGTGGAGCAGGGGCAGGGTCTTTGGGGAAGAGGTGGAGTGGGGGCAGAGCGAGAGGTCAAGCATCCCACAGGTAGACGGGAAGTCTGTGCCTATGTGCTATGATAACGTGCATTGAATTAACCCCTTCTGGGGTAACAGAGTTCAACAAATGGTCCTCTGGGCCTGTTTAAATTCCAGCCCCTTTCTCAAGCTGTTAGTAAATAATCCTGTCCACTTTTCGGGATTTAGGCTACTTTATCACTGGCCAGTGGGGAACCCAAGCCCACCCCGTATTCCAGGTTCCAACCCAGGGACCCTGTTAGCAGCAGCCACATATTGCTTTCCTTAACAGTTGCTGCTGAAATCCCTGGGCTGCTTCCCAATCAGTTCCATATTCTTGTCTCATTTACCTTAGGATTACAAGTCCTTGAGTTCTCGCCATCTCTGTCTTCCAGCCCTTCCTCATTCTTCTGGTCCCAAGGAGAAACTGACCTGCTTGGGCCCTGCAGTTCCTTTTATCTGAGCCTGCTGGGCTCTGATTAGCTGCTTCTATGTAGCATCTCTAGGCAGGTCTGGAGGACCCACCTTCGCTGCTCCTTTCCTGGGGCAGGGTGCAGTAGGATCATGGGGTATATCACCAGGATGCCACAAAGGTCCTGGTACACCACATCACAGGGAATGATTTGTATTTTCTTTCTTCTGGAGCAACATCAAAGAATTGTTTATTAAGTTCTACCTGATAACAATGCAAACTCTATGAAAATAAAAATCATAAAAATATCCTACTTGTAGCTCATGTTACCAATAGACTGTTTCTCCCTTAAGTAAATAATTTCTAGAGCCAGTAAAAAAAAAGTCAAATTTTGCAAGTTTTCTATGAAAAACCGGGACAATTTTTTTCAAGAAAATATACTTGTAAAATTAATGCATTTTGTTTATATATTTATTTATAGATGTAATTGAAAATTTTCTAATTTTCACATTTTTTAATCAAAACATGACAAATTTATTATGAAAATTTAGCAAAGTTTCTCCCATTTTGAAACAGTTTTATTCCTCACAATAGTTTGATAGAAATAATTCAGAAACACTGTCTGAGGCCCATTCTTGCAGAAGACTCCTCTCAAGCTAACACAAGAGTGATAAAATGAGTTCTGCACCATGCCCTTATAGTCAATAAACTCAGGCTCTAGCAGAATAAAAGGGGAAACAACTTAGAGCTGAGGACCCTTTACAGAAATTGGCGTGTCTAGAGTGCCCAAGAGATTATCTCTAGGTACGATTAGCATACTGAATGCAGCGGATCTGGGCTGTGATTGTTGCATAAGGGTGATGCATTGGTCTAGATTTTATTTGGTTATTATTCATGCGTATTGGTAACATCTGTTCTTTTGAATTGTTTCCATGACTTTTCTAGGATTCAGAACAATGTAGAATCATTTCAAAATTGTATTAACATGTTGTTTACACTCTCTTCCAGATCATTAGTACAGATACTAAGGAAATTGGTCACACTTAAAATCTTCCATTTAGAAATATGATCTCTAAAATCAGTAAAATATTTAAAAATAGAAAACAACTTTTCACATGGATCCACTTTAAGATGGTGGCTGAATCCCTGCAATACCTGACCAAATATAAATCTTTCATTCAATACTTTGATGTTTATGATTACCCCTTATTCATGGTGCCTCTGTTAATTTTCAGTCAGAAAGATTATGCTTACTTCTTAGCAAATTAGGAACAACATTTCCAGTAATATCTCTTGAGACTTTTTACCAAATCTTTTACTAATATTAAGATGTAACCCATCTTCTGCATTCCCTTGTTGGTGATGATCTTTATATGCTGGTGAAAAGAACACAGAGCTACAAATACAGAAATCATATGCTAGAGCATCAACACTAAATAATGCATTGCATATAGATATATGTTTTGATACGTGTACTAAATAGTATAAGACAAAAAATTTAATAATTATATATAAGATCTTTCGAAATAGATACTTTTGTCACTCCTTTGCTGAATTAGATGAGAGACGTAAACCTTCAATGTATAGCAATTATCGAAGTCCCAACAAGTGATGATATCTGCATTGATGTCTTGAGATCGATCATCTGGAGTGGTGGAACAGAATGTGAAAAGATGTACTGAACCTAGTTCTGCATAAATATCTGAGCAGAAGGGAGATGGAGAAAAAAATTCTTTGACTACTGTGTTAAAGAGGATCAGTCTGAGTTGAGAGACAAAGATTCACTCTGTCATATTCTGGCTGAAATCACACAGGATGTTCTGAAGTTAAAAGGCCCCTGCACAAAGCCCTTTGAGGAAATGATCTTTCATCTTGATGGGTTAGGTGACAATAATGAGGCCTAACATATTCACTACAAAGTCTGATGTTAAGGACACTGAAATGCTTGAATCACTATTTTAAATATCTGTGTCTAAGAAGCAAAACAGACAAAAATGGAAAAATGGAAAAATTCTAGCTGAAAATATTCAGTTTTTGGGAATTGGGTTTTCTGATGAAAAATCAAAACTTCTCAAGGAGAGCAGGAACTGTCAACAGCAATATTTATTTGAGTGATTACTGAACCTCCTGTCTGAAAAAAAAACTTCGAATGGAAAGTTTTCAACCACCCTTAATTGTCAATTTAGGATTCAGAATCAATAGCCCACTGAGATGAACGGGGCAGTTAGCATCTCTTAGAGCTATTGCTGAAGGTCATCGTCTAGCTCAGGAATATAACATTAAACCGGATATATGCAGTTCATAGTTTCAAGGTTATCTGCACAACTCAGAGGGATAGAATCATTCTTTTAAGTAAAAGCTTTCAATCTGGAGCAAAATTCAGCAGCAAAGGGTAGGGAAGGTGTGGAGTCCAGACCATATGAAACAGCCACAGAACCATGGACTACACAGATTCTTGTATATACATATTAAAATATAATAAACTATACTAAAAATATTATGGTTTCAATGTCAAGCACTCAAGCATTAACAAAGGCCTCAATTAAGGTTGCCTGTGGAAACCTGGCCCCATAGCGCATATGCATAATGACACAGGTTTACCAAACATCACATAGAAAATCTGTGGTATGGCCAGGACTAGCACTCACCTCTCCTGAGTCCCAATCCAGAGTTCTTTACTCACAAGAGAAAATATTCTCTCTTCTTACAACCCGCTGTTTCAAATTATGTTCCTCCTGCACACTGAGTGAAGCTAGAGACATTGTAGCGTAAATTGTGATTATGTTTTTAAACACTGTTGGTAACATTTTCCAAAGCATCTAAGTGACTTAGGCCAAGATCTCAAAGGTATTTAGGTGCCTAACTCCATTTGACGATCTGTGCCAGACTATTTGAAGGTGTTTGCTTAAGTACCCCCAAAACATTTTGATAAAAAAATTAGCACTATAGTATCTCAATGAAGCATACACGAAATTAATTAAGACCTGGATAACTGACATTTCTCAAAAAGTAGTCATCAGGAGGGAATCATCCCTGAGCAGGGGTGGTTCTAATGGGGTTCCATAGGGTTTGGTTCTACTTGGTTTGACTTTCTACTGTATATGCACACAGAGCCTCTTCTGCTTCCTTTATTAATTTAACACCCTCCTGGCTGCTCTAAATAATCTCCAACCAAAATTAGCCCTGCTACTTCTGAGATGCAACCATCTCACTCAGACAATCCCCTCTCCCACTGGAATGTGACCCAGTGTTCCACAAAACTAAAATTCAGCTTTACACCAGTTGAGCAGCCAAGAGTTCACCTCCAGTATTTTCTGCCTGCTGCTTTCTCTCATTCATTGGACTGATAGGATCTCTGAGATCACTTGGACCTTCCTCTTCTTTAGTTCCCTTCCAAAATCCATGAAATCTTCTATAATCTGTGTAGTTCCACATGATGTCACATTGTTGGTTCCATTGTGCATCATCATTTTTAAAATTTTTGTCACTTTCCTCTGATCTCTCTTCAATTTGTCCACATCTTCTTAAAGTGTGGCACCCAAAACTCACATCTTGTTGATTTCAGACTAATTCTCCACTTTGTGAAGTTGAATCTTGTCCTCTAAGGTGCTTGCAACCCCTTGGTGTGATCCACAAATTAATAAGCACACTTTCCACTCCATCATCCAAGTCATTAATGAAAATGCTGCTGCTGTGTCCTGCTGGGTGCTCAAGATATATAAGACCAGGAAGCATGCTCAGTGGCATCCCAGGAGTAGGCTGAGGGTAGATAAAGGTTTTATTGATTGCTCCCTCAAAATAAAAGTTTAAGGCAAATTGGTACTCAGTCAAGTTGTTCACATGAAGAGAAAGTTATATTAAGACAAACTTTCCCACACATAATCATGGTGGGATCCTTCTCTTTCAGATTGAGGCACTGAGAACCTTTGTCAGTATTAGAACTGGGATCTGCCACTAGCTTTCACTATCCAGGAGGGGTGTAGATAATGGGCCTGAGACCAGCATGAATTTCCTGAATCTTATAAAAAAAAACCTTTGGCACTGAGCCATTAGTTATCAAATGGGTAGGGTAGAAACGGTTTAAATACAAATGGTTCAGCATCTCCACTACATCCATGCTGCTGCTATCTGTTTGCAAGTTTGTTCTGCATCTCCAGGACCACTGCTCTAAATTCTGTAAGTTGCAATGCCCTGTGGGTACATATCCCATGTTTCCGAGTGCAAAAGTGAGAAGCAGACGATTCTGGGAGATTCTGAAAGGCTGTTCTTGTGCAGTGGAAATTATTGGGAGGACTCCTTGACCCGCTTGTCCGCCATGATGCTAAAATCATTCAAATTGGGATTGTTTGGGACCACATGGCATTTAGTGCTGTTGAAAGCAAGCCTAGTCCCAACAGCATTAGGCATAAATGTAAACCATTGGCAGCACTTTGGTAAGCGGACATGAGGTTTGTAACAAGTGGGCTAGGGAGACCATAGTGTTCTTGGAACATTTCTCCAATGGGGACAAAGGCGGACTGACTTGGTCAGGAGATGTAAGGATACCTTGGCACCAGGCAGAGTTTACTGGGCTTGAGGTGGTGAATTTAAGGAATGTCCCTTTTCACCATGCCCAGTCCATGGAATATGGTACAGTAGTGGGATCCTCTCCCGAATTGTGTACTTTGTGTAACAGCATCTTTAATTATCCAATGATGTCAATGAGAACCTCTTCCATGGAGACTACAATAGCTCACAGCAGGGCTTCTGATTGTTCTCATCTTGTTCATGATGCACCTGTAACTTTCCTTATTGATTTGAGAAGCTGGGATGGATGGGGGAGGGCGGGGAGTACATGAATTTGCCTTTGTTGTGTTGTCCCGTGACATGGATATTGATTGCCCATGACATCCAGCTCAGTCCACCCCACCACACTATTAAAGAACACCTACAAATTATTTTTCCCCAAACTTTTAGTTTGATCAACGTTATCCTTGGTTTTGTATTGCTTCATAATGGCAATTACTTCTGTGATTCAATGCAAAGTAACAAAGTAAAAAAAAAAGCTGGCAACTAAATCAGATTTATTTATTTTTACCAATTTATTGAAAGAAAACTATTTGAACCAGATAGTTTATTTTAAAACAATAATTAGTTCACTATCAATGAACTAGAAAAATAAAAAGAAACCAGGTTCGGCTGGTTGGAGGGCTTTTTTCCAAAAGACGTGTGGTTTATCAGATTTAACTATCTGCTTTTTACTCTGTGTGAAAAGGTGCTGGGAATGGCCACTCAGACTCATGAACAATATGTGGTCTCAGCAAAATGTGTTACAATTTTACAAAATAAACGGAGCGTCTGAAGAGGAAAAGATGAGAGTGGGGATATTTATCACGGTGTTTGGGATGCCCCAGATTTTGTGGTTTCCTTGATCCATCTTATGCCCATATGTCAGGCTTTGGCAAAAGAACCAGCTGCTGACAAATATAGAGCTTTGCATCTTTGCATGGTTCAGAGGAGAGCTCTCCACCTGTGACACGTGCACAGTTCCCATCAATGTATCCTTTCTTTACTGCAAACCTATGACAGAATAAAATGACAGGTTTCAGAGTAGCAGCTGTGTTAGTCTGTATCCGCAAAAAGAACAGGAGTACTTGTGGCACCTTAGAGACTAACAAATTTATTAGAGCATAAGCTTTCGTGGGCTACTGCCCACTTCTTCGGATGCATCCGAAGAAGTGGGCAGTAGCCCGAAGAAGTGGGCAGTAGCCCACGAAAGCTTATGCTCTAATAAATTTGTTAGTCTCTAAGGTGCCACAAGTACTCCTGTTCTTTTGACAGAATAAAATGTTACTTCAAGTCATTCTAGTCATATCTCTAATACTACTTTATTTTTTCAAGGTAAACATATCAGTAACCAACATATGGCAAAAACAAATAATTTTAATAATAACAGAGAAATTGTGGAGAAGCAGAGGGGCCATTACTAAAAAAAATCATCAGTAAATTTGGTATTTATGAATGTCAGGGAATAACTGCTTTGGCTAGAGTCAGGAGTGGTGCATCTCATGTTGTGCACACTTCTCACTTATCTGCCAGTGCACCTCCGCCATGACACACAAGCTCCTCTCTACATTATTTTTTGAGTCACTACTCCCCTCAGTTCTGCCAGTGCACTTTATTCTTGACCTGCAGTACCCACCTCACTTCACCTTTTGGTGTTTCATTACCTATAGCTTTTAATCAATACATCTTAACCTTGACTTACACCATCCTCTGCTGATTGGGTCCCCATAGAATTTTAAAATACATTTCAGTGATTACATAATACACTTCTTGTTATTGAAGCTTGGTTTTCTCTCACTCATGGCACTATCAATGCACTTCATTGAAATGAGAAGTTTCTAGCTGTGTCTGGAACTCACTGGTCGGTGGAGAAAGCTGTGCCATTCACCCACATCCAGGGCCTGTTGGTCTTGTCACGTGATAATCCTATCCAGTGAGAAGTTGCAAGGGGGCTTATGAAATCCTGTACAAAGACAAAGACAGTTAATTCTTCTCCCTGCTCATTTCATGGGTGCATGTGCATCAGGTGTTTGTTGGTTTCACAAGTGTATGGATATCAGGTACAGTGATGTGGCTAACGGTGATGTGGTTAATATGCTGAGGCAGCCTCATGGTTGATCAACTCCATAGGCCAGACTGATCACATTCTTCATTTCCTCCAAGCATGTTTGCTGTAGAAATTGTGACAGCTTTCTCTGTTGGTTAATCTCTATTCCCTCTTTTGTCTAGAGGGCAATACCTCCCCTAGATCACTTCTGAGACAGAGAAAAATGCCCGGAGTGATGTACAGGTTTTTCTTATACTACAGTAATAGATGTAGCTTGATATGAAAAGTACTGGTGACATTGGGGTTTTGACTTGCATCAGGTGCTTTTTAATTTAATTTAGGGTTCAATTATGGCTCTAATGCTGGGGAGAGACGAGGCGGTGTAAGGTAATTAGCCCCCAAGAAAAAGAAAGACACCAAATGAAGCCAAATCTCATTTTCCACAATCCTCTTTTCACTGACAAATCTTCAACTGGCTGTTTTGAATATGCAGCTTTCCAAAGACAAAGATACTCTACCAGCTCTTCTATGTTTTCTATCAGGAGGAGACTGGAGACAGGAGAAGAGCAGGCCTTTCGACTCTCCAGCCAAGGTTTGTATTCAGTAGAAAAGCGGTAACATTTCTTGCCATGGAGAAACCAATTTGCTGGGCAAAGAAACGTCCATCCTTAAAAAGAAATACAGTTTACATTTCTTCTGTTGCTGTTACCCTTGTCCTCCCTCCTCCATTTCCTCCATTTATTGTGTCTTGTCAGTATTAAATTTGTCATCTCTCTCTTATGGTGTGTTTGTACACCGCCTAATACAAATGAGGCCATATCTGATTGGGGTCTCTAGATGTTACTTTATTAGAAGTATTAAGGTCAACTTATGATAATCGATTTTCTGTTGTAGTTTTATTTTGCATCTAGTGCATCACAAACTGACTTGAGATTCAGAAGCAAAGACACGGTTGCTGGTATTTTGATGCTGGCATGAGGACTCTTGTTCTATAGCAAATAGAGTAATTATTATTATGCCTACACCACTTTCCCTTTATATTCAAATCATGTTTGTTTGCTTTTCCCCTAGGGGAATTTTGTGTATTTTATGGATTCTATACATTAAGTGTGGGTGCTATTGTAATAAATTGGCTGTTTCTTTGTTGGCAATTATTGAGGAAGATTCTTGCACAATGGATACAATTCATTGATGATGTGCAAGTGAGGCTCCTTCATACAGAGTTAGACTCCATTTATCACTCACTTACTGATAGGCAAGTGTCATGGAATCTAAGATTGTTAAACCTACAGGTGGAGAAGCACCAGAGATGCGATGGAAAACATTAAAATGGAAGGTTGACTAGGTTAGCTTCTTAACAGATGACTACCGTGGCACAAGAGGGAAAATAAAACCCATTTGGTCTGCAGGGATGAAACTGGCTTGCCACCTCAGGTCCCCCATCCACCATGGCCAAGAACCAGTATGCAGTACTGGCAACAGGAGGTGAGGAACAGAGTCCAATGGCTAAGGCAGAGGATCCACCTGCCCCCAAGACTGAGAAACTCATGGCCACTACACCCAAAAGGAGGAGGCATTGGGTGGTGCTGACTGGGGAGCCTCTTCTGATGGGAACAGAGGCATCCATCTGCCGATCTGACATGATGTCAAGGGAGATGTTCTGCCTTCCTGGAGTTCGCATCCAAGATGCTATGGAAAGGCAGTCACGGTGCATCCATCTTTCTGACCACTTCATAGAATCATGGAATCATAGAATATCAGGGTTGGAAGAGACCTCAGGAGGTCATCTAGACCAACCCCCTGCTCAAAGCAGGACCACACCAACTAATTCATCCCAACCAGGGCTTTGTCAAGCTATGCCTTAAAAACCTCTAAGGATGGAGGTTCCACCACCTCCTGAGGTAACCCATTCCAGTGCTTCACCACCCTCCTAGTGAAATAATGTTTCCTAATATCCAAACTAGACCTCCTCCACTGCAACTTGAGACCATTGTTTCTTGTTCTGTCATCTGCCACCACTGAGAACAGCCGAGCTTCATCCTCTTTGGAACCACACTTCAGGTAGTTGAAGGCTGCTATCAAATCCCCCATCACTTTTCTTTTCTGCAGACTAAATAAGCCCAGTTCCCTCAGCCTCTGCTCGTAAATCATGTGCCCCAGCCCCCTAATCAGCCCTCTGCTGGACTCGCTCCAATTTGTCCACATACTTTCTGTAGGGGAGGGGCCCAAAACAGGACGCAATACTGCAGATGTGGACTCTCCAGTGCTGAAGAGAGGGGAAAAATCACTTCCCTCGATCTGCTGGCATTGCTCCCACTAATACAGTGAACATGCCCTTAGCCTTCTTAGCAAAAAGGCCACACTGTTGACTCATATTCAGCTTCTCATCCACTGTAATCCCCAGGTCCTTTTCTGCAGAACTGCTGCTTAGCCATTCGGTCCCCAGCCTGTAGCAGTGCATGGGATTCTAAATCTTCCATCCTATGTTGTCCTTGTTGAACCTCGTCAGATTTCTTTTGGCCTAATCCTCCAATTTGTCTAGGTCGCTATGGACCCTATCCCTACCCTCCAGTGTATCTACCTCTCCCTTCAGCGTAGTGTGATCTGTGAACTTGCTAAGGGTGCAATCCATCCCATCATCCAGATCATTTAATGAAGATGTTGAACAAAACTGGCACCAGAGCTGACCCCTGGGGCACTCCGCTTGATACCGGCTGCCATACTATTCATCCACACGGGCACTAATGACCCTGAGCAGATCAGCAGTGACTACAGGGCTCTGGGAGCAAGGATAAAGCAATCAGGGGCATAGGTGGTGTTTTCTTCCATCCTCCTGATTGAGGGCAAAGGGCTAGGCAGGGACTTGCACTTCCTGGAGATGAATCCATGGCTGTGACAGTCAATGAAAGGACTTCAACTTCATTGGCCATGGGATGTTGTTCCACAATGAACGTTTGCTGGAAAGAGATGGGGTCTGCCTGACCAAGAAGTGGAAGAGAATCTTTGCACACCAATTTACCCACTTAGTGGGGAAGGCTTTAAATTAGATTCTATGAGGGCAGGTGACAAAAGCCCACAGGTAGGTATAAAAAAGATGACATTAACAGAGGGCTTAATGTTGGGAGAGGGGAATGGAAAACTACAATAGAGTCATAGAAGCAACAAAAGGGATAACTGTGGGGGAATCCGATCAACAGTTTAGATATCTATACACAGATGTAAGGAGTATGGGGAATAAACAGTGAGTACTGGAAGTATTATTGAGTAAGTGAAATTATGAAAATGTGGGATAAAGCTCAGGACTGGAATACTGGTATAGAAGTGTACAGCTTGTTCATAAAAGACAGGCAGGTGAAAAATAGGAGAAGGTGTTGCACTGTGTATCAAGAATGTATATACTTGTTCTCAGGTCCAGAAGGAGGTGAGAGACACAGCAGGCCAAAGTCTCTCTTTGAAGATAAAAGGAGAAAAAGCAGGAGTGATGTCATTTAGAGCAGCAAAGAGTCCTGTGGCACCTTATAGACTAACAGACGTATACGAGCATGTGAATACCCACTTCTTTGGATGCATGTAGTGGAAATTTCCAGGAGCAGGTATAAATATGCAAGCAAGAGTGAGTAAGGCTAGAGATAACGAGGTTAGTTCAATCAGGGAGGATGAGGCCCTCTTCTAGCAGTTGAGGTGTGAACACCAAGGGAGGAGAAACTGCTTTTGTAGTTGGCTAGCCATTCACAGTCTTTGTTTAATCCTGAGCTGATGGTGTCAAATTTGCAGATGAACTGAAGCTCAGCAGTTTCTCTTTGAAGTCTGGTCCTGAAGTTTTTTTGCTGCAGGATAGCTACCTTTAAATTTGCTATTGTGTGTCCAAGGAGGTTGAAGTGTTCTCCTACAGGTTTTTGTATATTGCCATTTCTAATATCTGATTTGTGTCCATTTATCCTTTTACGTAGGGACTGTCCAGTTTGGCCGATGTACATAGGACAGGGGCATTGCTGGCATATGATGGCATATATTTGTGGAAGCAGAGAAAGAACTGACAGGAAGGGAACTGCAATGCATGACAGTTTGTTAGCAAGAGTCAGGCTAACTGTAACCCTAATAACGCAAGATTTGTAGAAGCGAGGAATTTGTGAGGCGAGTGGGAAAGAACTGTGAGAGAAGTTGTTGCGACCTTGTGCAGATAATGTGTTGATAATATGGAATGTAGACTAAGAGTCTACATTAGTGAACAAAACAAGATATCAGAATGACCTATGTATAAACAAAATGCAGCTGTTGCTCATTATTGTCTGTAACAAAAGGTATAAATTCTTGCTGTAATTGTTTACCTGTTGAGAGACCTGTTTAGCTCTCTCCCTCTATGCAATTGATAGAGAGAAAATAAAGTATCTGACTTGCTGTACCCAAACAAAAAGTGAGCACTCTGTTATTCTCCGACAATTTGGGGGCTCGTCCGGGATGGCAATGCCCGCAGAGGCACCGGCAGCTGCTACGGATCGTTCCCCTTCGAACCCCGTGGCGCCACAATAGAGGTAGGAGACCTTTTGAAATCTCTATTGGGGTGTCGGAGGAGGACTGTCCATGGGGCCGTCTGTCCCTGTTGGGCTCATGCCATCCGAACTTATTGACTGTGCAGCAAGGTCAGATGCAGAGCGGTTCTGGGGAATTGTTTTGCCACCCCCAATAAGGTAGTTGTATGCGGTTCTGGGGACCTGTTAGTTTGGCCGCCCCCATATGCATATGAGAGATGTATAGGTATGCACCCGGTGCTGAGGGGTTTTTACCGCCTCAAGAGGGGTTGTTACCACCTCATAGTGTAGCTGCATTGTGGTACATGGAAATAGAGGCCTTGGTGTGTGTGTGTGTGTGTGTGTACACCAGTGTGAATTGAGAGTTAACGGAAGACGCCCAGAGTACTTTGCGAAATCTTTTGGCTCGTGACCAGAACTACTCTAACGCAAGCCCGGTAACTAGAGGATCTTTTAGGAGATCCGACCCACGGTGGGCTAACTCGGCCTGGCATCATCCGGCAAGGAAGCTACTTGGGTCTAGGAGTGTGTGAACCCATCTTCCCTCCCCTTTTCCTCTCCGTGTGAGCCACTGACTGTCTGATCATCTCACTGGATGCAACAAGAGTAAGCGGCGCCGTCTCTCAGAAACTAGCCAACGCTCTTTGCTGAAGGGAGGTGTAGGAGGGTCGTGGCCATTCTAGTTAGCATCTCCTGTGTAAGTACCCTGTAGGGAGAAATCCTTAGTTTATGTGCCGCTAGCGCAGACAGGGCATCCTCCCTGTGTGTGTGATTGGAAAATGGGTGGGGGACAGTCTAAGCATTCCCTCTCACCCCCTAAGGGTACCCCATCTTATTTCATGTACGTGCATTATGGTCCTAAAACCTGCAAGTATTTAGAGAATTGGAATCATTACACGCGTGCAAATCCAGCTAAACAATGCCCACTAGAAGATACCTTCAATCTAGATAAGATCATACATCTCAGAGGAGCTTTTAATCACCAAAAAAGCCTCTGACACACAATGGGAGCAATTTGTCTATTGAGGAAAGAAACGGGTTAATTTGAAATTCAGCTTGGTCCAGAGATAAAGAGAAAGTTAATCTGCGTTCAAGGTCAAGAATCAATGCAGACCAGGCTAAGTACAAAGAAAAACTGCTTTCGGCCCCAGCTGGCTGTGAAAAAAATATAGACATAGTCAAACCAAAGGCAATACAAGTTACAGTGCTGAGATTACATTTGCAAAGCTTAACTGTCCAGTGAGATCCAACAGTCTGCCTTTGCGACCCTGGAGCCGGCGTGGTTTGGAGACGCTGAAGAAGCCACAGGCAGCCGGCCTGGACTGGAATGACTGAAAAGACGCCCCAGGAGACGTTAGGGTGTAAAAGAACTGCCCTCCCAAGAGAGGAAGCAAGTTGGAGATTGCACAGAACCTTCTCTGAATGTTATACACAGACGTGGCAAGTCTGGACGTACGTGTGTGAGTATGAAAGTGTGCCTACTCTCAGCCGCAGTAAGTCTGAGAACCGGAGAGGGATTTAGCATTCCTCTTTCCACCCTGGTTGACTGGGAAGGGTGTCAGGTGAATCTACCCCAGTCGTAGCAGGACTGGGCAATAGAGAAGTTGGAGAAAAGGGAAGAGTTGTGTACTTGATAACTAGAATTGAGCAATTAAGAGCATAGATCATGAACCAGGCAGCAACTCAAACCTATGCCCAGGGCAAGTTGCAAGCCTTGAGACAGGACTTCCAGGCAGAAAAGGAAGCACTGGTTAAGCAAGTACCGGTCCTTCAGGGACTTGTCAGAATTTAACCATTTGTGTTTGCATATGCTGTAATAGCAGTGTGTTTGCCACAAAAGAAAATTGAATAGCTAAATGCCAATGAGCCATACGTTTTGCCCAGGTGGCAAGCCTCATGAGGGAGGACTCGGGTAGCCTTGTGAGTAAGAATGTTTAAGGGAAGAGACCAGGAAGGGTGGGGGCTAGTTGAGAAGCCCACCCTCCTAGCTAAATTGGTAGTGGAACAAGCCGGTGCCCATGGAAGGGACGGTTCAGTGAGAAAATCAGGATCAGGCCCAAGTGGGGAGGCAACAGATAGAGTATTTGGAAAACAGGTTGGAAACTTTGAGGGCATAGTGGAAGGAAAGGAGTAAGTAATTATAAGCATGGGGATTTCAAATCCCCAGGACAATAATTGGACTGGTAAAATCTGAGTTGATTGGGTGTCGTTTTGGGACACAAGCAAGTGATTTAAGAAAAGAGAGTGAGAAGTTAACTCTGTAGTTGCTAGAGAGAATCAAGCAGTGAAATTTGGTAGGAATGTCTGCAAGTAATCCAGGCAAGAGGTTATTTAAGTGGAATTATTCAACTATGAATAAGTTAGTCGAATTTGCTGAAGAACACTCCTGCTGTGTACAATCTGTGTTTTATAAGTTTGAGATGAATTGGTATTGTTTTAAAGTTGCAAAACTGAGAATACTTTTGCCAGACACAGGAAACTAGTGTTGTTTAAGGTATTTAGCATTTAATCCTTAAGGTGACTTAATGCTTTACAAGATTTAAAATGTTTTAACTAAAGACCAAAGGTTGTGGCTGCAGCAGGGTAGTCAAAGCCAGGAGAATAAAGGATTTGAATTTGGTTTTGGGTAACAAAATAGCAGATAAAAGATCTGGTAAAGAGAGAGAAGGACAGTGCCCCTGGTTCTGTGTGATCGAACTGTCACTTTACTAGGGGTGCATGGAGATTTTGTAAGCACAAAAGAAACAGTTACACCTTGTGTAGAAATTGATGTGGCTAGTGTTGTGGAAATTGAATTGTGGAGAGGATGTGCATTTTCCTCAGAACATGTGCAGTGTATATTGTAATAGAGCTAAAAGAAATGCAAACCTAGCAATATAGGTTGTGTTGTCTTTTTCAGATCACTGTGTGTTTGAAAACAGAAGTTAGAAGTAAAGGCAATCAAAAGTCTGGGAAAGTTAATTGTGTCCCTTTTTAAGTAAGAATCTTTAAGCTGTGGATAGCTTTGGATCTGGAAGCAAGCCAGAAAGCATCTGTATTAATGCAATTTTCTAACTAATAAGGTAGAAGCCACTGAAACCTGGGCTGCCTATGAAACAAATACACGGAAATGTGGGGTAATTCCTCTGTTTTGCCTGAAATCAATAAGAGTATTTGTATATAAAGGAAATATTTTAAGCAATGACTGACTGCCCAGAAGGGGTAGACCTCTGTTCTTTTGTCTTTCAGATCATCAGAGAAAATGGATGCCAGCTGAACAGCATTCAATGTACCATGCATTTACTGGTACAATAGGAATTATTTTTGTGTTCTATGTTCTGTCTTGTGGTGTTTGTCTTGTGGCCAGAATTGTTGTGTTTAATATTTTCATAAGACAGTCTAGTTCAAAATTAAATAGAAGGGTTAAATCAAAAAGCAGATACTTGTTTTATTCAACTTGGAATACAAAGTGTTTGGATAAATCAGGAAAATGTGATATACTAAGGTCTAATACATTTGCTTAAGTAAGAAAAAGAAATTTCATTGGCCAGATCTTTTAATTGAAAAATTGTTGATAAAATTTGCATACTAACAGTCTTTGGAAGCAAGGACATGGAAGGTTAACCCACTCCCCATATTGCCCATGGGATCCTTCTGGCTACCTCAGATTTCTAGCCAGAGGGCTGGGGAGGGAGGAAAGCTATTGGACACCAGAGGTTGTACCGAGTGGACTCCTCAAAAGTGGGTGTGCTTGTCCTGGTTTGTTACTCCAAAGCTCTGTATAGAAGTTATTTTACTGGAAGGGTGTATATGGCATACATTGAATAATAAGACTAATGTACTGTATAATGGCAATGTGTATGTGTTCATTGCTGGGAAAAGGTGTATGAGTGAAGAGTGGAAGTTTCCTTTGTAGCTTAAAAGAACCCAAGAAAGGGAGAAGGAAAAAGAACAGAATGAGTTAACTGGAAGAAAAAAAAATAGCTAGCAAGCTCAGTCTAAAGATAAGATGCTGGCCCCATCCAAGGACACTGCCCACAGCTAAGACTTGGCTGACAGCCCAAAAAAGGGGGTCCTGAATGTGACCAAGCAACTATGAGATCTGCAAAACACTGCCAGGCATTAATGAAATGTGTTAGGTTTCTTTTCTCACAGATAAAAGAAGTGCTACCCAAAGACCCTAGTAGCCCTGCCATTCATTGAAACAAGGAGACTGAGTCTACATAAAGTCCATCAGTGAAGGACTGCTTTGGCTCCACACTGGAAAGGCTCTTTCCAAGTCCTATTAACCACCAACACCGCTGTGAAGTGCCAAGGACTGCCTACCTGGACCCATGCTTCTCACTGTAAAAACACCCCTCCACCTCGGGAGGACTCTCCGACTGATAAGCCTATTTCTCCTTCTAGCTCTGCTGTGCCTTCTGAACAGAAGGAAAAAGAAAAAAAAGACAAGGTGAAGAGCTAGTAACCTCTCCCTTGTCCACTGACAGACCTACTGTGCCTTTGAATTTTTTTTAGAAGACGCAAAACCATTACAGGGTGATGTGCTAGTAACCGCTCCCCTGTATGATGCTAAACCACACTGTTTCAGGAAAAGAGAAGAAGGAACACTTGCTTCATTGGAACCACAAAGTCCAGGGATTCCTGACTATAAGAGACATTAAGAACTGACCCTGGTGAAGAAACAAAGAATTATACACTGGCAAGAAGAAACTTGTGGAACCCATGCTTGGGAATGTGGTATTGATTGGATTTTGGGGTTTATTCTACAGGCTGCGCCCTGTGTTTTGGATAAGTCCTTCAGCGTATTGCCCTCCCTAATTGGATTTTAAATGATAAGTACCAAAGGCATCTTGTTGCCATTGCCCCACCATCTCCTCCATTACACTATTTCCCCTGTAACACATCCAAATACAGACAATGCCATATATTTGATAAAACCAATGGCCAAGGCCTTCACACTTTAGCGATTTATTTAAATATTGTTTGAAAAAATATTTTTAAGGTTCAGGATATCCCATATAAGCGAACAATTGAATGGAAAAGAATGGATGAGTGGAGATAAAAGTATATGATATCACTACCAATGAACCCCAAGAATTTGGAAATTTTACCTGCATAGAAATTATTCCGGTGACTAATAATGTAACCTGTACCTTATTGCAATACACCCCTTCTAATTAATATCAATGCCTCCCGGAAGTACATAAAGGTGTTCAACCCACAGATGTGGTATAGTACTACATAAAAGAGAGATGTATTAGGATATCAATGAACTGTGATTAACTACACTAGGGACTGTTAAATTTTCATTACCCTTATCCAGTTTCCAGATCACCTCTACATACCCAAATTGCTTACAGGGGGCTGCCATTAGATTAGCACAACAGAGGGCTTTCTTCTAGAAAGAAGAGAGACTTGACCGGATCCCTTTGGGATGGGGCCAATAGTGCAGCAGCAGTTTGGAATATTTTTAAGAACCAAAAACATAATGAGAAATTGGAGCACAGCTAACCCAGGTACAGGCTATGTTATCTCCGCCCTTAGTTCTATGACCCAGAAGTTGCTGACAGAGATGGTATTGAATATCACTGAGGCTGAGAAGGCATTGCAGTGGGATCTAGCATGTTCAGAAATTCAGGATTTCCTGAATGACCAGCTAATGGCCATTCGGAATGATCTAGAGCATCAGGCTTGGCCCACTGCCCTTACAGACACATCAGGAGTACCATCTGATCTGTGGCCATGGAGACATACTTGGAGACTTTCTGGGTGGAAGTGCGGACGTTCTCAATGCTCCTTCCAAGCATATGGACCGGTTGGGAGGGGGTGGGCTCCCACATATCAAATCCTGCCGGGTCCATGGAGAGGATGCATGTGGGATTGGGTAATTCACCGAGACATCTGGGAAATTAGACTACCTGGTATGCCCAATCGATTTTTAGTCAGTGCTCCTGGGATTGCACCTGACATTTGGATGGGGTTAGGGAGTCAATGGACATTTTGGCTGTTAGAACCCCCACAGCTTCAGTGTATCCGTAAACTGAAGCCAGGAGAAGTTGTTACTCTTCATGACTACGTTTGCTGGGAGGGTAGGGGACAAGGAACTACCCTGACAGGACACTTACTTTTTCAAGCTAATGATAGTTGTGTGTATGTTAAAGCCACCACATTGCAAGACATACATTTTAATCTCATTACCACTTCAGGCAATCATATTATTTACTGGCCTGCAGATAGAATTTTGCAAGTAGCCCTTAGGTTCCAGATACCCTTTAATTGGACTAGTTTAGTACCTGATCGATTTCAAAATTTGCTTTCACTGTTACCAAAGATTCAGAAAATCTCTGAAATACAAGGGCAAATTCACATGCTTCAATATATATATCAAGTTGAAAAGTATCCTTTTCATACAGCTTATAGAGTGTCTATTTTATGTATGATGTATTGTGTTTTATGACTAAGACTGTACAACAACCACATCATATTATTGCTATGGGAATATTATTGTTTGTGTTGGTGTTAGTTAGTGTAGGAGTATGTTATTGTTGTTGTAAAGGACGTAATAATAGTAATACCTTTCATGTCCATGCTCATGCATTGTCATTACAACCAATCAAAACCCCTAAGGTTGAAGCATCTGAAGTAAAATCTGAATTCCAAGACTTAATGCAAATAGAGATTTGAAAATGTTTGTTGTACTAATAGTACAAAAGGGGGGGTTGTGGAAGCAGAGAAAGAACTGACAGGAAGGAGATTGCAATGCATGACAGTTTGTTAGCTCTCTCCCTCTATGCAATTGATAGAGAGAAAATAAAGTATCTGACTTGCTGTACCCAAACAAAAAGTGAGAACTCTGTTATTCTCCGACATATTACATTGGTGGGCGTGCAGGTGAATGAACCGGTGATGGTGTGGCTGATCTGGTTAGGTCCTGTGATGGTGTCGCTGGTGTAGATGTGTGGGCAGAGTTGGCATCGAGGTTTGTTGCATGGATTGGTTCCTGAGTTAGTCTAGAAGGTGCCACAGGACTCTTTGCTGCTTTTACAGATCTAAACTAACATGGCCACCCCTTTGATACTTGACATCATTGTAGAAGTCAACCGGAGGAGTGGATGAAGCATTTCTAGAACAAATACCTGAAATATCCATGACACAAGACCTGATATTAATGGGAGATTCTAACTACCCAGACATCTGTTGGGAAAGTAATATGGCAAAACACAGAATGTCCAATAAATTCTTGGAATGTATTTTATTTCAGAAAGTGGAGGAAGTAACCAAGGAGATAGAATCAAATCTAAAATGTCTGACTAATGGGGAGGAATTGGTTACAAATCTGAAACTGGAAAGTAACTTTGGTGATAGATTTCAGGATTCTAAGTGCTGGTCTACACTGGTGTGTGTGTGGGGGGGATCGATCTAAGATACGCAACTTCAGCTACAAAAATACCATAGCTGAAGTCGACGTATCTTAGATTGATTTACCTTGGGTCCTCACGGCGCGGGATCGACAGCCACGGCTCCACCGTCGACTCCGCTTTCACCTCTCGCTCTAGTGGAGTTCCAGAGTCGACGGGGAGCACATTCAGGGATCGATTTATCGTGTCGAAACGAGATGCAATAAATCGATCCCCAATAGATCGATTACTACCTGCCGATTCGGCGGGTAGTCTGGACGTACCCTTAGGAAAGGAAGGTGTGAACCAGCAGAATAAGGACAATAGACTTTAAAAAAGTAGACTTTAACAAATTCAGAGAACTGGTAGGTAAGACCAAGTGTAAGGAAGATCTAAGGGAAAAGGGAGTTCAGAAGTGGAGGCAGTTTCTGAAAGGCACAAAAGCAAACTCTCCTGATGCGAAGGAAAGGTGGGAAGAATAGGAAGAGGCCAATATGGCCTCATCAAGAGTCTTCAATGACCTGAAAATCAAAAAGGAATCCTTCAAAAATGAAACATGGACAAATTGTGAATGATGAGTACAAAAGAATAGCACAGGCATGAAGGAACAAAATCAGAAAGGGTACAACAAAAAATGAGTTACACCTAGCAAAGAACATTAAAAAAAAAAGTGTTCCCCTAAATGCATTAGGTGCAAGGCAAAGGTGAAGGAGAGTGTAAGCACATAACACATGGTATCAAGAAGATTGAGGTGTTTAATGCCTATCTTGCCTCTGTCTTCACTAAATAGGTAACTTGTACCAAATACTAAAAAAAAACAATTAATATTAACAAGGGGGAAGAAACACAAGCCAAAACAGGGAAACACCAAGATAAATAACAGTTAGATGTATACAAATGAGCAGGAAATTTAACCTAGAGTACTTAAGGAATTAACTAAAGCAATCTCAGAACCATTAGGAAATATCTTTGAGAACTCCGGGAAGAGTTCAGAGGACTGGAGTAAGGCTAACATAGGCTAACAGATCTTTAGAAGCGGAACAAAGAGGATCTGGGGAATTATAGAACAGTCAGCCTAACTGATACCTGGAAAGACACTGGAACAAATTATTAAACAATCAATTTGTACATATCTAGAGGATAATGGGATGATAAATAGGGCTGTCGATTAATCGCCGTTAACTCATGTGATTAACTCAAAAAAATTAATCGTGATTAAAAAAATTAATTGCAATTAATTGCAGTTTTAATTGCACTGTAAAACAATAAAATACCAATTGAAAGTTATTAAATATTTTGGATGGTTTTTTACATTTTCAAATATAATGATTTCAATGACAACACAGAATACAAAGTGTACAGTGCTCACTTTATATTATTTGTATTACAAATATTTGCACTGTAAAAATGATAAACAAAATAAATAGTATTTTTCAATTCATCTCATACAAGTACCATTGTGCAAGCGCACAATTGTGCTAGTGCAACTTACAAATGTAGATTTTTTTTTGTTACATAACTGCACTCAAAAACAAAACAATGTAAACTTTTAGAGCCTACAAGTCCACTCAGTCCTATTTCTTGTTCGGCCAATCGCTAAGACAAACAAGTTTGTTTATAATTACGGGAGATAATGCTGCCTGCTTTTTATTTACAATGTCACCTGAAAGTGAGAATAAGCATTCACATGGCACTTTTATAGTGTCACAGGGCATTGCAAGGTATTTACATGCCATATATGCTAAACATTTATATGCCCCTTCATGCTTTGGCCACCATTCCAGAGGAAATGCTTCCATGCAGATGATGCTCGTTAAAAAAATAATGTGTTAATTAAATTTGTGACTGAACTCTTGGGGGAGAATTGTATGTGTCCTGCTCTGTGTTTTACCCGCATTCTGCCATATATTTCATATTATAGCAGTCTTGGATGATGACCTAATACATGTTGTTCGTTTTAAGAACACTTTCACTGCAGATTTGAGAAAACACAAAGTTACCAATGTGAGATTTCTAAAGATAGCTACAGAACTCGACCCAAGGTTTAGGAATCTGAAAAGTGCCTTCCAAAATCTGAGAGGGATGGGGTGTGGAACATGCTTTCAGAAGTCTTAAAAGAGCAATACACCAATGCGGAAACTACAGAACCCGAACCACCAACAAGAAAATCAACCTTCTTCTGATGGTATCTGACTTGTATGATGAAAATGAACATGTATTGGTCTGCACTGCTTTGGAACATTATTGAGCAGAACCCATTATCAGCATGGACGCATGTCCTCTGGAATGGTGGTTGAAGCACGAAGGGACATATGAATCTATAGCGCATCTGGCATGTAAATATCTTGCAACGCTGGCTATAACAGTGCCAAGTGAACACCTGTTCTCACTTTCAGGTGACATTGTAAACAAGAAGCAGGCAGCACTATCTCCTGCAAATGTAAACAAACTTGTTTGTCTGAGCAATTGGGTGAACAAGAAGTAGGCTCTAAAGGCTCTAAAGAAGTAGGCTCTAAAGTCTTACATTGTTTTATTTTTGAGTGCAGTTATTTTTGGTACATAATTCTACATTTGTAAGTTCAACTTTCATGATAAAGAGATTGCACTATACTACTTGTATTAAGTGAATTGAAAAATACTATTTCTTTTATTTTTAGTGCAAATATTTATAATAAAAATAAATATAAAGTGAGCACTGTACACTTAGTATTCTGTGTTGTAATTGAAATCAATATGTATTTGAAAATATGGAAAACATCCAAAAATATTTATATCAATAGTATTCTACAGTGCGATTAATCGTTTGATTAATCTTTTTAATTGCACGATTAATCGCAATTAACATTTTAATCACTTGACAGTCCTACTTATTGTGCTTTGTCTCTATTAAGATTGTCATCTCTCTCACATAAGGACTATCTCTTACAGTGTGTTTGTACAACATCCAATATACCTGATTGGGGCCTCTAGATGTTACTTTATTAGAAGTATTAAGTTCAATTTGTAATAATAGATTTTCTCTTGTAGTTTGATTTTGAGTCAAGTGCATCACAAACCATCTTGAGATTCACAAGCATTGGCACAATTGCTCGTATTTTGATGCTGGCATGAGGACTCTTGTTCTATAGCAATGAAGTAATTATTACTATGCCTATATCACTTTTCTTTTATACACAATCACATTTGTTTATTTTTCCCTAGGGGAATTTTGTGCATTTTTTGGCTTCTATACATCAAGTGTGAGTGCTATTGTAATTAATTGGTGGTTTCTTTGTCAGTAATTATTGAGCAGGATTCTTGCACAATGGGTAAAATTCAGTGATCTGTAAGTGAGGCTCCTTCACACAGAGTTTGTCTCCATTTATCACTCACTTACTGATATGTAAGTGTCAGGGAATCTAAGTTGGTGAAACCTACATGCTGAGAAGCACCAAAGATGGATATCCTTAAGTGGGAGCTTGACTAGTTTATCTTACAGCTTCTTAACAGAGAACTGGTAGGTAAGATGCCCTGGGAAGAAAATCTAAGGGAATAGGGAGTTTAGGAATACTGGCAGTTTGTCAAAGAGACAATATTAAAGGCACAACAGAAAATTATCATGATATGAAGGTTCTTTCTGTGGTCTTTCAGGAGGTCTATGTTGCCCCCTGACTGGTTTTCTTTGTTTAGCATCTAGTAACGACAATTCTTAGCCCCTGGCTCTAATTAGGCTTAGTGGTCTTCTTCAGCCCCTTCAGACTGCGTTTCTGGAGGCAGAAAGGTGCAGAGGTGTCACCCCTATGTTGTCTCAGGCCTTTCTCCCTGACTTCCTTTTATTTGAACTCTCTCTTTTTATAGCAGGCCCTGTTTCCTCTATTGGTTGCAGCTGTGGGTCCCTGCCTCCATGACTGGAAGTTGTGGTAGCTGCATAAGGGTGTGGCCAGGCTGCTTGCCTCTTGGCAGGAGAGGCTCCCCTCCCCCTTCTGCCTGTGCTCAATGTGGGGTCTGATAGGAAAGATAGGAAGAATAGTAAGAGGCCAGTATGGCTCCATCAAGAGCTCTTTAAGAAACTGAATATCAAGAAGGAATCCAACAAAAAGTGGAATGTGGACAAATTGTGAAGGATGAGTACAAAAGAATGGCACAAGCATGTAGGAACACAATCAGAAATGGCAAGGCACCAAATGAATTACACCTAGCAAAGGACATAAAAGATAATAAAAAGTGTTTCTGTAAATGCATTAGGTGCTAGAGAAAGGTGAAGGAAAGTGCAGGTCCTTGACTTAGCACAAAGGACAGCTAATAACCAATTATATCAAGAAGAGCGAAGTGTTTAATGCCTTCACTTAATAGGCAAATGTAACAAATATTTAAACACAATTAATATTAACAGCAAGGGGGAAGAAACAAAAGCTAAAACAGGGAAATAACAAGATAAATAATAGTTAGATAAGTTACATGTGTTCAAGCGAGCAGGGTCTGAGGAAATTCACCCTAGAGTACTTAAGGAACTAACTAAAGCAATCTTGGAACGATTAGGAAATATCTTTGAGAACTCCTGGGAAAGTCCCGAGGACTGGAGATGGGAAAACATAGTACTGATCTTAAAAGGGGGAACAAAGAGGACCTGGAGAATTATAGACCAGTCAGCCTAACTTTGATATCTGGAAAGATATTGGAAAAATTATTAAACAATCAATTTGTAAGCACCTAGAGGTGATACATAATAGACAACATAGATTGATCAAGAAAAAGTCATGCCAAACCAACTTAATTTACTCCTTTGACATGGCTACTGATCTAGTGGATAGAAGGGAAGCTGTAGACATTATATATCTTGATTTTAGTAAGTCTTTTGACACAGTCTCACATGACATTATCATAAACAAGCTAAGATAATATGGTGTAAATGAAATTAATATAAGGTGGGTACAAAACTGGTTGAAAGACCTTACTTAAAAAGTAGTTATCAGGGTCATGGGTCCCGTATTATCAATATTTTCATTAGTGATGTAGATAATGGAGTAAAAAGCATGCTTATAAAAGTTGTGGATAACACCAAGCTGGGAGGGGTTGCTATCATTTTGGAGGACAGGTTTAGTATGCAAAATGATCTTGACAAATTAGAGGATTGGTCTGAAATCAACAAGATGAAAATCATTAAAGAAAAGTGCTAAGTACTACACGTAGGAAAGAAAAATTAAACACACAACTACAGAATGGAGAATAGCTGGTTAGGCAGTGATACTGCTGAAAAGGATCTGGAGTTTATAGTGGATCAAAAATTGAATATGAAACTCCAGTGTGATGGAGTTACAAAAAAGTTTAATATCATTTGTGGGTATATTATCAGGAGTGTCATATGTAAGACATCAGAGGTAACTGTCCCTCTGTATTCAGCACTGGTGAAGCCTCAGCTTGAGTCCTGTGTCCATTTCTAGGTGCCACATTTAGGAAAGATGTGGACATATTGGAGGGAGTCCAGAGAAGAGCATCAAAAATGATAACCTGACATATGAGGAAAGGGTGAAAAGACTGTGTATGCTTAGTGTAGAGAAGAGAAGACTGAGAGGTGACAAGAAATAATCAAGTTAATCTACCACAAGGGAGAATTGGGTTATATATTAGAAAAAATATCTTTCCAACTATAAGGATTTTTAAGCACTGCAATAGTCTTCCAAGAGAGGTTGTGGAATCCTCATCTTTGGAGGTTTTTAAGAACAGTTTACACAAACACTGGTCAGGGATGATCTAGGTATGTTTGGACCTGCCTCAGTGCAGGTGACTGGGCTAAATGACCTCTTGAGGTCCTTCCCTGATCTACATTTCTGTGATTGTATTATTCCCTCCTGTTATCTGTTTTTTCTTCCTACACTCCTCTCTGATGGTCTTTCAACATGTGACTTAAACCAGCCTGGCCTCCCTTATGTTCCCTTAAGACTCACTTTGAGTTTTTCATTGAATGTACAATTTTGGTAAATAAGGATAAAAAGAACTGGAATCTAATTAACCAAAATGTCATATTCTTATATCCATCAGTGTAGCAACAGTGTTGGAAATTCAATATGAAATTATTTCAGTCTAAAGTTACAGCACATAGAAGAAAAAAATTGCCCTCCTGAAGCCAACTGACCTTTATCTTTCTTGTTCAAAACCTTTGGCAGGGTTCCATTCTTAGCTTGGGTAATTTCCTGGTGGTGGCTGAGGTTATCCTGCTGTCTACGTGGTACATGGGAGATCTGAAAAACTTAAAGCCAAAATAATAGAACAATATAATGTACCACTTACAAGTAAATTGCAGCACAGTTTTACATATCAATATGTTATGCGTTATAGGGAAACAAAGGGCCAAGTTCTATGCGCAGGCAGAGTGTCTATTATATTGTTACAACACCATATGTTATATGTACTTTTTCTTGTTAAAAGTCATCTTAAAAATAACATTTTGAACATAAAACCCCTGAGAAAATACTGTGTGGCTGAAAATCTTGACTGTCTAAAGATTCACCTAAAATAGCAATTGAAAACCTCCTGGTTTCCATCATCTGGGTTGAAGGTGATGTTTGCAGTGACCACAAAGCAGAAAAATCCGATTTTCCAAGTTAGACTCCAACACAGAAAAAGCAGAAAGCCCTGGAATCTTTGCAAGGAAGACAAGGACACTTACACTATGGACAGGAAATTCAATGAGAGTATCAGCCCAGAGGAATGTGCACATCTGGAATGTGTTTTGGCCCATGAGGCTGAAGCCAGTGATTTGGACCCCAAATTCTGCAGGGGTCCACAGAAAGTCTGTGCTTCATATTTGTTCTGGAGGACCCTCTGCCCCTGCTGGCTCTTGGGTGATGTGGACAGTTGGAGTTGTTATGACAGAGGCTTGTCAGCTGCAGTTGTCCCTGGAAACTCTGCAAAGGGGGGCCCTGGTTTGTGTGTGTATGTGTGTGTGTGTGAGAGAGAGAGAGAGAGAGAATGTGACAGAATCCAAATGGTGTCCATGCCAAGCCCCATAAAGCCATAATTAGGCATCTAAATAAGAGGCCCGGTTTTCAGAGGAGCTAAGGATTGCAGCTCTTCACCGACTTACGAGGAGAACCCCAGCACAGAGCTTGTCTCTCAGTATCTACTTTGCTCATGCTTACCATTCACAGCCAAGACTCCCACTGCTATGAGCAAAGCCAAGCAGAAGATCCCCAAAATTCCTGCTACGAGCCTCCATGTGGGAGCTGGAGCAGAAGAATCTGAGAGAGAGACAGAGAGGGGAGAAGTACAGAATTGTAGAGGGAAATGCTTTTAAACCCCAAACGAGGCATAAGCCATTCATATTCTCTGTGTTATGAAATGCAGCTCAACTGCACACAAGTATTCATTCACCTCCCCCTACCCTCACACGTATTCAGTCGTGTCAGAACAAGTTGTCAGGGGCTCTTGAACTATGGAATGAAAACTCTTGCCCTGTTCAAAGTTATACAGGTCAAGATACCTGGAGAGCAGGATCTAGCCTTAACGAAGCCTTAGTAAGGATTCAGACTGTTTTACGTGGGACGTGATGCAACACAACTGTGCTCTGGGGTCCTAGCAGAACACCATTAAGGGATATTCCTTCCACCGTAGCACTTATATGGAGCTTTTCAACTGTAGCACTTAAGAAGGTAGGAAACTATTAGCCTCATTTTACAGATGGGGAAATTGAAACAGAGAGAGGTGAAATGCTTTGCCCAGGCTTACCAAGGGAGTGAATAAAACCCAATGCTTCTGGCTGCCAGTTAGAAGCCTTGTGCAGAGGCCCAAACTGCTTCTATGTAGCAATTTGTGAAAGAGGAGAAGCATTATATTCATTCACTGCTAGTATCATGTACGCTCATAAAGGCAGGGTAAGAATAAGGAGACTCAGAACAAGGAGTTCTAGGAAGAATAAAAAGGGATCCCCCTTCCCTCTTGGGAGTTCCACCTTCAAGGGCACCTTAAAAAAGCAACAAGGGGTCAGCGGTGCCCTTTAGGAACTGCCTTGTGTTGGGACAGTGTGGAGCCTCCCTAGCAGGAAGTCTGGGTTAGGATTGTGTCTCCTGGGGAGCAGTCCCTCCCCGACCTCGGAGGTGTGCAAGGGGAGAGCACTCACTGCACCATTTTATAGGATGGTGGAGCTGCTCCCCTGTGTTACTTAGTGGGGGAGGCAGTGTAGGTGCTAGTCCATTGTGGGCCCTAAGCAGGAATATTTTGTGCCCCCTAATTCTAAAACAGGAAAGTTTTTATAATAAAAAGTGAACGGGGGGGAGGGGCATGGAGCTGGTCAGGGACCTAAGCAATTGCTTAGTCTGCTTATGTCTAGCACTGACTCTGGGGGCATTTCCAGGATATTTCCCCCTCCATCCACTTTGGGGTGGCCAATGCATCTGTACATTCTAGGAGGGAACAATCTCTGCAGCTGGGAAGAGAATATCTGGCCAATGCATTTTGGGGGTAGAAGGCAGGGCACGCCTAGTAACCTCTGTTCCTCTCCCTGCAAACATTCATTCAGCAGCTGAGAACAATTTGGCCCAGTTCCCTTTATTACATGGATACATAGCACTGCTCTGAATTTATTTTTAAGGATTAATTTTATATCTTAATATAAAGAATGTGCAAGGAGGCCAGGTGGATCATGCTTGTGGCATCTTAGCCATTGAATGTCTTGATTTGGGGTATTTAAATCCTGATTATTTAGATGGAGTTTTGCTTTTAATGTTCTCATACAGTTCAAGGAAGGTGTTAGACTATGGACAGTTAAATAGTAGTTTGAGTGGAGTCAGCAGCATGTAGCACACAGTACCTTTGCCCTGGGGGTTCATAGTACTTTGTCTCCTCTGCTGCTCAGAAGCATTATGGCATTTCAGTTCTGTGTAGGTCACCACCTCCTCATTTACTGCTAGTGGGTTATAGCATAGAAACAGTGAATTTCATTCATTACATTGACAAGGTCGTGTGGCAAGGCACCTCTTTTCTCTTGCCAGCCTTAGCGTTTCTCCCCCCGGCGATGGTGGGCCTGGTGTAATCAGCCCCACTCAGGCAGGGTTTGCCTTCGCCCTTCGGTGCTTACTTGGTTGAGTCTCCAGGGTAGGCATGATGGTAAGCCTAAGGGGTGCTCCTTCCCCACTCAAAAAGGGGAAATAGTCCCATAGACCCAAACAAAGGGTGATACCTTTCCCTGCCTCCTCGCTGAGATGGGGTGTTGTTTTGTTGTTTGTCCTGAGGTGTCAGTCCTTCCTCTGGCCAGCAGTCGTGCTTGTCTGCTTCCCCTATGGGGAGGGACAGAGCCTTTCCTCCTGGAGAAGCTACTTCCCTGCTGTTACTAGCCTGGTAAGAGCTAGTGTCTCTCTCTCTTCCCCTTCTCTCACTGGAGGAGGGGTTTTAAAAGGTCTCAGGCAGCCCTTAATTGGATTCAGGTATCTCTAATAAACCTGAAATAACCCATTCTCAGTTTGTAGGGAAAAGGGCCTTTAACATTCTAGGACTAACATATCTGCCTTCCACTACCCCCTTGCATTGAGGAGCAGTGGGCGCTGTCCGGAGTTCTCTGCTCGGTGTCCCCTTCTGGTTCCTTAGTTTTGGCCCTTTGACCCACACACCTGTTCCTGTTGTTGCCTGTGTTGTCCCCCGAACTCGGTTGAGTTCCGGGTTTAGTAGCCCCTCCCGAGGCTGGAGGAGGGGCTTTCAGCAGCTAGCGCTCGCCCACGTCCCGGTACTCAAAAGGACTACCCTCTTGCATTGAGGAGCAGTGGGCACTGTCCAGGGTTCTCTGCTCGGTATCCCCTTCCGGTTCCCTAGTTTTGGCCCTTTGACTTCCACACCTGTTCCTGTTTTGTTTTCCTTCATTGTCCCCCGACTTTAGTTGAGTTCTGGGCTCAGTAGCTCCTCTCCAGGCTGGGGGAGGGGCTTTTAGCTGTGTTCCCCAGCACTTCCCAGCACCCAATAGGACTAATCTCTTGCAGCCATCCAGCCTGACTTTATCACAGTGGACAGCTCTAATTACAATCTATAGCCATATAAAAGTGTTATTGTAGTACACAGGGCATGGCAGAACTTTGGTATTAAAAGGTTTTGTCCCAAAGTACAATGGTCTGGAGTAGCCTGTCAGTGTACTGGGGTCAACCAACTAACATCTGTGAATTCAGAATATGCATCTTATCACCTTGTTTCCAATATCTGACTACTATTTAGCGTCTTACCCAAAAGTGTTGTTACATTTAAAGATATTCAAGTTACTTATATAACCATTTGAACATTCACTATAATCAGAAAAATACAGTTACAAAGCTAATCATTAAAAGTGTATGGAAATATCCAGTTAAGATAATGTATCTATTTGACTACCCTTAACTCATTCTGCTAATGACAATCTTGAAATGTAAAATTTCACTTTACATACTTCAAAACAAATTGAACTGTGATCTACTATGCGTATTTATAAACTCATTAGACATTTCCAGTTCTTTTCCCTCGATTTAAAGCTTGCTTCTGCTCCTATTGAAGTCAAAGGCTGTTTTACTATTGATTTAAGAGGAAACATGGCACGTGGCATTATGCTCTTCTAGATGGAGCCCATTTTTTTCAGTTTTTTAAAGAGTGTTTTTAAATGTCATCTTCTCAAAAACTAACTGCTCTACTTCTTGGATGCTCAGTGGAAAACCTCTGTAGCTCAGGAAATTCTCTGCTGGACAGGAATGATCTTAAGGCTCTGGGATGGTAAATAAATGCGGACAATTAAGGATCAGTCACGACTTCATGATGTTGACTATCTCAATCAGGCAAAGCATAGAGAAAATGGTACTTTATTCGCATACGAATAGGTTTCGGAAAGGTGAGAAGAATTCACAGGTCACCTCCTTTAATCTTCCAACCACAAGGCTTGACTTAAAGAGACCGTGTCTCCTTGAACACAGGGCAAATCAACAACATCCATTGACATGGATTGGTTTGCGATAATACAATCGCAGAACTGTGTTCCAGGGCTCCGAAGGTACGATAACTTTTGCTCCCCATGCCCAGAATACAGTATAGCATTCCAGGGGCATTTCAGTGCCTGACAGATAACAAATTACTAAAATAACTGTGCCTGACACTGAAGAAAAAGCTAATGATATAAACAACCAGGAGTCCGATGGCACCTTAAAGACTAACAGATTTATTTGGGCATAAGCTTTTGTGGGTAAAAAACCTTACTTCTTCAGATACATGTCCATGCATCTGAAGAAGTGAGGTTTTTTACCCACGAAAGCTTATGCCCAAATAAATCTGTTAGTCTTTAAGGTGCCACCGGACTCCTGGTTGTTTTTCTGGATACAGACTAACACAGCTACCCCCTGATACTTGACACTAATGATATAAGTACATAAAGTCAGGTACAATGCGTACAGCTCAAGGAAGAGATTTAACATGGACAATAAAATATCAGTAATAGCAGATATGGTCTCAGATGCTTACAAACATACCACACCTTTGTCCCTGGTGTTCTTAGGTGTCTTTTTCTTCTGCTGCTTGGAAGGAGTTTGAAATTTCAGGTCTACATAGGTCACTGCCTGCTCACTCATTTCTGTTGCATTCTGGGATAGAAAGGTTGGGTTCAGTAGACTGAGATGAAAAATGGGATCTGATGGAAACTGATACATGTACTAAGGAAGAAAAACAGCAATTGTCAAGATCTAATAGCAGAATAACTGAGGAGTTGGAAGAACCAAGCCTCCTTCTCACTACACCTGGAATCTGGCACCTAGTTCGGAATGGGGAACACATGAATACACACTGGCAAACTAGAGGGATTCAGAAAAGAAAAACAAACAAATAAATAAACCACCCTGGGGACAGATTTAGGAGTCTGAAAGATAGAGCTACGATTTCATTTGCTCTGGCAGTGGAGGGAGGCTGGACACAATCTGGCTCCTAATGCTGAAGAACTCAATAGTTAGTGGCAGCGCTAATAAGAAAAAAGCCCCCAGTCAGACAATTTGTTGGTAATGCGGGAACTGGACTGTGGCCCCCTCCCCTTGCTGACAGGGGTGGCTGTGCAGAGGCAAATGCTTATAACATGTCATACATGCGCAATATTACAAGGAATGCCCCTCTCTGCTCTCCCCTTCGGTTTCTAGAGTCTCTGGCTCTGATTCTCCACCCGTTTTATACCACGACTTTAATAAGGATTATGCACCTAAATCACTTAGGCACTTTTGTTAAAAATCCCCCCCCTTAGGTACCTAAATATGGATTTAGGAACAGGACTTTAGACCCAAGTGCCTCCAAGAACTGACACTTGATTGGTGCACCTCCTCCATCTGCTCCTCTCCTGAGTGATATCCTTTAGTACTATGCACATTGAGTTCCAGTACAGGGTCACGGGACCAAGTTATGCTCTGAGACAGCCCTGTGTACATCTGGCATAATTCCATGGGTAACACTGGAGTTACTCTAGATTTACACAGTCCAAAAGAGGTCAGTATGTGACCTGATGCTGCAGAGATAGAAGTGAAGATGTCAGTCCCATATTAATGTCATTTATTCCATCCTTTGGGAGTCTGTAACAAGGATAAGGAAGCAGACTGGAATGGTTAAGGGATCCCTGACTTTCACATGGCAGGGAAGAACAGAAATCAGGGTCCAGAAAGGTCACAGGGGAAAGGAGGTCCTCTTTCCCATTGGCTGGTTGAGGCAGGGAAGCCTCTGGGGATTATGAGTAGTGTTTTCAGTTGTGTTATTTTTTTCATTTTTGTTTGTTCTCATTGTTGTAAACAATAAATAAGGGGATGGAAAGGGACTTGGGCCTGGAGATTGCCTCCCTTCCCTAGCTGGTGAAATAGAGACCGTCTTTCTCCCTTTCCCCTCCTCCTCTCTCCCCCTCCCCCCGGTCTATACAAGAATCCTGCACTGAACACAGACTGGGGCTTATACTTTCATATGTTTGTCGTAGGATTCTGTCTAGAGCTTTATCCAGTCTAATTTTAAATGTTTCTTGCAGAGGGATTTCCAAACCTTACTTTGGGAAGTGTTTTTGTCTTACCTCCCTCCCTTTACACCTAGCTCTACAACCTCACACCACCCTGAACAACCCATTTCCCTCTTCGATGCTGATACACTTTCAGTATTTCTAAACAGTTATTGTACATCCCCTTTTAGTCATGGTTTGCTCAAAGTTCATTATACACACTTAGTTGTTCCATCTTTTGTTTATAAGTCAATCCCTCCAGCCCCTTTAATAAAGTGCATGTCTTGTCTCTGAATTCCTCCAAAACCTCCAACCACTTTCTTCCTTAAAAAAAACAAAAAACAAAAAAAAAAAACCACAAACAAAGGTCCATCTAACCTGGGTATCCTGTCTTCCAACAGTGGCCAATGCCAGGTACTTCAGAGGGAATGAAGAGAACAGGAAATCATCAAATGATCACCCTGTCACCCATTTTCAGCTTCTGGCAAACAGAGGCAAGGTACACCATTCCTGCCCATCCTGGCTAATAGCCATTGATGGACCTATCCTCCATGATTTTTTTGAAAACCTTGGCCCATCTCCCCTACATTCTATACAGACAGCTACACACTAGGCGTTCAACAAATAAATAATAAAATACTAACAATGATGACTGAAAATGGAAGTGCACAGAATTGAGTGTGGTATTCTAGGTACACTCTCATCAGAGACAGAGAGAGACAGTCCTTTAACACAGTGCATCTAAATATGCACAAAATGTTATTTACCTTTTTGGAAACATAACACATTGCAAGTACATGTTTAATCTGTTCTCCACTCTCACTCCTACATTTCTTTCATCATTACTGGCTTCCATTTCTCCCTACCACTGAATAGGCATGTGTTGGATTATTACATCAGATGTTATAGTTCTAATATCATTTTCTGCTTATTTTGCTAAACTTTCCTGATCTGTTTGAGTTGTGTATCTGATCTTGTTTGAGTTTGCAACAACCTTCCGTTTAGCATCATCTGAGAATTACATGACATTAGTTTACATTAAACATTAACAGGCTATGTACTCCAGTTTCCAGACTATTTGTGAAGATGAAGATGATAAATTACAAAGATCCTGACACTAAACCCAGTCTATTTCTATTTATCATTACATTTTTTTCACAATACTTCAACCAGTTTTTAATTCAGTGATAATGTTCTTATCCAAGACTATTTGCTAAGTAAGATTTCTTGAGAAACGCTGTCAAATTCCTTGCTAAAAAATAAGATATTAGGTCTCTGGTCTTCCCCAGTTTATGCTGATCTGCTAGATTGGCCATATACATTTAGATAGTCTACATATTGCACCAGAGATGCATAAAATACAGAAATGTAGAATAATAAATCCTTCCACAGTTATTTAATACAAATAATAATAATGAAATTGTACTATGTTTCATACTCTCTCTCTTAAGTTGTAATCAGAAGAAAAATATTGTAAAGGTTGCAGACATATGTCTATCCGACAATAACCAATTCCACTCATTTCTTGAAATATATCGAAGTAATAAACGATGCCTCTAACAACTACATGCTCTAACAATGAAGGTCTCGGAAGAATGTGGAACTCATACCTTTGTAGCTATTTGATAGGAAGCTGGCGTGCAGGAACTAGACCTTGAAGTGCCACAAATGGTTTTGTCCTTCATGAAAATCCCTTGGGGATGGAGAGAGAGACAGTTGGGTATCACCCTGTCACTGCTTTGTAAGGAGGTGGACAACAGGAGCTGAGAGGGGAAGAATTATTCACTCTGCAATGCTCCATCTGAAACCGCACAGGAAATTCTCACTCTGGTAGTTTGAAGTGCGCTGCACCCGCACAAAGCGCTCACAGGAACTTCTCTCTTTGTAGGTTTACGCAAGGCCTAAGGTGTTAAATTTAACTTGCTTGAGGTCAGTTAAATATTGAATTTATTAAACAAGGTTGTTTAAGAAACTATTGATCAGTTAGTGTCTCTGCACTTCATTTCAATTCCATCCTATGCCATTTCCTCTCTTAAAATGTCTAACTGACCAAACACTCATTTTTTTCCTCAAGAAATTTTCCAATAGATTTATTAAAAACTATGATTCTTTCCCTCATTTTAAGACACACCTACTTCCTGAACAGCTCTGTAACGATGCTGCCCTTTGGTGGGACACTTCTGAGAGTATCAATTTAGGACAAATTGTTTAGAGCAGGGCAGTTACAGCCCAAGGCTGGGGTTCCTTTACTAGTAAGGCAAACCAAACCAGACAGACAGAGAGGACTTTGGTTTTACCCCACTGGCTAACCATAAGTCACACCAGCAATTCCCTTAGACACTCGAGTTTCCCAGTATTACCACCAGTGCCACTGGTCATAGGCGCCGACTTCTACTGGTGCCAGTGGGTGCTCCACTCTGGCCCCGGCCCCACCCTGACTCCACCCCTGCCCTTCCCCCTCCCACCCCTATATTCCAACCCCTTCCCCAAAGTCCCCACCCCAACTCCGCCCCCTCCCTGCCCCTATTCTTACTCCTTCCCCAAAGCCCCTCCCCGGCCCCGCCTCCTCCCCGGAGTGTGCCTTGTTCCCGCTCCTCCCCGCTCCTCCCCCCGCCTTCCCCCTCCCCCCCCCCCCCGGAGCTTGCTATAGCTGTTTGGTGGTGGCAAGCGCTGGGAGGTAGGCGGAGGAGCGGGGACATGGTGCGCTCAGGGGAGGAGGCAGAGGACGAGGAGGAGGTGAGGTGGCGCGGGGCAGGGTGGGGAGCTCTTGGCTGCCGGTGGGTGCAGAGCACCCACTAATTTTTCTCCGTCGTGCTCCAGCCCCAGAGCACCCACGGAGTCAGTGCCTATGCCACTCGTTATGGGGACGAATGGTTATGGAAACCAATGCCCCAGTAAAAGAAAAAAAGGTTCTCCCGATCCCAAAGGACAAAGCCCCAGATCCAGGTCACTATACAAATCAGATCTTACCCACAAATCACGCTGTTGCCAATCCTTTAGAATCTAAAATCTAGAGATTTACTCATAAAAGGAAGAAGATATAGAAGACAGATAGAATTGGTTAAATGGAATCAATTACATACAGTAATGGCAAAGTTCTTGGTTCAGGCTTGTAGCAGTGATGGAATAAACTGCAGATTCAAATCAAGTCTCTGGAGTACATCCACAGCTGGGATGGGTCATTCAGTCCTTTGTTCCGAGTTTCAGTTTATAGTAAAGTTCCTCCAGAGGCAAGAAGCAGGATTGAAGACAAAATGGAGCCTTTTATAGTCTCTGACCTGTGGAAGATCACAGCAGCAAGATGGAGTTTGGAGTCACATAGGCAAGTCACATGTCCATGCATGACTCAGTTCTTTACAGGCCGACGCCATAGTTTACATGTTAGTTTGAACGTTCCCAGGAAAGTTCAGATGTGGATTGGCGTCTCCCAAAGTCCATTGTCAGTTAAGTGTTTCTTAATTTGGCACTTACTGAGAATAGTCCCTTTTCAAGAACCTGACCAAATGCTTCACTGAGGCTACTTAGAAACAAAACACATTGAGATACAAGTACATAGCCAATATTCATAACTTCAACTACAAAAATGATACACACATACAGATAGCATAATCATAACCAGCAAAGCATAACCTTTTTATAGACACCTCACACAACAACCTTTGTACAATATTTGCTGCAAATATATAACAGTGGTTGCAACAATGATCTATATGGTCACAATTTATGTCAATAACGTCATAAGCTCACATTACAGCTACAGCCCTTCTACCCATGGATACTTGAAGTCTGGATGGGTTTCCCCCAGCCACCGGGCTTGACAGGCAGAATAAAGCACCTCCATAGCATCTTTGGCCTTTGCTGGTCATATGAGAGTGAGGTACCCACATCTGTATGTGGCAGCACAAAGCACTGGCCTGCTGGACCTTTCAAATTGCTTTACCATTGATTCCTTCAGTTAGTTTTTAAATGTCTGTTCATTTCCTTCTGTAATTTAATGCATTGTCTTCCTTTGACGCTGACCAAGAATACAATGCATAGGTGGGGCAGAGGGTCATCTTTATCAATGCCAGCATGAAAATTCAATGTAAAATCTAGACCCATTGCTGTGTTCATTCCTGGTTTGGTATCTACAGTAAGTGAAGAAGGAAAAGACATTACCAGTTCTTCTTTGCTTTCTATCTTAAGCAGTCTGGAGTCATGAGAAGAACAATAATCTTTATTTCCTTGTCATTTTTTCAATTCACTACAGAAGTGGTAACAGGCTTCTCCATATCAGAACCAATTATCTGGGCTGCATTTGTGGCCTTGAAAAAATAATACATATCTCTGTGCTCATGGCTGATGCTGATAGATACTGAATATTGTGTAATGTTCTGGCTGCTCTGTGTTACCACTACTCTACCATGAGACCCCACCAAATGAGGACGGGTGAGTATGGGTGTGTACAACTGCCCTCTCTTGGTTAGAATTAGACTTACATGTTCCCATTGCCATTCAGGAGACCAAATATCTTCACTTCAATTTTATAGCCCCATAGTCCAAGCTCCGTGAGTCTGAGTCAGCTAACCTAGGCCAACTGTGGTCGTGCCATGGGTCTTTTATTGCAGTGCAGGCATCCCTTATTAATATAACTCCTAAATCTTTTCCTGCAGTACTACTGCCCAGTCAATTATTCCCCTATTTGATTCCTACATGTAGTACTTATATCTATATCACTTAGTTTTCCAAAGGTATCTAATCACTCTGGAATATAAGAGCTGTGGTATATGCCGATGCCAAATCATTTTACTAATAAGAGAACAATTGTGAGAAGCATGTAAATATCTCAGAGAAATAATAAATGAAATTGTGGGAAATCTAGAGACAAAAGTAAAATTTTATCTATATAGCACCAATTATCTTTCAGTCCCTTTTCACACAAGGAACTGACTGAGATGAGGGATAATTTGGATATACCAGACCTCTGACTCACATTAATAGAAATATTTTTGATCTCAGTATCTTGGGACATCCTATGTCTCTTGGCTTCAAGGTTAAACACCACATCAAACATCAGACACCTAGGTATGCCAGGAACCGTGAGAGCTGTAGACCAAGCTGTGCTGCCTCTCCACACCCAGAGCCTGTAGATCTTGCCATGGAATAACCCCATCCAGTGAAAAGTTCTCAATTGGTTTATGAAATCCTGTGCAAAAACAATATCAAATCATAATAGCATCCCAGCTTTGCTCTTTAAATGGATGTATGGATATCAGGTAAAGTTATGAGGTTAACAAGTCCTGGTGGACTGAAAATTCTCCATGGCTGAGAAACCATATTGGTTGATCTTTCCTCAAGACTGAAAGTTTTCAGTGTGCCCTCCCCCCACACACTTTCTTTTGGGGGGCTTTCTACTAGGGAAGGGAGGGAAACACAGCTGTGGAAACAAATGAGCCATGTCCAATGTTCTGTTTTCTGCCATCAAAGAGAGGGGAAAAATAATAAAAACATTGTTTGTTTTTTTTTAAAGAAAGAAGCCACTTCTGATGCAGAAAGTTTTTGACCCAAGAATTTTAACCAGTTCTACTCATCAGTAGAGTAACAAGAAGGGTTTCTACAAGTAACAAGAAAAAGGTCAGAGAAAGTGTGGGCCCCTTATTGAATGGGGGAGGCAAACTAGTGTGTAGCGGAGTGGTCACCCGCTCCTGCCTGGGAAGGGATAAAGCCAGCCCTGCAGAGGGCTGGGGCTGCAGAAGGAAAGACTTGGGCTGATTGGGGAAACAGCTGCAGCTGGGCCACACCCCAATCAGGCCCCAGCTGGCATGTATAAAGAGGCACCTCCATAGCATCTTTGGCCTTTGCTGGTCATATGAGAGTGAGGTACCCACATCTGTATGTGGCAGCACAAAGCACTGGCCTGCAGGGGGCAGCACCCACAACAAGGGGCACCAGGGTCTTGGGAGGGACACAGGAGCCAGAAGTGATGAGGCTGATCACTGGCCTGCAGCGGGCGCTCTGGGCTGGATTGAGCTGATTCCCCAGAGTAACCAGCAGGAGGTGCTGCAGGGGTGAATCTGACCACTTACATAGTGACAGAGGATGTAGAAAAACCTAATGTACTCAATGCTTTTTTCCCCTCTGTCTTCATGAACAAGGTCAGCTCCCAGACTACTGCACTGGGCAGCACAGTACGGGGAGGAGGTGACCAGCCCTCTGTGGAGAAAGAAGTGGTTCAGGACTATTTAGAAAAGATGGACAAGCTCAAGTCCATGGGGCTGGATGCGCTGCATCCGAAGGTGCTAAAGGAGTTGGCAGATGTGATTACAGAGCCATGGCCATTATCTTTGAAAACTCATGGTGATCGGGGGAGGTCCCAGATGACTGGGAAAAGGCTAATGTAGTGCCCATCTTAAAAAAAGGGAAGGAGGAGGATCTGGGGAACTACAGGCCAGTCAGCCTCACCTCAGTCCCTGGAAAAATCATGGAGCAGGTCCTCTAGGAATCAATTCTGAAGCACTTAGAGGAGAGAAGTGATCAGGAACAGTCAACATGGATTCACCAAGGGCAAGTCATGCCTGATTAGCCTAATTGCCTTCTATGATGAGATAACCGGCTCTGTGGATGAGGGGAAAGCAGTGGACATGTTATTCCTTGTCTTTAACAAAGCTTTTGATACGGTTTCCCACAGTATTCTTGCTGGCAAGTTAAAGAAGTATGGGCTGGATGAATGGACTATAAGGTGGATAGAAAGCTGGCTAGATCATCAGGCTCAACGGGTAGTGATCAATGGCTCCATGTTTAGTTGGCAGCTGGTATCAAGTGGAGTGCCCCAAGGGTCGGTCCTGGGGCCGGTTTTGTTCAATATCTTCATTAATGGTCTGGAGGATGGTGTGGACTGCACTCTCAGCAAGTTTACAGATGACACTAAACTGGGAGAAGTGGTAGATATGCTGGAAGGTAGGGATCGGATACAGAGGAACCTAGACAAATTAGAGGATTGGGCCAAAAGAAATCTGATGAGTTTCAACAAGGACAAGTGCAGAGTCCTGCACTTAGGATGGAAGAATCCCATGCACTGCTACAGACTAGGGACCGAGCGGCTAGGCAGCAGTTCTGTAGAAAAGGACCTAGGGGTTACAGTGGACGAGAAGCTGGATACGAGTCAACAGTGTGCCCTTGTTGCCAAGAAGGCTAGCGTCATTTTGGGCTGTATAAGTAGGAGCATAACCAGCAGATCAAGGGATGTGATCATTCCCCTGGGATTCTTTAGTCTGCAGAAGAAAAGAATGAGGGGGGATTTGATAGCTGATTTCAACTACCTGAAAGGGGGTTCCAAAGAGGATGGATCTAGACTGTTCTCAGTGGTACCAGATGACAGAACAAGGAGAAATGGTCTCAAGTTGCAGTGTGGGAGGTTTAGGTTGGATATTAGGAAAAACTTTTTCACGAGGACGGTGGTGAAGCACTGGAATGGGTTACCAAGGGAGGTGGTGGAATCTCCTTCCTTGTTAGTTTTTAAGGTCAGTCTTGACAAAGCCCTATCTGGGATGATATATAAGGACTACAAGGTGGATAGAAAGCTGGCTAGATCCTCGAGCTCAATGGGTAGTGATCCCAACGGGTAGTGATCAATGGCTCCATGTCTAGTTGGCAGACGAGATCAAGCGGCGTGCCCCAAGGGTCAGTCCTGGGACCGCTTTGTTCAGTATCTTCATTAATGATCTGCTACAGACTAGGGACCAAATGGCTAGGCAGTAGTTCTTCAGAAATGTATGGACAGCAGGGAAGAGAAATTGTGTGGGAAGTTCTGGCCTGCACTTGCAGAGCTCTCCTTCGATAATTACATTTCTTCTTTTCTCTGGGCAAATTTACCTATAAAATCAGTAGAAATTGAAATAATTTGCATTGCAATTTAACCACTCCCTTGAGGTCCTCTTCACAGCTCATCCACCATCCTGTTAGTAAATATTAGTGCCTCTATTCCTTTTCTTTCTGTATATTTGATTTATTTATATATTAACAATGAGTATATTGAATTCTAAGGCCCAGAACACTAACCCTTGACCTATAAGTAATCCTATTCAGAAATTCTATGTGTTAGAGTGTATTTAATACTCCTGGTTGCCTCTATGTCCATAGAACTCCAGATATTTAAGGAAAAGGTTTTCCAGACTATATAATGCTTATATAAGCATATATAAACCTGGGTAACTGATCAGGGATAATTGTCACAGCAGATCGGGAGGAATGATTATGGGGGAAGAAGGACCCAGTGTAATATATTATATGGAAGAACTGTTGGTCCTCTCAGGTGTAAATAATGATGCTTTTACACAAGTCAGGTGAACTGAGAAAGTACAGAAATAACATTAGAACATATGTAAAAAGCAACAGAGGGTCCTGTGGCACCTTTAAGACTAACAGAAGTATTGGGAGCATAAGCTTTCATGGGTAAGAATGTGACTTCTTCATCATTCTTCTTCCCGCTTCTTTCTAGATCTCTTAGAGGGTATCTCCCTATTAGACATGTGAGTTACACTTACATAAAATGGCAAGGAGGAGGAGGATCTCACTCACAGCTTTTAGCCCAGTGATTAGGGTCGTCACCTTGGATGTGGGAAAGCCCAGGTTGAAGTGCCCTCTCCATCAGGTTGAGAGAAGGAATTTGAACAGGGCTCTGTCACCTCTCAGGGGTTTGCTCAAACCATTGGAATATGAGCTAGTCTGATGTGGGGCTTCGTCAATCTCTCCTCTTGAAGCTGTTTCACTGTGAATAAATAGTAAGAAAGTCATTGAGGCAGAGAGAGCAAGCGAGCCTGGGAATGATTCTGTAACCTGGTGGTTAGAGCCCTCACCTAGGGGGAGGAACACCAAGTATCCAATTTCCCTGCTCCAATACATTTTAAAATTATGTATCTAGAGTGGAACAGTTTCAACTGGAGACACTGGGGGAGCCCAGCATCACAATAGCCCAGAGGTTAGATTTCTCTGACAAGTGCGAGACCCCTGTTCAGATCACTTCTCCCCCTCAGACTGAGGGGGGACTTGAATTGTGGGTCTCCCATACCCCCAGTGAATATCCTAACCACTAGGCTAATAGTTATGAGGGAAGTGCAATTGCCTAACTACGAGAGAGGGTTTGTAGCTGAGAATCCCAAGCACAGGAAGTTTCCTGACTCCAGACCCAATTTAGGCACCTATCTCAGAGAGGGGTGGGGCTTAGCACATAATTCTTGACTTGCTATCTCTCATTGGCTAGATTTCGTGAGGAGCTGCTTAGTACGCTTGATTTGTGAATCCTATATCTCCCCATTCATTGTACAGGGAGCCTGGGCACCTAACCCAGTGACTCTCCAGGCACCTAAGAATTAGGCACAGTGTGCTCAGTATCATCACACCTAAGTTTTGTTGCTTCTCTAGTGACCTAATGAATGAATTGTGATTCACACTCGCACATAGAGAACTCTTGTGAGAACTGGCCCAACCAATTTTCTCTGACTGTGAGCTCAACTGAGGAAAGTGTATGACAGTTCATAAAATGACACAATAATCTATAATAACAAATGTGGGTGGGAAAAGGTATGAAAAGGAGATAGAATGACTGAATTAGTCTAAACAAACACGCCTCCTGATATCATTGAAAGACTGTGTTAAGATCATGGCTGGTAAATAAGAAAATGTGGGCCTGGAAATTAATGAACCAAAACTGGCATGTCAAATATTAGGGAAAAATGAGGAAGAACAGAGGCTACTGGAGCAAGCTACACCATCATGGTTGCCATTGCCAGTCCCTTCTGTGCCCCTTTTCATCCTAATCCTGAGAGACCTCAGAGCGATTAGTGATTATCTTTGAGAACTAGTGGAGGATGGGAGAGATCCCAGAAGACTGGAGAAGGGCAAATATAGTCCCCATCTATAAAAAGGGGAATAAGGACAACCCAAGGAATTATAGACCAGTCAGCTTAACTTCCGTACCCAGAAAGATAATGAAGCAAATAATCAAACAATCAATTTGTAAGCACTTAGAAGATATTAAGTTAATTAACATTCAACATAGGTTTGTCATGAACAAATCATGCCAAACCAACCTGATATCCTGCTTTGACAGGGTAACAAACCTTGTGGATGGGGGGAAGCAGTAGATGTGAGATATCTTGACTTTAGTAAGGTGATTGATACTGTCTCACATGACCTTCTCATAAGCAAACTAGGGAAATACAGACTATGCAAACCTACTATAAAGTCGGTGCACAACTGGATGCAAAACCATACTCAGACAGTAGTTATCAACGTTTCACAGTCAAATTGGAAGGGAATATCAAGTAGGGTCCCACAAGGAGCTGTCCCAGGTCCAGTTCTATTCAATATCTTCATAATTTATTTGGATAATGGCATAGAGAGTACAGTTATAAAGTTTGTGGACAATACCAAGTTGGGAGGGGTTGCAAGTGCTTTGGAGGACAGGATTAGAATTCAAAATGATGTTGACTGGAGAAATGCTCTGAAATAAGTAGGATGAAATTCAATAACAACAAATGGAAAGTACTCCACGTAGGAAGAAATAATCAGTTGCACAAATACAAAAATGGAAAATGACTGTCTAGGAAGAAGTATGGAAGAAAAGGATCCAAGGGTTATAGTGGATCACAAACTAAATATGAGTCAGTGTAATACAGTTGCAAAAAAAGCCAATGTCAATCTGGAATGTATTAGCTGGAGAGTTGAAAGCAAGAAACAGGAAGTAATTCTTCACTCTACTCAGCACTGATAAAGCCTCAACTGGAATACAGTGTCCAGTTCTGGACACCACACTTTCTGGAACGATGTGAACAATTTGGGGAAAGTCCAGAGGAGGGCAACAAAAATGATTAAAGATCTAGAAAACATGACCTATGAGGAAATATTGAAAAAAAATTGGTTTTGTTTAGTCTGCAAAAGAGAAGACATCATACGTCTTCAAGTACATACAAAATTTTATAAAGAGAAGAGTGATAAATTGTTCTCCTTAACCACTGAGGATCGCAAAGGAAACAATGGGCTTAAATTGCAACAAGGAAGATTTAGGTTAGACATTAGGAAAATCTTCTTAACTGTAAGGGTACGTCTTCACTACCCGCCAGATCGGTGGGTAGTAATCGATCTATCGGGGAGTATATCGATCCTCGAACGCGCTCCCCGTCGACTCCGGAACTCCACCGGAGCGAGCGACGGTAGTGCAGTCGATGGGGGAGCCGCAGCCGTCGATCCCACGCCATGTGGACCCTCAGGTAATTTGATCTCAGATACTTCGACTTCAGCTATGCTATTCGCAGCCCTCCGAGTAGTTAAGCAGTGGAACATGTTACCTAGGGAGGTTGTGGAATCCTTGTCTTTTGAAATTTTTAAGAACAGGTCAGACAAACACCTGCCAGGGATGGTCTAGATAATACTTAGTCCTGACTTGGTGCAGGGGACTAGACAAGATGACCCATCAAGGTCTCTTTCAGTAACACTTTCTCTTTTGGGGTCAATTGACTTTTTGTTTTGAAATGTAAGTTAATTGTAATAAAAATAAAAAAATAAATAAACTTCTTAAAATGTCTAAAAGAAAGATTTACATTGACCTGATCTTTTTTTTTTTTTTTTTTTTTTTTTTTTTACGTTTTTGGTTTGCAAAATACTAGAGATTTTGACTTTTCATCCTGATTGGGGTGGGAAATATTGAAAGTTCTCAGAAGACAGGAAAAGGTTTCCTGCCCAGCTTCACTCTTAATTGGTTTACAGAGCATCCCTCTCTACATTGGGGATTCAGTATGTTGGACCATTGCTGGGATGGAAGTATGTATGCCCCCACTTTCCCCCCCCCCCCCCCCCCCCGCCCCCATGAGGGCTCCTGAATGGCCTCTTTGTTGTAATCCAGGTTTTGTCTCTTCCCAGATACAAGTGTTGGTTTTTATCTGAATGCAGCATTTGTTTCTGGGATTAATTCCTGCCTCCTCAAAGGCTGAGGAAGGGAAACTGGAGTTGGGCCTTGTATGAAGCAAGTAGGGTTCTCTTAGGCACGTGGCTTGGGACTTGGGACACACTTGATGAACCTGGGATGCCCCCACCACAACAATGTATGTGCTTCTTCCATAACAAGCTGAGGTAACTCTGAGAACAAAATGGCTCAGAGTAACATCTCAGTTATTCATGCACAACATCTCATGACTTCAGGCTGCTCTAACGTGCACCAGGATGTTTACACATTAGAGAACTGAACTGTTTGCTATTGAATGGGTAGGCTAGGATTGGTTTAAGTGCATCCACTCTAGCTATACTGATTCATCCATACACAATAGCATTGTGGTAATACCTTTCAAATGCAAAGGTTTCTTGATACCTTGCCATGTTCCCAACACAACTGCTGAAAAATGTGGATTTTTGGAGATTTCTGAAATGTCACCACTGAGGACTGGTTGAACCATTCCAGCTCATTCAAACTTGCTCCAAACTAAAATGGGTCAAGAGAATAACACAGCATTAAACACTGCAGAAAGCAAGTCTACTTCAACTGGTATTTGTCATGCATTTGAAGTGCTTTTGTGAGTAGACACAAGATAATGAACATACTAGGGGGACCACCGGCTTCCTACCATGGTACATTTCTCCAGTGTAGACAAGAATGAAATGACTGGGTCATGAGCAGCAGAACCATCCTGTGTAGCAAGGACATCTTTGTACCGAGCAAAGGGTGCTGGAGTTAGAGTATTGGACAAATTCCTCACTGTAGATCCTGAAAGCTCAGCCTTAGGGCTAGGGGCCTTCCCTGATGTATGTGTCAGAGATACATGATCTTCAACCCTGGAAAGATGGAATTCTTGTTGGTGGACTGGAACTCCTTATGGTTTTTCTTTTTCTGTCACACCATGTATTGTAGGGGCTCATTCAGAGATGAGGTTAAGAATTTTGGCATCACTTTTGACCATGGACATCCTTGCCTTAAATATGGTACAAAAGTGGGTTTCCCTCCCCCTTACACACAGTTTTGCAATTTTTACAGGTGCACCCTTAATTATCCTATCATGACAGCAGCAATCTCTATCCTTAGGAGTACAAGAGCTCACAGCAGGACTCCTTCATAGCTCTCAACTTGTTCTTGATGCATCTGTAGTTCTGCTTATTGGTGTGAGAGGTTGGGATCATATTAGATCTTGCATTTTATTTTTTACACTGGCTGCCTATTTTGTAAGAGGCTGCCATTAAATTAGCCCTACTGAGTTTTGAAGCTCTGGTAATTTTTCAGAGCTCCTCCTTCAGCCCACCCTGATGGGTATTTGTACCCCATTGAAACAAGACCTTTAGGAATCCCACCACCATCATGTCTTAGATCTTAAATAACATGGCAATAGACACAAAAGGAGACAGAGAAAGGGTATACGACAGCTAATTATGATTTTACTTTGATGGGTCCTTTGGCATGGAACTTAATTCCCTTTGATAATCATTTCAGTTCATCCTACTGAACTTCTAAACAACATTTTAAACTGATTTCCCCAGAAATGTGTTTTTAGTGAGACTACTGGTATCCTCGTATTTGAATGCATTTGCTGTACTCTTCCATTTTTGAATGAAGTATAACAAAGGAAGCAAAAAGGAAATAACTACATTAGACATTTTAAAAAAATTCAGTTCTTCTCATCTCTAGAGACTTATTATTATCAGTAGCACAGTGTGATACAGCATGGCCAGAGGGCAGCAGGAAAGGGTTAGAAGGGAGCCTTATTCCCTGTAGAGGGAAGAAAGTTTGCTATAGATTAATTAAAGCACCTGAAGCCAATTAGACTCATAGACTTTAAGGTCAGAAGGGATCATTATGATCATCTACTCTGACCTCCTGCACAACGCAGGCCACAGAATCTCACCCACCCACTCCTGTAACAAATCCCTAACCTATGCCTGAGTTATTGAAGTCGTCAAATCATGTTTTAAAGACCTCAAGGTGCAGAGAATCCTCCAGCAAGTGACCCGAGCCCCACGCTGCAGAGGAAGGCGAAAAACCTCCAGGGCCTCTGCCAATCTGCCCTGGAGGAAAATTCCTTCCCGACCCCAAATATGGCGATCAGTTAAACCCTGAGCATGTGGGCAAGACTCACCAGCCAGTTCCCAGGAAAGAATTCTCTGTAGTAACTCAGATCCCACCCCATCTAACATCCCATCACAGACCATTGGGCATATTTACCTGCTAATAATCAAAGATCAATTAATTGCCAAAATTAGGCTATCCCATCATACCTTCCCCTCCATAAACTTATCAAGCTTAGTCTTGAAGCCAGATATGTCTTTTGCCCCCACTACTCCCCTTGGAAGGCTGTCCCAGAACTTCACTCCTAGATTATCCTTAACCTCCACTCCATCCTCAGTGTTTAGCAGTCCCACTTCTTCTTTCTTTGTTTTCTTCTTATTTATATGGCTATAGAACCTTTTACTATTGGTTTTAATTCCCTTTGCAAGGTCCAAGTCTACATGGCTTTTGGCCTTTCTCATTTTATCCCTACATGTTCTGACCTCAATAAGGTAGCTTTCCTTGCTAATCCCTCCCATCTTCCACTCCTTGTAGGCTTTCTGCTTTTTCTTAATCACCTCTCTGAGATGCTTATTCATCCAGCTTGGTCTACAACTCCTGCCTATGATTTTTTTCCCCTTTCTTCGGATGCAGGCTTCTGATAGTTTCTGCAACTTTGACTTGAAGTAATTCCAGGCCTCCTCCACCGTTAAATCCACAAGTTCTTCAATCCAATCCACTTCCCTAACTAATTTCCTTAATTCTTTAAAGTTAGCCCTTTTAAAATAAAAAACCCTAGTCCCAGATCTATTTTTGTTTATCCTTCCATCTAGTTTGAACTGAATTAGCTCATGATCACTCGAACCAAGGTTGTCCCCTACAACCATTTCTTCTATGAGGTCCTCACTACTCACCAAAACCAAATCTAAAATGGCATCCCCTCTTGTTGGTTCTTCAACTACTTGGTGAAGGAATTCATCAGCTATCGTATCCAGGAAAATCTGAGCCCTGTTATTATTACTAGCACTTGTCCTCCAGTCTATATCTGGGAAGTTAAAGTCTCCCATGATCACACAATTCCCATTAGTGTTTACTTCATTAAAAACATTAAAGAGGTCTCTATCCATATCCAAATCGAATCCCGGTGGTCTGTAGCACACCCCAAGCACTATCTCAGGGGAGGCTCTAGTAGCTTTCTTTCTCAATGTGATTTTTGCCCAGACAGTCTCTGTCTTATCCATTCCATCACTTCTTATTTCTTTACAGTCTACCTCATCATTGATATACAATGCTACTCCACCACCTTTGCCTTTATTTCTGTCTTTCCTAAACAGCACATAGCCTTCAATACCTGTACTCCAGTCATGACTACTATTCCACCATGTTTCTGTTATCCCTATAATATCTGGTTTCACTTCCTGCACCAGTAGCTCTAGTTCCTCCATTTTGTTACCTAGGCTCCTCGCATTAGTGTACAAGCATCTTAATTTTTGCCGTTTGGCTTCACTGACATTCTTAACCCAATTAGGCACAGACATTCTACCGCCAGTATCACCTATTAGATTGACATCTTCACTACCCTTCCTCCTTACGTCCATTCTCATACCCAGGGCTGTATCCTTTCTTACTTTGTTTTCTTCCTTCTCGATGTTAAATTCCGGTGTGGAGATTACCTGGACATCTCCCAACCATCTCCCCCAAATTCCTAGTTTAAAGCTCTCTTAATCAGTTGTGCCAGCCTCCATCCTAGAAGTCTATTTCCCTCCTTACTCAGGTGAAGTCCATCCCGAGAGAACAGTCCTCTGTCCATGAATGCTTCCCAGTGGCCATACATCCCAAAGCCCTCCTTATAGCACCACTGCCTGAGCCATCTGTTGATTGCCATAATCTTGTCACACTTTTGTTGTCCTTCTCTAGGAACAGGCAGAATCCCACTGAAGATCACCTGAGCCTCGATTTCCTTAAGCATCTTCCCCAGCCTGGCATAGTCTCCCTTGATACGTTCCAGTGAGAATCTAGCCGTCTCATTTGTTCCCACATGAAGGACAATCAGCGGATTCTTTCCCGCTCCCATTAGGATCCTTTTCAGCCTCAGGTCCACATCCCGTATCTTAGCACCCAGCAAACAGCACACCCTTCTGTTCTCTGGATCAGCTCTAGTTACAGGTCTGTCTATTCTTCTCAGTAAGGAGTCCCCAATCACGTAGACCTGCCTTTTCCTGGTGATGGTGCGATTCTCAGGTCTATCCCCTGCTCCCTCTGGCTGCAAGTCCTCTCGATTTCTATTGTCCCTTGCAATCCTCCGCAACCCATCCCGTATCCTCCTGGAGCTCATATTTGTTGTTATCTCCATTGACTCTTCCCCTCTTCCTATAGGACTAGCTGCTCTTCTCTTTTTCCTTGCCCTCTCACCTTCAGCGACCACCTGCTGTAACCCTTCTTCATTTTCCAACTCCGCAAACCAGTTCCTGAGCTTATTTCTCCTTCACTAGTCCGTCTTTTCCTCTGCCTGGTTCTCTTAGTCACATGCTTCCACAGTCCACTTTCCTCACCCAGCAGTCTCCCCTCAGAATTCTTTGGTCCTGCTTCCATCTGCAAGTCTGGGCATTTTCCTTCAGCCTCCTCCTGTCTTTGCTCCATCATCTGCTCGAACCCCCTTCTAAACTCCACCAGAGTTTCCACCTGCATCTCCAATCCTCGGATCTTTTCTTCCATCAGCTCTATCAGGCGGCATTTCATGCAAACAAAACTCTTTTCAGATACCTCCTCCAGGATCATGTACATGCCACAGCTTCCATATCCAGTCATCCTTCTTGTGGGGATGGGACCAGGAGTAGAGGGCAGGCACAGGTCCCTCCCTCTCCACTCCCCTCCTCTAGGACACTAGTGGGGCAGTTAATATCCCAGTTCAGAGGCAAGAAACGGCACCCTGAACTCCCCCCAAGAAGAGAAAGCACCAGACCCATCATAGTAGTGCTGGCAATTTGCCACATGTGGTGTTAGGAGTGTGATTTACGCACTGGGGACTTAAACCAGGGTTAGCCAAAACCCTCCTGTCCTTAAGATGAATGATGTGGTCAAGGCCCAATACAAGCCACCACGGCCCAGGAGGAGGCTACTTGGGTCCACGCAACTGCCCAACAGGAGGCGACTTGGATGCAGCAGGAGACTAATTGTCTGTTGATGAGTCAGGCTGCCCAGGACTGAGCCCTGCTGCAAGAGCTGGTGAACAAGATGAAGGCCCTTATGGAACTGAACCGCAACTGTGAAAGAACCTGGACCATACAGGCCAGCCATTGCCTACAGAAAATGACATGGGAGGATGATGTGGAGGCATACCTCCTGGCTTTTGAAAGAGCAGCCCTGCGGGAGGCCTGGCCACAAGATCAATGGTCTGGTATCCTCTCCCCATTCCTGGGTGGGGAGGCCCAGAATTACTACGGGTATGGCCGCAGAGATTGCGGTAGGGACTTCCCCAGGTTTGAGAGCTTACTCCCCCTAATAGAGCCAGGGGAGGGTAGCAACCCCCGGGCTGAGACGGAGGCACCTACAGATAGCCTCACCCCAACGTTTGCCAAATTTGCCCCAGAGTTATTCTCATCCCCTGGGAAACCCCAAAAATCTAGACGGGAAAAGAGGGCAGATAAAAGATTAGGGACCAGAATTCTAGCAGAGAACCAAAAAACCTCCCTTGTGGGTAGGCGAACCCGTTCAGGAGGCCAGGAGATAATTCAGGCCAGTGAGGACACGGAGGCAGTTCCTAGCCTAAGTAGGAGCAACCCAGGGGGCGGAGTAGAAATAGGCCCCCTAGAATTAGGTCAGATCGGTACCGCATGTGAGAATTTCGGGCAGGACCAGGCCAATGACCCACTATATGCGAATGTGAGGGAGGAGGTAGTGGAAGTAAATGGCGTACCCATGGAAGGAAAAATCAAAGGCCCAAGGCCATATTATGTGCTCAAACGCGATCTGTTGTACAGGATAGAGCAAATACGAGGGGAAGAAGTAGAGCAACTCTTAGTCCCACGGAAACGCACAAGGGCAGTACTAGAGTTAGCTCACAGTCATCTATTTGGGGGACATCTAGGAGTAGATAAGACACTGGATAGAGTCCTAAGAAGGTTTTACTGGCCAGGAATATGCGCAGAAGTCCAGCGCTATTGTGCCTCCTGCCCTGAATGCCAGTTGCACAGCCCCCGACCTTACTTGCGGGCCCCATTAGTACCTTTGCTTATTATTGAAGTCCCTTTCGAGAGGACAGCCATGGACATAGTGGGCCCACTGGAAAGATCGGCACGGAGCCACCGAAACATACTAGTCATCCTTGACTATGCCCCGCGGTACCCAGAAGCCATTCCTTTAAGAAATCCCACATCCAAGGCAATAGCAAAAGAACTACTCCAGGTTTTGGCCAGAGTGGGCATCCCTAAAGAGATCCTGACAGACCAAGGAACCCCTTTCATGTCAAAATTAATGAAGGACTTATATGCCCTACTCCGCGTCCAGGCCATATGGACCTCACTCTACCATCCACAAACAGATGGCCTGGTCGAGTGGCTTAACCGTACCCTTAAAAGTATGATCCGGAAGGTGGTAGCACAGGACGGAAAAGATCGGGATACCCTTCTACCGTATCTAATGATTGCTATACAGGAAGTCCCCCAGGCGTCCACTGGTTTCTCTCCCTTTGAACTACTATACGGACGCCACCCACGCAGAATATTAGATTTCGCCAAGGAAGACTGGGAAGAACAACCCAACCCAGGAAAGAATGTCATTGAGCACATGACTCAGATGAGAGAGCGAATAACTCGAGTAACCCCTATAGTATGAGAATATTTGGAAAAAGCACAAGAGGCCCAGCGGACATATTACAACTGTCGGGTGAAAGTACGGAGATTTCAGCCAGGGCAACGGGTGATGGTGCTAGTGCCGACAGCAGAAAGCAAACTCCTAGCCAGCTGGCATGAACCATATGAGATAGTGGAAGCCATTGGGGAGGTGGACTATAAGGTCAGACAACCAGACCGCCGAAAGCCAGAGCAAATCTACCACATCAACTTACTGAAGCTCTGGCATGACTGAGAGACGTGCCTGGTCATCCGGGGAGCTCCACCCCAGACAGACGACCCACAGAGGCAGGTGAAGATATCTCCTGAATTAACCCCAGAACAAGGAACAGAGGTCATTGATATGATCCAATGGAACCAGGACGTGTTCTGTACACAGCCGGGCTGTACAACACTGGTCCAACATCATATTGTTATCAGCCCTGGAGTAAGGGTGATGATAAGACCGTACCGAATACCAGAAGCTAAAAGGGAAGAAATTAGGACGGAAGTGAAGAAGATGCTGGAACTCGGGGTTATTGAAGAATCCCACAGTCAGTGGTCCAGCCCTATCATCCTAGTCCCCAAGCCTGATGGCACCCTGAGGTTTTGCAATGACTTCCGGAAGTTGAATGAAGTATCCCAATCCGATGCCTATCCGATACCACACATTGACAAGCTAGTTGATCAGTTAGGCAAGGCCCAATACCTAACCACTCTGGATCTGACCAAAAGATATTGGCAAATTCCCCTGGCCGAGAATGCCAAGGAAAAGACTGCCTTCTCTACACCTGATGGCCTGTTCCAAAACACTGTCCTCCTTTTCGGACTCCATGGGGACCCTGCAACATTCCAATGACTTATGGATAAGTTGCTGTGACCCCATGCCAAGTATGCCACCGCCTATCTAGACGACATAGTCATCCATAGCCCTGACTGGGAAACGCACCTAGGAAAACTAGAAGCAGTGCTAAAGCCTTGCGGAAGGCCGGCCTCACTGCCAACCCTCGCAAGTGCGTGATAGGACTAGCTGAGGCCAGATACCTTGGGTATGTAGTAGGGAGAGGTTTGGTGAAACCCCAATGGAACAAAGTGGAGGCAATACAAGGTTGGCCTCGACCAGTCCGAAAAAAAGGTCAGAGCATTTCTAGGGATAGTAGGATACTATCGGAGATTCATCCCTCATTTCGCTACAAGAGCAGGGCCATTGATGGATTTGATAAAGGCTCGGGGCCCCGAGATAATAAAGTGGACTGATACGGCAGAAGAAGCATTTACAGATTTAAGGACAGCCCTCTGCTGCCATTCATTACTCATAGCCCCAGACTTGAAGAAGGAATTCATCCTACAAACAGATGTCTCGGAGGTAGGGCTAGGAGCCGTCCTTTCGCAGATGGTAGGGGAGGACAAACACCTAATCTTGTACCTCAGCCGGAAACTCCTCCCCAGGGAACAATAGTATGCTGTCATTGAAAAGGATGTTTGGCAGTAAAATGGGCTATGGAGACTCTCCGCTACTACCTACTGGGGTGGCGGTTTACCCTCATGACAGACCACGCCCCACTTCAGTGGATGCACAGAAACAAGGAGAGGAACGCAAGAGTGACTAGGTGGTTCCTATCCCTGCAGCTCTTCCATTTCCGGGTACAGTATGGGGCCGGAAACCAACACAGCAACACTGATGGCCTATCATGACAGCAGTGCCTCTAGTCCCAAGTAGCTCAACCCCATGGTGTGTGTGTGTGTGTGGGGGGGGGCGGGGATATGTGATACAGCGTGGCCAGAGGGCAGCAGGAGAGGTTAAAAGGGAGCCTTATTCCCTGTAGAGGGAAGAAAGTTTGCTATAGATTAATTAAAGCACATGAAGCCAATTAGAGCACCTGAAGTCAGTCACCTGATAAAACCCCCCTGCTTCAATCAGACAGAGGAAGGAGTTGGAGCAGAGAGGATTGGTGTTGGATCAGAGAGCAGTTTGGAGGGAAGCAGAGGAAAGTTTGGAGAAGTGCTGTGGTGGGCTAAGAAGACCAAGACCCTAGGTAAAGGGACACCTGGCTTGTGCAGAGGGAGGGCAGGAAGCCCCCACAAGCTGAAGGGCAGGAGAGGGAAGTAGCCCAGGGGAAGGAACTGCTAGTTTAAGTGGTTTACCACTATCCCTAGGGCCCCTGGGCTGGTACCCGGAGTAGAGGGCAGGCCCGGGTCCCTCCCTCTCCATTCCCCTCCTCTAGGACACTAGTGAGGCAATTAATATCCCAGTTCAGGGGCAAGAAATGGCACCCTGAACTCCCCCACAAGAAGAGAAAGACCCATCATAGTAGTCCCGGCAATTTGCCACACACAGATAGGAATTATTTGTACCAGACATTTAATGAATTTCTGCCGTGTGAACATCTGTTCTCACTTTCAGGTGACATTGTAAATAAGAAGCGGGCAGTATTATCTCCAGCAAATGTAAACAAACTTGTTTGTCTTAGCGATTGGCCAAACAAGACATAGGACTGAGTGGACTTGTAGGCTCTAAAGTTTTGTTGTTTTATTTTTCAATTTAGTTATGTAACAAAAAAATCTGCATTTTTAAGTTGCACTTTCATGATAAAGAGATTGCAGTACAATACTTGTATGAGGTGAATTGAAAAATACTGTTTCTTTTGTTTATCTTTTTATAGTACAAATATTTGTAATAAAAATTATAATACACAGTGAGTGCTGTACACTTTGTATTCTGTATTGTAATTTATATCAATATATTTGAAAATGTAGAAAACATCCAAAAATATTTAAACAAATGGTATTCTATTATTGTTTAACAGTGCAATTAAAGCTGTGGTTAATTGCTATTAATTTTTTAATCAAGTTAATCTGTTCTGAGTTAATTGCTTGAGTTAACTGTGATTAATTTACAGTCTTATTTATGATATAAATAGGTTTCACCAAAAGAGCTGGCTGCTCACAAATATAGCGCTTTTCGTCTTTGCAGTCATCAGAGAAGAGCTCTCCACCTCTGACAACTACACAGTCCCCATCCATCTATCCTTCCTTTACTGGAAACCTAAAATGGGAGGAGAGGGGGGGAGTTATTTCAGCCATTCTAGTTATAGATACATCACAATTTTAGTTTTTTCTAAGGTGTCGAATCAGTCTGAAATCTAAGTGCCATGGTATATGGCATTGGCAAATAACAGAACAATTGTGGAGAAGCAGAGGGAACATTATTAAAAGATTAATTAGTAAATTTGATGGTTGTGAATATAAAGGACATTGGCTGGGCAGGAGTAGTGCCCCAGATACTGTGTAAACTTTCTGTATAACTCTGGAATTGCACCGCTGCCATGACACATAACTTCCAGTCTTCATTTTTCAGTCCTGAGTCCACCTCTACTCTCAGCTCTGTCAAAGTGCCTTATTCCTGATCTGCAGCATCTTCTGCTATTCCATTTCTGATGCTGCATCATCAAGGGAAGGGAAGGGAAATCTGGATAACATCCATAAATGAGACAGCAGTACAATTTAATCTATATACTGAACAGGATTTTTCATTCATTAGTGCCTCCGGACACTGGTTGGAAAAAGGGGTAATTTGGTTCATACCAGAGTTCTGACTCACATTATTGCAAACATTTCTGAGCTCAGGATTTGGGATCTCCTTTGTCTTTTGTTGGGCACCATAGACATGCTGCAAAATAATCCTCACAGAAATGAGAAGTTTGTAGAAGTGTCTGTGACTCACCAATCAGTGGAGAGAGCTGTGCCATCACCCCACATCCAGGGTCTGTAGGTCTTGTCACGTGATAATCCTATCCAGTGAAAAGCTGCCAGTGGGTTTATGAAATCCTGAACAAGAACAAAACCAATTCATACAATTGCATTAGTTTCCCTGCTTCTTTCATGGGCAAATAGATACCAGTGTAGTGCCCCTCTCCACCTGGTTACCTCCTTTAATGGCAATCCGCTTACAGGTTTTGATGGACAGGTCTGGGTTCTTTTAGATCCCGCCACCCACTCAACAGGGTGAATCTTTTTTCTTTTTTTTTTCTATGAAATTATTCGGCGGTGCCTCCACCCCCCTCGCTCCTTCCTGGCAGGGTCACCAGGGCAGCTTGGGCGGAAAATTCTAACTACAGAATAATCCCCACTTACTTGCCAGATAGTTGGAGACTTCCAAGAAATAACACAACACATAAAAATATATTCAACACAATAATTATATTAAACAGGCAACAAATACAACATAACAGGGTGAAACACTATTTTTAGGGTCACCAGTGCCCACACTGAAAATACCCATGACTTGATGTAACACGTGTAAAATTAGTGTCCTGTTGGTACCCGTAGTTTGCTGGGGCCCTTGATGACCTATAAAATTCTCTGCAGTGGTTTGGCAGTGTGGCTGACTAGGTTCAGTACAGCCCAAAGGACCCACAAGTGGGAGGAGGTGGTGAATCCCTCCACAGGTAGAATAAGCAGCAGGTTATAAAATCCTCAAACCCTTACTCCCTGGCTTGAGGACACAGTTCAGGGAGTAGGGAGTGCCCAAAACAAATTCCCTGACTAACTAACTAAAAGACGGTGCACTCACGAACTCCATGAATGATCTTCAGGTTTGAAGATGACGCTGGACTCTTCAGTCACTGCAGAGGGGCTGCTGTCTGCTGTCAGGGATCCTCCTCAAGCAGGAATCAGGCTGCGTTGGTCCCAGGATTTCCCCTCACCACAAAGGGTTGCAGGGCGCAAGGTGTAGATTATACAACTACCTTAACATCCAAACTGTAGCCTCCGAGCCCAGCCTCCAGTCACACACTCAGCAGGCAGCTTCCCTGGACTAGCAGAGCTGACCATGTGGTGACTAGTCTCACCTAGGGAGCTGGAGGTGAACCCAGCCTGGCTGGGAAATTTCTCAGCAAACGCTACCAATTGGGACTCATCCATGGGGAAAGAAAACCCAGGTGAGGGATTGGCTGTCAGGTCCCTAGAGGCCAGTTCTCAGGGGGAACCCTGCTTGCAGGCCTGGGACTCAGCAGCTCCCCACACAGCCAGTCCTGCCCTTGCCCTGGCTGGCTCCAGCCTCTCCAAAATGGCTTCTCCCCTCTCCTGAACTCCCTGGGAGGGGCATCTCACTCCCTATTGGTTGCCGGGCAGACTCTGAGTTTGCCTTGGCTCCTCTTCCCTGAGCTGCCAGCAGACAGAGCTCCAGGGATCTATGTAATCTCCTTGTGGGTTACACCAGGCACGGTAATGTGATTAACAAATCCTGATATGCTCAGGTAACCTCAGGTTGGAGCAACTCTATTGGCCAAACTGATCATGTTCTTCGTTTTCTCCAAGAATGTAAGTTTCAGTCTTGTAGAAACTATGTTAATATTCTCTCTTCCCTTCCCAACCATATTTTAACACATTTGTCACCATCAAAACCTTCAGGAGACTGGAGAAGTTTCCACTGGAAACTGTCAATCCTGCTCCATTGATGCACTGCCTCGTCCCAGAGGATGAGTGCACCCCCTGAGCAATTCCCTGTACTTGCTGGCCCCAGACAGTGAAAGGCTGGATAGGGGATTCCAACCTTGATCTCTACCAGAGAACTACAGAGCACTAATTCCTAGGACACTAACCCTGATGCTATTGCTTTTCCTTAAACTCTGTCTGTTCTTTCAACTACTTAATTTCTTTGGTGTTGATTAATCTCTCTTCACTCTCTTATCTGGAGGACATTATCTGAGAAAGAGAAAAAATGCCCAGTGCAATGTACAGCTCTATCTTATACTACAGTAATAGGTGCACCTTGAATATGAATATGAAAAGTACAGGTGACATTGGGTTACTGCCTTGCAGGAGATGTATTTGATTTGAATTTAGAATTTAGTGATGATTCTAATACTGGCAAGAGTGGAGAAGGCTCAATGTAATTAGCCTTCGAGAAAAAATATATAATAAAGCAAATACCAAATGAAGCCAAATCTCATTCTCCCCAATCCTGTTCTCACTGACAAATCTTCTATTGGCAGATTTGAATATGCCACTCTGCAAAAGAGGAAGATACTCTACCAGCTCTTCTTTGCCTTCTATCAAAAAGGAGTCTGGAGCCATGAGAAGAGCAGGCCTTTCAACTCTCCAGCCAATGTTTGTATTCAGTAGAAAAGTGGTAACATTTCTTTCCACATTGATACCAATGTTCTGGGCAAAGAGACTTCCATCCTTAAAAAGAAAATACAGTTTAAGGTTTCTATCGCTGTTACACTCGTACAGGCATGTGAGTGTCAGGGAGTGTAAGATGGTGTAACTAATATGCTGAAAAGCCAGAACAAAGTGTAAGGTAAAATGGGAGGTTGATGGGTTTATTTTACAGTTTCTTATTCTCTCCTGCTGACTGCTTTTCTTGCTGTACTTTCAGCATGTCACTTAGATCAGTTTAGCTTCTCTGACCTTCCCTAAGGCTCACCTCTGAATTTTGCCTAGTGAGGATATTGGGGAGATTCTTTAGTAAACAGGGATAAAAAGACCAGTGTTCTAATTAACTCCAAATGTCATGATCTGTGTATTATTGATCAGTGCCACTACAGCAGTGGAGATTCAATTTGAAATTATTTTAGTGAACAGGTAAGAAACAGGTTTTGTTTTTTTTAAGGAAATTTACCTATATCATTCCTGTTCAAAACCTATGGTAAGTTTGCATTCTCACCTTGGATAATTTCCATTTCTTCAACTTCTTTCGTGAGGTTTTCCAGCTGTCCACATGGCAGATCGGAGACCTTAAAAACTGAAAGCCAAAATAACTAGGGCTGTCAAGTGATTAAAAAAAATTAATCGTGATTAATTGCTCTGCTAAAGAAGAATAGAATATTATTTATTTTAATATTTTTGGATGTTTACTACATTTTCAAATATATTAATTTCAATTACTACATAGAATACAAAGTTTACAGTGCTCACTTTATATTTATTTTTGATTACAAATATTTGCACTGTAAAAAACATATATATATATATATATTTCAATTCACCTCATACAAGTACTGTAGTGCAATCTCTTTACCATGAAAGTTGAACTTACAAATGTAGAATTATGCACACAAAAACTGCATTCAAAAATAAAACAATGTAAAACTTTAGAGCCTACAAGTCCACTTCTTTGTCAGCCAATCAGTCAGATAAACAAGGTTGGTTACAATTTGCAGGAGTTAATGCTACCTGCTTCTTGTTTACAATGTCACTTGAAAGTGAGAACAGGCGTTCACATGGCACTGTTGTAGCTGGCGTTGCAAGATATTAACATGCCAGATGTGCTAAAGATTCATATGTCCCTTCATGCTTCAACCACCATTCCATAGGATACGCTTCCTTGCTGATGGTGGGTTCTGCTTGATAACAATCCAAAGCAGTGTGGACTGACGCATGGTCATTTTCATCATCTGAGTCAGATGCCACCAGCAGAAGATTTATTTTCTTTTTTGGTAGTTTGGGTTCTGTGTTGCTCTTTTAAGACTTCTAAAAGCATGCTCCACAGCTCGTCCCTCTCAGATATCAGATGGCGCTTCAGATTCATAAACCTTGGGTCCAGTGCTGTAGCTATCTTTAGAAATCTCACATTGGTACCTTCTTTGCGCTTTGTCAAATCTCCTGTTCTTAAAATGAACATGTGTTCATGACTGAATGGACTTGTAGGCTCTAAAGTTTTAAACTGTTTTGTTTTTGAGTGCAGTTGTGTAACCAAAAAAAAATTTGCATTTGTAAGTTACACTTTCATGATAAAGAGATTGCACTTCAGTACTTGTATGAGGTGAATTGAAAAATACTATAGTAACTCCTCGCTTAACGTTGTAGTTATGTTCCTGAAAAATGCGACTTTCAGAAAAATGATGTTAAGCGAATCCAATTTCCCCATAAGAATTAATGTAAATGGGGGTTTAGGTTCCAGGGAAATTTTTTTCACCAGACAAAAAAATATATATTATATAGATATACACACAGTATACGTTTTAAACAAACAATTTAATACTGTTCACAGCTATGATGATTGTGAAGCTTGGTTGAGGTGGTGAAGTTATAGGGTGGAAGAGGGAGGGATATTTCCCAGGGAATGCTTTGCTGCTAAATGATGAACTAGCACTCAGCTGAGCCATCAAGGGTTAACATGTTGTTAATGTAGCCTCTCACACAATGCAGCATGAACACGAGGGAGGGGAGACAGCATAGCAGACAGAGACAGACACGCACCTTGTGTGTGGGAGGGAGAGAGATGCACACTGCCCCTTTAAGTAAGCTGACCCTCTCTTAAGTGCATTGTCTTTTTAAGTGGATCAGGAAGTTGAGATAGAAACTGCTGCCCCAAGCTCTCTCTGTCTCTCTCCCTCCGTGTCCCCTCCCTGCTCTATATGGAGAAGGGGTAAGTGGGGTGCAGGAGCAGGGGGGAGGGGGACACCCGGCCTTCCCCCCCCACTCCCCGCAGAGCAAGCAGGAGTCTCTGCGAGCAGCTCTAAGGCAGAGGGCAGGAACAGCATGGCAGTGCAGGAGGTACAGCTGAACTGCCTTTATAGCCTGCTGGGTGGCTGCAGCACAGGGAGCTTAGGGGAGCAGGGAGCTGATGGGGGGCTGCCGGTCCACCCTCGTTCCAAGCCCCCACCAGCTAGGTCCACTGGGCTGCTCTTCCTGCAAGCAGTGGACAAAGCAGGTGGCTGCCAAACGACATTAGAAGGGAGCATTGCACAACTTTAAATGAGCATGTTCCCTAATTGATCAGCAACATAACAATGAAACAACATTAACCAGGACGACTTTAAGTGAGGAGTTACTGTATTTCTTTTGTTTATCATTTTTACAGTGCATATATGTGTGATCAAATATAATATAACGTGAACACTGTGCACTTTGTATTCTGTGTTGTAATAGAAATCACTATTGAAAATGTAGAAAAACATCCAAAAATATTTAATAAATTTCAATTAGTATTCTATTGTTATGAGTGCAATTAATCGCGATTACTTTTTTTTTTTTTTAGTTAATTGTGTGAGCTAACTGTGATTAACTGACAGCCCTAAAAATAACATAACAATATGATGGACCACTTAAAACTAAATTTCATTTCATGTTACAGGTCAATGCATTGTGCCTTTCAGTGCCCAATTGTGCCATCAGTTACTGTATATCTAACATATATTTATAATAGTATGTTATCATGTTACTACAGTATTAACATATCCGGCAATTTTTAAGTAAGTAAATATTAATTTAAAAATAAACATCTTGAAATTAAAAATAAAAATTGTGTGTGGCTAAAAATCCTGACTCTGTGAAGATGGTGAGAAAAATGCAATTGAAAATATCCTGGTTTCTAACCTTTTAGTCACAAGAGTGATTGTTTAAAATTAAAATTACTTCAAAGCACAAACATTTCATTTTCCAAGTTAGGCACCCAAGTTGAAAATTAGAAATTTAAGAAAAAAATGGTAACTGGAATCTTTGCAAGGAAGCCAAGGAATAACTGCATTAGAAGGAGAAAATTCCAGAAGTTTCAAGCGCTGAAGCTTCCTAGGAAGTCTTTTATTGTGGGGTATAGATTGCTTCATGTGACAGACGCTGGGGGTTCAGACCCCAGATTCCAGGTCTGTGCTTTGCGTTGGGGACCGGGGTCCTGGGCAAGACAGCTACATTGTTGTTGTGATGCCAGGGACTCTCTTGCTGCAGCTGTCACTAGAAAACCCTACAGGGTGAAGAAAAATGTGTAGGAGCCCAGCTGGTCCCTCCGTCCTGCTCCCTAAATCCACAATTAGATACCTAAATAAGTGATTTTCAGAAGTGCAGCACACGCAATGCAATTTACACTCCATTAGAAAAGACATATGTCAGCACAGAATTATTTGGCCTTTTAGTGTCTTCTTTGCTCATACTTACCTTTGGCACTCAAGAAACCCACTGCTATCAGCAAAGCCAGGCAGAAGATCCCAAGAATCGCTACAATGAGCCTCCATACAGAAGATGGAGCAGAAGAACCTATGAGAGAGAAAAGGGAGAAATTTAACATTAAGGAGAAAATTTTAAGCAGTATTAAGGAGAAAATTTTAAGCCTCACCGTAGGCATAAGCCCTACCTGATTTTTCCTTAATCTTTATGTGGAATTTTGCTTTTAATGTTCTCATACAGTTCAAGGAAGGTGTTAGACTATGGACAGTTAAACAGTAGTATGTGTGGAGTCACCAGTTTGTAGCACACAGTACCTTTGCCCTGGGGGTTCGTAGTCCTTCGTCTCCTCTGCTGCTCAGAAGCCTTATGACGCTTCAGTTCTGTGTAGGTCACCACCTCCTTGTTTCTTTCTAGTGCGTTATAGTATAAAAATAGTGAATTTCATTCAGTGTGCTGACAAAGTGGTCAGCTCTGATTACAATCTATAGAGGTATAAAACTGTCATTGAAGTATGTGAGACAGAATTTTTGTATTAAAAGATTTTGTCCTATAGTACTATGGTCTTCAGTAGCCTATAGGTGTACTGGGATCAACAAACATCTGAATTCAACAGATGCAGCTAGTCACTTTTTTCTGATATCTGACTCCTATTTAGAGTCTTACCCCAAAATGTTGTTAATTTCCACTTAAAAGTTGTTCAAGTGATTAATATAATCCTTTGCATATACTGTATAATCAGAAAAGTACAGTTAAAAAGGTAAGCATTAAAAGTTAGGGAAATCATCAATTGAGAATAAGTATCTACTCGATTACCCTTACGACTCATGCATTTGGCTTATCAAATCTTGAAATGTAAAATTTCATTTTATATACTTCAAAAGAGTAGGAGACCAAAAGCTGGGAGACCAAGAGAGTTAGCCAGCTGAGTTTGCCAGTGGAGGCAGATAGGTTTGTGTGTGTTTCTGTTTGTTTGTTTTTCATTCTGTTTCCTTAAACTTGCAGGTACTGTACAAGGAAGAACCCATCAGGGCATGTTTCCATCACCACTGCTATCTCTTTATCTGTCTACACTGGTGGGGGTCCCAACCAAACAAGCACCCTGATCCTAGAGGTTTCCATGCAGGTTCTGGTCTTGACTTGCTGGGAACATGTCCAGAATTTTGCTGCCAATGAAAACCAAGCAGGGGGAACAACCAGGTGTAAGAGGTGTCTGCTGGAGGAGTCCCTTGGGAAGCAGGTAAGACAGCTGTAAAAGGGAGTTCAGGTGAGCTGGCAGTACCTCAAGGAGACAATATTAAAGCCACAACTACAAACTATTTTGATGCAAAGAAAAGATAGAAGCAATAGTAAGAGGCCAATATGGCTCCATCAGGAGCTCTTTAATTACCTGAAAATCAAAAAGGAATCCTACAAAAATTAGAAACATAGTCAAATTGAAAAGGAGGAGTATAAAACAATAGAAAAAGTATGTAGGAATAAAATCAGAAAGGCTATGGCACAAAATGAATTAAAGCTGGACAGGGACATAAAGGCAATAAGAAGTGGTTATTTAAATACATTAAGAGCAAAAGAAAGAAAAAGGAAAGTGTAGGACCACTACTTAGTGGGGAAGAAGAGCTAATAACTGATGACATTGAGAAATCTGATGTGCTTAATGCCTATTTTCCTTCAGTCTTCACTAAAAAGGTTCATGGTAACCAGATACTCAACACAATTAATATTGACAACCGGGGAGAAGGAATGCAAGTCAAAATAGGGAAAGAACAGGTTAAAAATATTTAGATAAGTTAGATGTATACAAGTTGACAGGGCCAGATGAAAGTCATCCTAGGGTATTTAAAGAACTAGCTGAAGCAATCTTGGAGCCATTAGCAGTTATCTTAGAGAACTGCTGGAGGACAGGAGGGGTTCCAGAAGACTGGAGAAGGGCAAACATAGTACCTAGCTTTAAAAAGGGAACAAGAAAGAACCTGGGAATTATAGACCAATTGGCCTAATTGCAATACCTGGAAAGATACTGGAGCAAATTGTCAATTAATATGTAAACACCTGGAGGATAATAGGGTTATAAGGAATAGTCAGCATGGATTTGTCAAGAACAAATCATGCCTAACCAACTTAATTTCCTTCTTTGATAGGGTTACAGACCTAGTGGATGGGGGGCAGAAGTAGACACGATATACCTTGATTTTAGTAAGGTTTTAACACACTTTTACATGACATTCTCTTAAGTAAAGTAGGGAAACACGGTCTAGATGGAACTCCTGTAAGGTGGGTGCACAACTAGTTGAAAGACAATACTCAAAGAGTAGTTATCAATGATATGCTGTCAAATTGGGAGGGTGTATCTAGTGGCAACTTTCAGGGGTCAGTCCTGGATCTGGTTCTATTCAATAATGGCTTGGATAATGAAGTAGAGAGTACACTTATAAAATGTTCAGATGACACCAAGCTGATATGGGTTGAAAGTAGTTTGGAGGACAGGTTTAAAATTCAAAATAACCTTGACCAACTGGAGAATTGGTCTGAAGTCAACAAGATGAAATTCAATGAAGACAAGTGCAAAGTACTTCACTTAGGAAGGAAAAATCAAATGCACAACTACAAAATGGGGTCTAGGGTAGCAGTGCTGATGAACAGGATCTGGGGGCTGCAGTGGACCACAAACTGAATATGAGTCATCAATGTGCTGCAGCTGGAAAAAGGCTAATGTGATTGTGAAGGAATCAACAGGAATGTTGGATGTAAGACACAGGAGCTAATGGTCAGCCTCTACTCAGCATTGGTGAGGCCCCAGCTGAAGTACCGTGTTCAGTTCTGGACCTCACAATTTAGGAAGGATGTGGACAAATTAGAAAGCGTCCAGAAGACAGCAACAAAAATGATAAAAGGTTTAGAAAACCTGACCAGTGGGGAAAGACTGACATGTTTAGTCTTGAGTAAAGAAGACTGGGGGGAGGAGGGGGAGCTGATAACAGTCTTCCAATATCTTAAGGGTTGTTATAAAGATGAGGGTGATCAATTGTTCTCCATGTCCACTGAAGACAGGACAAAAAGTAATGGGCTTAATCTGCAGCAAGGGAGATTTAGGTTAGATATTAGGAAAATGTTTCTTACTTTAAGGGTAGTTAAAATCTGAAATAGGCTTCCAAGGGAGACCCCCGTTATAGGAAGTATTTTAAAAAAAAGTTGGACAAACACCTGTCAGGGATGGTCTAGATCTACTTGGTCCTGCCACAGCACAGAGGGCTGAACTTGATGATTTCTCAAGTCCCTTCCAGCCCAACATTTCTATGATTCTAATTTTTAACACAAATTTAACTCCAATCTACAATACACATTTATAAACTTGTTCAACACATTTAGTGCTATTTCCTTAATTTAAAGCTTGCTCCTGCTGTCATTGAAGTCAATGGCTGTTTTACAATTGATTTCAGAGGAAACATGGCACTGGGCATTATGTTCTTCTTTATGGAGATGTTTTTCTGCTTCTTCTTTTTAAAAAAAGATTATTTTAAAATGTCATCTTCTCAAAAACTAACTGCCCAGTGTCTTTGATGCTCATTGGAAATCCACCATAGGTCAGGAAATCATCTGCTGGACAGAAATGAGTTTAAAGCTCTGGGATGGTAAATAAATATGGTCAGTTAAAGATGAGTCATGACTTCATGATGTTGACTATCACAATCAGGCAAAGCAGAGAGAAGCTCATACTTTATTTCAGTATGAGTACGTTTCTGAAGGGAAAGTAGAATTCAGACATCACATCCTTTAACCCTCCCACAATAAGGCATGACTTAAAGAGGCCATGTCTCCTTGAACATGGGACAATTCAAACAACACTCTTTGACAAGGAATGGTTTGCAAAAACATAATCACAGAACTGTATTCCAGTGTTCTGGAGGTTTGATGGCTTCTACTCCCTACTCCTGAATACTGTGTACCAATCTAGGGCATTTCAGAAGCTGAAAGATGTTAACAAATTACTAAAATAACTGTTTCAGAGTAAAATAACTGTGCCTCACAATGAAAAAAAAGCTAATAATCTAAATAGATAAAGTCAGGTACAATGTCTCCAGCTCACAGAAGAGATTTAACACAGACAATAAAATATCAGTAATAGCAGATATGGGTCTCAGATGCTTATAAACATTCCATACCTTTGTCCCTGGTGTTCTTAGGTCTCTGTTTCTTCTGTGCTCAGAAGGAGTGTGACATTTCAAGTCTACATAGGATACTGCCTTCTCTCTCATTTCTGGTGCATTCTGGGCTAGAAAGGTTGGATTCAGTAGACTGAGATGAACAATAGGATCTGATAGAAACTGATACTTGTACTAAGGAACCACAACAGCAATCATCATGATCTAATAGCAGAATAACTGGGGGTTTTGGAAGAACAAAGCCTCTCTCCCATTGCACTTGGAATATGGCACATAGTTCTGAGTCCAGAATTGTCACAAGGGGTAGGAGGTCCTCTTTCACACTGGCTGGTTAAGGGAGGGAAGCCTCTGGGGATTAGGATCACTGTTTTCTGTTGCATTATTTTCTCATTTTTATTTGATCCCTTTCATATGTTTATGGCATGATTCTTTCTAGTGCTTTATCCAGTCTAATTTTAAATGGTTTTTGGTGGATTTCCACCACTTGCCTTGGGAAACTTCCTTTTGTTTTAATTCCCTCCCTTTACACCAAGTTCTACAAACTCACACTACCCTAAACAACCAATTTTCCTCTTTGATGCTGATACACTTTCAATATTTCTAGACAATTATCATTCAACCCCTTTTAGCCATGGTTTGCAAATTCATTATATATGTTTAGTTCTTCAGGTTTTCTTTCTAAATCACTCCCTTCAGCCCCTTTAATAAAGCAAATGCCTTCTTTTCTTCCAAACTGCCCACCACTTCCTGCTATTTTTTTAAAGTTGTGTTTATCTAAATCTTTGAGTCAGGGACCATGACCAAAATGTTCAAAAATGTGTGCTAAAATTTAGGCTTCTAAGTCAATGCGACGGCGCCTATTTATGCAGTCTGGTTTTCAAAAGTGCTGAGTATCCAGCAGCAACTACAGACTTCAGAGGTGCTGATAGGTGCTCAATGTTTTGAACATAAATCAGTTTTTAGTTGTATAGATATGAATTTAAGAGGCCAATTTTAGGCACCTGTCAAGGCTGAATCCCCACTCTGGCACTTTGAGTGCAGAAGGTGGGGGCCCGCAAGGATTCTAAATAATAATACTGGCCACTCCAGGCTCGTATTAAACTGCCAAGGTTACAGCCTTTATCTGACCTTGGCTTGGTAAACGCTGCCACCACCCAAATGCAAAAGTCCCCCTTGAACCCAGGAAGGAGCACTTGGGAATTCCTCCCTGTGGTGTACTCTCAAGACCTTTAAGACAGCCCCCACCCAGAAAGAAAACAAAGGAAATTAGCTGTTGTCACCAGCTAATCAAACAGCATATGCACAAACCTCTTAAAACATCAAAAATCCAATCCTGTTCTTAAAAAAGGTAAATTTTATTAAAAACAAAAAAGAAGAAAATACATCTGGAATGTAGGCTTTTGCTAGACTTTAGAAGAGCAATTCCAAAAAATTAAGCACCCAAAATAGCTTTCTTGGGGGTTCAGCTTAACGGTTATAAGCAAACAAAAGCATCTGGGGTTAGCACAGAGGAGTCTACAAGCCTTAAAAAATAAACAGAAATAAACCTAGTCGTGTCTTCCTAAACATACTCTGTCCAATGATTTTTTGTAGGTATGGAAGATGAATTTTTATACCTGGTTTAAGCCTTACACAGCATTCCTGCTTATAGCATTGCTGCTCGGTGTCTCCTTCTCCAGAGAACAACAGACAAAGGAAAGTTTTTTTTCTCCATTTTAAAAAGTTCTACCTTCCCATTGGCTCTTTTAGTCAGATGCCCACTCCTTTTTTTTTTTTAACCTCTGGGCTTGTTAACTCTTTACAGGTAAAGCAAGTAAAGAACAGACTAAGGGGGATTTTACAGCTAACTGGTGGCTGGGTGTCCATCAAAGGGAGCTATTCCCCCCACCTTCATGTATCACAGCACCCATTTTTGAAAACCTTGGCCCATCTCCCCTCTGTTATATAAGTTAACTACACAGTAGATGTCCAACAAATAAATAATAAAATCCTAATAATTAATCAAAATTGAAATGCACAGAACTGAATTCTAGGCATGCTTTCATCAGAGCCATAGAAAGAGAGATGGTCCTGTAGCAAGATGCACCTTCCTATGCACAAAATTTTATGTTTTTTGTTAACATACTGCATTGCAATAATATATCCAATCTGCTATCCACTATCAGGGCAAGTCTACACTACAGTGCTACATCGGCACAGGTGCCCTGATGCAGCCGAGCCGCTGCACCGTGTCTGGTGAAGATGCACTACACCGACGGAAGAGCGCTCTCCCATTGTCATAATTACTCCATCTCAGCAAGAAATTAAGCTATGTCGGTGGGAGAGCATTTCTCACCGACATAGCACCGGTGTGGACTGTGCGAAACATGCATTGCTCAGGTGGGGGAGAGGGGGCTTATTCATACCCCTGAGTGACATAAGTTAGATCAACTTAGATGTAATGTAGACCTGCCCTCAGCCCTAGGTTACCTTCTTTATTAGTGCTTTCCATTTCTCCCTACCATTAAATAGCCATGTTATTACAACAGATGTAATAGTTTTAATTTTATTTTCAGATCAGTTTGCTAAACTTTCCAGACTGCTTTGGGTTTCGTATCTGGTCTTGTTTGTGTTTGTAACACCCCTCCATTTAGCATAGGGGTAAGCAAACTACAGCCCGAGGGCCACATCCGCCCCGCCAGCTGATTTAATCTGGCCCCTGACTTCTCGCTGGGGAGCGGGGTTGGGGGCCGCTCCGTGCATGTGTGCAGCAGCTCCGCGCGACTCCCGGAAGCAGCAGCATGTCCCCCCTCCGACTCCTATGCGTAGGAGCAGCCCAGGGCTCTGCATGCTTCCCACCCCAAACGCCAGCTCTGTAGCTCCAATTGGCCAGGAACTGCAGACAATGGGAGCTGCAGGGGCATTGCTTGCGGATGGGGCAGCGTGCAGACTAGAGCTATCTGGCCACACCTTTGCATAGGAACTGGAAGGGGGACATGCCGCTTCTTCCGGGAGCTGCTTGAGCTAAGTGATGCCCGGAGCCTGCACCTCTGAGCCCCTTCCACGCTCCAACCCCCTGCTCCAGCCCTGATCCCCCTCCTGCCCTCTGAACCCTTCAATCCTAGCCTGGAGCACCCTCCTGCACTCCAAACTCCTCATCCCCAGCCACACCCCAGAGCCCGCACCTCCAGCTGGAGCTCTCACTCTCTCCTCCCTGCATCCCAACCCCCTGCCTCAGCCCAGAGTCCCCTCCCGCACCCTGAACTCCTCATTTCTGGCCCCACCCCGAGCCTGCACCCTCAGACAGAGCGCTCACCCCCTCCTGCACCCCAACCCCAATTTCGTGAGCATTCATGGCCCGCCATACAATTTCCATACCCAGCTGTGGCCCTTGGGCCAAAAAGTTTGCCATCCCTTGAATTAGCATCATCTGAGAATTGAATGATGTAAACTTACAATATATTAACAGTCTAGTCACTGCAGTTTCCAGCCTATTTATGAAGATACTAAATAACAAAGATCCTAACACTAAACTCTGCCCTTTCCTATTTATCATTACCCTTGGTTCACAGTACTTCAACCATTTTTTTGTTCAGTGATAATGTTTTTATCCAAGACTATTTGAATTAATTACCCAAGTAAGATTTCTTGAGAAACTGTTAAATTTCTCACTAACACCAGGATATTCACTCATTTTTTGAATTATACAGAAGCAATCACCTATACCTTTTGTAACAACTATGTACCCTACCAATTAGAGCCCCAGAAAAATATGGAACTCATACATTTGTAGCTTTTTGATAGGAGACTGGAGGGCAGGAACTAGACCTTTAAGTGTCAGAAATGTTTTTGTCCTTCTTGAAAATCCCTTGGGGATGGAAAGAGAGAGAGAGAGTCTGATGTCACCCTGTTACTGCCTTGTAAGGAGATGGACAACAGGAGCTGAGAGGGGAAGAATTATTCACTGTGCAATGCTCCATCTGAAACCGCACTGGAAATTCTCACTCTGGTAGTTTGAAGTGCGCTGCACCCGCACTCACAGGAACTTCTCGCTTTGTAGCTTTACGCAAGGCCTAAGGTGTTAAATTTAACTTGTTTGAGGTCAGTTAAATATTGAATTTATTAAACAAGGTTGTTTAAGAAACTATTGATCAGCTAGTGTCTCTGCACTTCTTAAAACATGGGGCGAGATTCTTCTGTATTTTACACTGGTATAAACTGGTGTAAACCCAGTGTAACTTCATTGAAGTTAATACATTCACTCCCTATTCATAGTGATATAAACAAGATCAGAGTCTAGCCCATGGTCTCTGTGTTCATTCCCGACTTGCCTTACCAGGGAGGCAAATGTAACCAAATGGAGACCTGAGTGCATTTCCTGGCTCAACTCTGTATCTGCTCACTACAGCCAAGTCACTTTACCTCTCTGGAAACCTGGAGTGCAATGAAGTGGCTTGGGTACAAGAAAAAACAATCCCCAATCTTTGAGTGAATCATAACCAAACATATACATAGGTTTTGAACAGGGAAATAAATATTCACTTAACAGTGTTCTGGCTGAAATCACACAGGAATTTCTCATACTCAAGTTGCTAATTTGAGAAGGGCTGCCACCAGCTAGAATGGTCAGAACTTGAAACACATACTTTTAACAAAGATTCCCTATTTATACCTAATCTCCCTTTTCCAGAGTAGATGCAGACATCAACCAGTGATCTTACGCTAGACTCAGGTGGTCTGCTTAGCTTGTATTTTCAAAACACAATCTCTGCCCATACAGAGCTTAGAAAATTTTACAGGAAAAAATAAACTGGTCAACACTGAGCTCACAGTCACCTTGTGCAGCCTTTCTCAAATTAGCAACACACAGTTGGGTCTCAGAACTGCAACGCAATAATATCTGACTTTGACTAACGGGAAGACAGAGAGTAATAGGAGTAAACAAATTATCTCATTGGCTGGCAGAGATGTGAAGCTCCTACCCCTTTCCATGTCCCTTCCAGCGAACCTCCATACATCCAAACACACATGTACTCAATGACAAAAATTGCCCAAATGTGGTTGACAGCAGACATGTGAAAAAGGGTAGAAAATTCAGTACCTCCATTTTTGCAATTATAAGTGAGGAAAAGACTGTTACAAACATTTGACATTATATATAGTTATACAGCTAAGAATTTGATAACTGCAGTACTGTATAAAAATAGCAACAGACAGCTCAGCAAAGCCAAGAAGCAGCAATTCTTTCCGAGTTTCTCTTTCCGTCTGGGATGTTTCCAGATATGAATCTCAGAGTTTCTATGTTTTTCCTCGTAACAATGCAAGGGACTTCAACTCAACTACCTGCTTCTCACAGGCACACCTACGGGTGGTTGTACAAACACTGGAGCGTATTTCAGAAAGAGAGAAAGCTGCACATTCTTCACGGTAATTTTTCTGTACTAAAGAGCTGGGATGGAAAGACACACATTAATGTCAGTCATACCAATGACATGGCAAAATCATAAGTAGCTATTAACAGTGGGTCATTCTGGTGGGCAGGAGAGTTGTTAAAAAATTATATTCATTGGTGGTTATGAAAGTGGGGAATACGACATCTGGTGAGAATCATGGGGGGGGGGGGGCAGAGCTTTAGTTTGTGTAAATTGTCATATTTCCACAGAAGTCAATGAAGTGATGACAATTTGCATGAGCTGAGCATCTGCCCCATAGTGTGCGGAGCTACCAGTGCACCTGAAACTTGACCTGCTGCACCATTTTCTATTCCTGTTCTAGGATCCCAAAGAGCTCTACCAGGGCACCTCAGTACTCACTACAGAACTGAATAAGGCCGGTTGAATTTTTTTTCCCATCAAAGTTGTTTTTCAATGGTTTTTGTTTAAACATTTTTGTTTGTTTGCAAAACTCAACTGCTTTCTGCCAAAAACTTCTATCTTTCATTCAAAGAATGAAAGCCACACCCCCAAATTGTTACTCATCTAATTAGCTGTGAAAAACTGAAATTTTCTTCAGGAAAGAATATCATTCAGGTCTACTCCTAATTGATGGCTAATTGTGCACTGATTTTCAGATGTAGAGAAGTGGGGGTGAGCATGGCAGGTCACGAAACTCACATTTATTCATGAAAAGTCAAAATAAGTATCAGGAGGAGATGGGCTCTGAAGAAAGAGATTCTGTTTCATGCAAATACCTTTTACTAATAAAGAATGAAGAAATACAGAAATACAGAAACTAGAATGAAGTAGCAGAAGTCTATCTAAGTAGGTTTTCCATGTGTCTGTTTACTAAGATTAGGATTTTCTAAGGAAGTTAGGTGCCCATACACTGCTGAAATTCATGGGATTTGGAAATGTAACTCCTTTGAAAAATACAGACTAAGAAATCTGTTTTTTTCTGGATTTCAGGTTATATTACAAAAGACTCAACTCCACCCCACCCTACTGTCCTTTGCTGCCTATGGCACTGACTTGGAAGCAAGGAGATTACTAAACAAAGATCCTAACCCACATAGTCACACACATTACTGAGTTCAGTCCATTGGAACCTCTTTCTCCCATTTGTTTCATGCCAGCTTTATATAAATGTACAGGGAACTGAACAGGTTCCACTGTGGCTTACACATCAATGGAGAGAGCTGTGCTGTCCTCCCATAGCCAGGGCCCATCTGCTCCATTACGGGATAATCCAATCCAGTAAGAGGAATAATTCAGTTTTTTTAGGGAGACCTGGAGGAAAAAAAAACGCAAAAGAAAGAAAAGGAAAAGATAAAAACAATCCATGTTTCATCCTCCTTCTCTGTCCTTTCCATAGCTGTACGGCTGTGAGGGAAGGGAATGTAAATCTTGTGCTGAGGCATCTACGGAGACTAGTTGTCTCATTATTATTACTATTTATTTGCAATATGGGCACAACTAGAGGACCCATTCAGGACTTGGGCTCTGTTATGCACAGAACAAGAACAAGATCAGGATGAAAACAAATATTGAAATATCAGAATGTCCCAAGAGATCAAAATCTTGTTGTCTAAACAGCTCTGTTATGCACATTTTACTGTCGCACAACAGTAAAAAGAAAATAATTGTGGTACAGGGTCTGCGTGGAGTTATGGCAGGCTTACATTCAATATAAATGACCATCATAAATACTTTGTAACCTTTTGCTAAAACACATTAATTAAAAAAGCCAAAACAAAATGAGTGAAAACATTTGAAACTTAGAAGATATGTAAAATTTATTTGAAAAATTTGCAATTTTTTGGCTTAAAGAGATTTTTCCCAAGGTAAAATCCCTTGCTTGCTTGTTCTTTAGATGATATTAAAAGCACTTGGAACAAAAGGGGTAATTATAGGTGGTAGCTTTTTATTTTGCTGTAGTTGAAGTCCAATCCTATTTCTTCCCAAGAGAAAACAAGAAAAACTCTCAGACAGGGAGAAAGGAATGACTAGTAAAGATAAGGAGAGACATCTTCTTTCTCTCTGTGATTGCCACTTGCAGTTTAGTTCCTGGATAGATATCTCAGGAATGTCACACAGTTCGCACAACTGTATTAGCCACTTTAAGATCTGGCAAAATGTTTCCAGGATCAGGCTAACTGGTTGTTTATTGTTTGTTTGTTCTGTTTGTTTGTCACAGCAGTGATGCAAGGGTAAACAACAGAAAACATTAGGTTTACATTCCAGGTCTTACTGAGGATTTAGCCAAACCCGATGAATGTGGTAATGTCATGTTTCAGAGTTGCAAACTGTATACCATCAGATTAGGCCTGAATAAAGACTGGGAGTAGTTGCGTCATTAGAAAACCTAAACTTAATTTCCCCAATACTAATTTCTCCCTACTGTTACTCATACCTTCTTGTCAACTGTCTACTCTCTTATCACTTCAAAAGTTATTTTTCCTTCCTTGGTATCGTACTGTTAATTGATTTATCTCGTTAGACTGACCTCAAATTTGGTAAAGCATCCCCCATCCTTTCATCGTAAGTGTGTGCACGGGGTGTGCCGGGTGCGCCCCAGCACACCCTAATGCCCTGAGCTCCGGCTGGGAAGGCTGCTCCTCTCCCCTCCCCTCCTCAGCTGTTTGCCGGGCAGGCTCAAATCAACTGCTTCCTGCCTCCCTGCTCCGGCAGGGCCCAAGTGAGTCTCACAAAAAAAAAAAAAAAAAAAAAAAGCCTTAGGGTTAGGTGTGGGCGGGAGTGCGGAGTTAGCAGCAGCAGCACAGCCAGCCCCTGCTCACCTAGGGCCACCCCACACCTCTTGGGCTGGTGGCCATGGCGTCCACGTGAATGGCTGCTCCCTGCCAGCCAGGCTCCACTCCAGCCACAGCAGGCATCAGGTGACCCAAGGGAGCCCAGCTAGGCTAGGGCTGGGTGCAGTGGGAGAAGCTCCAGATACCGGCAGGAGCCATGCGGGGGTGGGGGAAGAGAAGCCCCAGACGGGGCTGGAGCCACGTTGGGGGGAGGAGAAGCCCAGACCCTGGCAGGAGCTGCACTGGTGGGGCAGAGGGGAGAAGCCTGGACCCCGGCAGTAGCTGCACTGAGGGGGAGAGAGGAGAAAGGGTCCTAGGGGGGGCAGTCAGGGGACAAGGAGCAGGGAGGCTTAGATAGGGGGAGGGGTTCTGGGGGGCAGTTAAGGGCAGGGGTCCCAGGAGGTGGTAGTCAGGGGACAAGGAGCAGGGGGGTTTGGGAGTTCTGAGGGGGGCAGTCAGGGGGCGAGAAGTAGGAGGGAGCGGATGGGGGCAGGATGGGGGTGGAGCTAGGGCAGGGCAGGGTGGGGCTCCCTGGGTGCACACCCTAATGAAATTGGCTGCGCACGCCTATGCCTTTCATGTATGTATACCTGCTCCTGTATTTTTCACTTCGTGCATCTGATGAAGTGGGTTCTAGCTCACGAAAGCTTAGGCCCAAATAAATTTGTTAGTTTCTAAGGTGCCACAAGGATTCCTCATTTTTTTTTTTTTGTGATGTCATGTGTTTGCCTTTTCTCCCCATTCTGGTCAGGACTTCTTGTAGATTCATGATATTAATGTAATGTTAAAGTTAGGAGTGTATTTTAATATTCCTGAGGATTGGAAGGAGAATAATAATAATAATTTATTATTAATTATTATTATTATTTCTTGCCACTTCCCTTATTTGGAGTCAGTGACTTTTATAGCCTTCTTCCAAAACTCATGATTGTATGCTTAATTTGTTGTGCAAATTGGTTTCTCTAAGGTCCGCTGATATCTGGTCCAGGTACTGAGTCTTTTGTCTCTCCCTTGGTTGTCTTCCATTCACGATCATTGCAAAAGCCATCCTACCAATATAACTCTCAGGTCTCTGCTGGATATGTCCATATCAACAGAGCCTTGCCTCTCTCAACTTGTCTTCAATTGGGGCAACCCACATTACGTCCTCACAACCTTATTTTGTCTCCTATCATGGAGTGTGCAACTATTTGATCATCTAACATGTTCAATTCTGTGGTGGAGAGCATACTGATTTCCTTTCTTGTGGTTGGTCAGGTATCTGTTTTGTACATTAGAATGGGTTAATTACACTTATATACACTCTACCTTCTAACTTTATTGGCATCTTTTTGCCACAGAGAACTGGGGTCAGCAACCATCATTTGTACCAAGCAGCTTTGATACGATGCTGGGCATCACTCAGGATAGCACCAATGTCAGCAAACATTGATCCCAGGTATTTAAATTCTTTCACTCTTCTGAACTCTCTGCCTGTGATATCCTTTCTAGTGGTCCTCCTCCCTCAGTTATCAAAGCCTCAGTCTTACCAGCATTCACTCTAAATCCCACCCGCTCAAAACTGTGTTGTCACTGTTCAAACTGTTACACACTGGTAAAGGCCAATGTATCCTGGAAATTCTTTGCTATAGCCCCATTTAGTTTGGGCTATGGTACTCACGCCATCATACATATCCTAGATAAGACAGCCATAGCCTTCTGGCAGACCTCTTTATCACAAACTTCACCAAACTAATTCTCTTGGAACACAATCATATGCCTTCTCCAAGTCCACAAAGACAATACCCAGATGCTGTCTTTTTTCCTCTGTACTTCTCCATGAGGTTTTGTAGAGGAAATATGGCATCAATTATACTCCATAAATCAATAGTCACCCTTTCAAATTTCAACTCTTCCATGCAGACCATTTTCAATAATTCCTCCCATCGTTTCATAGCATATAAAGTCAGTTTAATTAGGTGATAATTAGCACATAGTGTAATATTTCCTGTACATTTAAAAATGGGAACCAGAAAGCTTTAACACCATGCATTCAGCATTTTCTCTTTCTTAAGAATATCATTAAACAGACTTGTAAAATACTTTACACTTTCCTTTCCCAATGTCTTCAACATATCCATATGTACTTCATATGGCCCAGGTCCTTTCTCTCCTTTTTTACTTCCCTAAGTGCATCAACAAACTCTTCCTCCTGCTACTCTGAAATCTATCAGCTTTCATTTTCTTAATTCCTCCCTTGAGTTCTCCTCATTCATCACTGTCTCAAAATAATCACTCCAGACTATATTGATTGATTGCCTATTTATTTGGAATATAAGCAAACTAATTCACATTCCTTATCTTTTCTCTATTGTCTTAGTGAGTTTGTAGATGGTCTTTTCTCCCTCACATCCTCCTCACTGGCCACATTTTTAGCTGTCACAACGCTTCTTTTAGCCTTCTTTTTTTTGCCTCCATACACACCATCTTATCAATGCTCAACCCACTGGCCTGCCATTTTTGAAGGGTTACCTTTTCCTTCTCAACTGATTCTTTAACTTGAGGATTCCACATCCACATTTCCCTTTTTACCCTTTTGGCACTGGTTTCGTCACTCCTAGGACTTCATGTACTGTTTCAGCAACATTAACTTTACTTTGTACCAGTTATCCTCCAGCCATTCTTCTATGTAGTCAGGAAGACTACATATTACTTCTTGCTTAAAGATATTTCTGAGGTCTCTGCATTCTAAAGTCTATAAAAGGAAGTCTGTGCTGGTTCACAATGCATTCACCGGGTTTTATCTTACACTTGATTATTTATCTATCACTTCTTGATAAAAAGAAATCAATTTAGGACTTGTGTCCTCCACTGGCATAAGTTATGAGGTGGCTTTCCCTCTTTTGAAAGTGTGTGTCTGCAATCACTACATCTCATCCCAGTATTTGTTTCCCCTTCAGAGTTTCTGGTCCCAATGTCGTGCCGCCCGTGGACTGTTTCATATACAGCCTTTGCAGTTCCAACATGTGCATTTAGACCTGCTCTGACAATTATCTCCTCATTAGGTGGTATGTTTTCAATAAGGCAAAACTCCTCTTTTACCTTTTGATCATCTCCTAACTGTGGTGCATACCCACTTACTATATGGACAGTTACCTCTTCCCAATAATTTAACACTCATCAGTTAGTCTGACCTTCTGGTAACCTCTATCATGAGCCTCTGCATGGTTTAAACCAGAATTGTTTCAAATCATTCTGGTAGTTTTTTCCACATAAACATTTGTGTACTATACCCAAGTAAATTGTAAATAGTATCCTGACAAACCTGCATGTGTAATTTGGGATATATAAGAGGTTATATAAAAAGTAAAATAGACTCTACCAGCTCCTCCTTGCTGTCTATCTTCAGCAGTCTGGAGCCCAGGGAAGAGCAATACTCTTTACATTCAAACCAAGTTTTTATTTTAGTAGAGAAGTAGTAACAGTCCTCTCCATTTTGCATCCATTCGTCCTTTGAACAGATTCTGCATTTGTTTCCTTCAAAAGAAAACAAATAGATTGGTCAGATTTCTGTGTTCCTGTATGTAATGAAATTGAAGATTGGCATCTTCTGACTAACAAATCATTCCAAAACCTACAGGGAACATTACTGGCTGCTGACACTCCACTGTCTGATTGCACAGTGTGCAGAGTCATTTTGCTGCTGACGAGCTCATTTCCCTTTCAACCATAAAGACCTTTTTTTTTTTAACTTGTTTTGTTTTGTGGTACTGTAAATGTGAAGGAGGAAAGAGGATGACAGTCCATGTTGCATGGCTCAGATCTTTGTCAATTCCTAGTTTAAATCTCTACTAGAATCCATGCAAATATGTCCGGCACAGCAAGTACAAGGTAACTGAATCAATAGAAAGTATCTAGTGGCATAAAATGTCATGCAGGTAACAGAGAGCCCTGACTGGTTGTGTGCTGCCCTCTAAGAGGATTCTGTTTACATCCAAGCACATGGTACAGGGCAAGGGAATTCTATTCAGTTTATTTTGCCAAATCTCATTGAAAACCCCATGTCATGTCATAGCGCCTGAAAATGAAACACTGTGGGTAGATGATATTGTGGGCTATTACCAATTATTGTGACTGACATTCATAAAGCAATTTCCATACAAAGGACCAAAAGTGTTCCATAATATGCATATTAGGAGATTGCTTAAAGAAACACTGAAATACACAAATTGGTAAACTGTGTAGTCCCACTGCCTTCAATGAGCACTGGATTGGGCACCAGTTCCCTAATAACACACACCCTATCATGGCTATAACAGTGAACATAAAACTATTTGCACCAAACTCATTTTCCTTATGACTATAAATCCAGTATTTAAATTGTGGTCTCTGGACATGAACAGCTGGGGTATTAATTCCACTTATGCCCCTCAGTTTCCTTGTTCATTTGGCAACAGATAGCACAGAACTAGGGCCTGGTTTATGGAAGTGCTGAGCACACACACTCCCATTCATTTCAATGTTCATTTGGGTGCTCAGCCCATCTGAATATAAGCCTCAATTACCATGCCAATTGCTTCTACATTGCATTGAATCCTCCTATTCAGAGGTGGATTAATAATAGTCATCGCATAATGTATTCAACACATTTTGAAATATTTAAAACAAAATTGCCCCTATCCCCTGTCTTCACTTGTAATGTATTTTAAGTGGTTTGTGAGTTGTTAGGCTGTATCTTTGCAGAACAGGGCAAAAGGAGCACTTGGATAGACAGTTGCTAATATGGACAAGGATAAAAGGGTTCTACTGTAATTAAACTAATTAAATGAGGTGTAAAAAACATCAAAATGAATGGCTATATAGCTCTTTGTTTAGAAAGCATATTCATCTGGGACCTGACTCAAAGCGTATTGAAATAATTGAAAAGATTTCAGTGGACTTTATCAGACACATAGATGAATACAATTAGTTGGGGAAGAATCAACATGGCTTTTGTAAAGGCAAATCATGCCTCACCAATCTACTAGAATTCTTTGAGGAGGTCAACAAACACCTGGACAAGGGTGATCCAGTGGGTATAGTGTACTTGTACTTTCAGAAAGCCCTGACAAAATCCTTCACCAAAGGCTCTTAAGCAAAGTAAGCAGTCATGGGATAAGAGGGAATGTCCTCTCATGGGTAAATAACTGGTTACAAGACAAGAAACAAAGGGTATGAATAAATGGCCAATTTTAAGAATGGAGAGAGGTAAATATGATGTCCCCCAGGGGTCTGTACTGGGACTAGTGCTGGTCAACATATTCATAAATGATCTGGAAAAAGTGGTTAACAGTGAGGTGGCAAAATTTACACACAATACAAAATTACTCAGACCAAACAGACTGTGAGGAGTTACAAAGAGATCTCACAAAACTGTGTGACTGAGCAACAAAATGGCGGATGAAATTCAGCATTGATAAATGCAAAGTAATGCATATTGGAAAACATAATCCCAATTATACATAGAAAATCTATTACTTGCGTCTGATGAAGTGGGGCATTCACCCATGAAAGCTTATGCTCCAATACTTCTGTTAGTCTTCAAGGTGCCACAGGACCCTCTGTTGCTTTTTATAGAAAATGATAGGCTCTAATTTAGCTGTAATCACTCAAAAAAGAGATCTTGGAGTCACTGTGGATAGTTCTCTGAAAACATCTGCTCAATGTACAGTGGCAGTCACAAAAGGTAACAGAATGTTAGGAACCATTAGGAAAGGGATATTTAACAGGACAGTAAATATCATAATGCCACTATATAAATCCATCTAGGTAGGTCCATCAATTGCTATTAATCAAGTTTGTCAGGGATGCAACTCCATCCTCTGGGTGTTCCTAACCTCTGACTGCCAGAAGCTGGGAGTGGACAACAGGGGATGGAGCACTCAATAATTGCCCTCTTTTGTTCATTCCCTCAGAAGCATCTAACATTGGCAACTGTCAGAAGACAAATTACTGGGCTAGATGGACCATTGATCTGATCCATTATGGCCATTCTTATATTCTTATGACTCAGGGTCTGGCTCCAGGTGTATAATAAGTGTAGGGAATTATGCCCACAGTTTATTTCAGTCTGAAGTCACATACAAGGAACACACAGTAGTTGCCATTAGAAGGCCATAGACTGGTACCTTTTGACTGTAAGGACTGCAAAGACTTAGAAAGCTCTGCATTCTTGGCCTGGAGATCTTCCTTTTCCTGAGAGGTTTTCTCCTGAATTTCTTGTAGCTTCTGGGTGAAGTTTTCCAGAATTTCCTGCTGGTGAGTGAGATTTTCCAGAATTTCCTGCTGCTGGGTGAACTTTTCCTGCCATCTGTTTGCTTGATGGGAAATGAAAACAGTTAAATTCACAATAGTACTACACCAAAAAGTGACTTTCAAAACGAAACTATGGTTTACAATATACAGGCACAATTTTAAAAATTCCTTTAAATGTTGCATAGAGCCAGGGCTGGTACAAGACAGCTGTGAAGCTATGGGTGTGGCCCAGGGACCACTTGGTGCCAACCAGCAGAGGGCACAGGGTTGAATACACTTTTACAGGGATTCCCTGGGTTAGACATCTGCATAACTATTAATCAAAGGGTGACATGTGAGGTCTCTACGAAGAGCCAGTAGCCCCCTGGTCATCATGATCATTGCAAAATATATGTATAGATGATATTTAAGACATTATGTAGCTACATTGATAATTATGTTGTTAAGGTCTTGGAGTTACGGCAGCTCACCAGGAGGCAACATACCTTAGAAATGTTCCTTTCAGGGAGGAAGTAATAGACATCTATCTCCCTGTCTGGTCATTTGTGTATTGCAAACCTCACAATGGATGCCTATTTACATATTGAGAGACTGTGAAATCTACAAGAGAAAATCTACAGGAAGACAAACAGCAGTGGGGTATCCGGTTCATGAATAAAACCAAAAGATTGTTCTGCTAAATCTTGGTGGGCAAGGGGATGCACTGAATCCTTCGCTCAGGAGGCAATTTGGCAGTGTGCTTGTCTCATGAAAGGAGGGTCACTGCCAGCCTCGCTACAAGGATTTTGGGTGAGCAATATTCTACAAGTCTTGAGAATAGCATGTCAATAAAGTCTAGGCATTTGAAAGTGTGTTATGATTGTTATTTTATATGTAACCATTTGTTTCCAGTATTTCTACTTGCTACAACTTGAATCTTTGTGCTTTGTTAAATACTTTTATTTGATTTCACTATACACATATCTAAGTTCTGCATGCTAAGCAGAGCAGTGATTTGAGGAGAAACTGGTGAGCTGGGGTGCACTGCTTCTTTGGAAGCAACAAATCAGTGAACACTGAGTGCCCAGTGGACCAGGGGCTGGACACTCCAGAGAGACACTTTGAGGGTTTGAGGGTACCTACTGCTAACCTGAAGAGTGAAGCCTAGATGGGAGTGATTGTGTTGCCCACGGCTGGTGGAGTTGGGAGCTGACTTATGATAGGCAAATACAAGGCTTCCTCCCACCAAGGACAGGTGGTTGCATCTGAAGAAGTGGGCTGTAGCCCACAAAAGCCTATGCTCAAATAAATGTGTTAGTCTCTAAGGTGCCACAAGTACTCCTGTTCTTTTTGCGGATACAGACTAACACGGCTGCTACTCTGAAAGGTGGTAGCTAAGTGTCTCACAACCCTGGGTACCCCCAGGAAACATCAAAATGTGGTTGGACCTCAGTCTCCCCCTCCCAATCAGCAGGAAGGATGATTCAGTTGAGGGGTAGGGGAGTGTTTCCAGAACTACCATGTGTTTTTGAAGAAGTAGTTAGGAGAATAGTGGATCGAGGTTTCCTGTAAAACAGAAGCAGGGGGAAAGCTGCAAGGTGGTCATTGATAAAGAGAGAGCTATCCTGATCCTCTGGGCACCCAATTTACCTTCACAAGATTCTCACTCAGCACAAAGCTTCTTGCAAATCACACCATGCAACAGTGAAGCATGAGCAATGACTATCAAACAGTATTTCCCTGTCGCTGGTGAGACAGGACTCTAACTGTAGGTTTGGCAGTTTTGGCTGAACTCTCCCTGCATACATTTATTGTGGTGAAAACTGCAAAACTAACAAATCTGGAAACCAAAATTCATTTTATATGAATAGACCAGTGAGTTACTTGCAGTGACACCACCATAAATGAGCCTTGGCTTTGTCTTAGAAGGGCCACCTGTGGGGTGACTGTAGAGCTCAGTTTCTGTGACTGATGGAGGAGATATGTTGAAGATTGGAGATGTAAATGGAGGAGGCAAGTTGAAGAGCAGGGCTGGGGAGGAGCATGGGACAATATGTTGTGACATAGGAGTGGTGGCTGGGAGTGAGGCTCTAGGGGAGCAAAGATTGGATGGTGGGCAGAGGGAAATATGTGAGGGAAATGGAATTGTAAGAACTATGGAACGAAGTGTCAGAGGAGCATGGTGGAAACATTGGCCTGGAGCTGGGAGATGATCTTGAGCAGGAGAGGAAAAGGGAGAAGCTCTCCACTCTGGGAAGTTTCTCATTCATGGTTTGTCAGAGGATCTCTGTTCTGACAAGAGTTCTTCAGAATGTGACTTAGACCCAAAGACCATTTGTTGTTCATCAGAGCAGAGACTCCCCTTTCACAAACCACAGGGGTTCAGCGGAAAAGAGAACTGGTCCATCCCACTAGTGCCTTCCAGGCCCTACCCAGCTCAACTACCATTTGTGGCCAAGACTCTCCACATGTGATTCTGACACCCCCCGCCTACTCATGTGTCCATTCACCCACATGCCCTCTCTCCTCAGCCTCTCACCCCACTTATTTCCCTGTGCAGCTGCTCTGCTGTTTACCAGAGGAACAATGGGTGACTGGGGATGCTGGGGAGGGAAGGGGTTTGAGTGGGAAGGTGGGGCTTTTGGGCACATGTGCTGGGATCTGGGTGGGCGAGATCAGAGGTGTGTGTTGGGGATGGAAGCAATAAGAGTGACCTCCATTTCATGTGAATCATACACAGACAGCCCCATTTAAACCATGTTCCTGTTCTATGTCTAACCCCATCTGTGTGAAACACCATTTACACAAAACACATTTTATACTTAAGAAACAGATTATATTGATGTTGCTACATACATTTTTACATTTTAGAGTTTAACTATCTTGCCTATATCTGAGCTATAGTGAAGCTGAGTAAATGACAAAATAGTGGCAGGAAAACATGGGACAATTTAAAAGGAATTATCTAGATTTTTAAAGAATTTCATAGATATTTCATTGAAAATGCAAAGAACATTAAATAGACTTTTAAAGAGATATTGACCCATATTTGGAAACTTAAATTAATCATTTAAGAGTGAAGCTAAGGGATTTAATCCCGCTTTAAGTGGAAATGCAATCAAAACCTTAACTGTGCTAAATTAGCGCTCAGGCTTCCATTTTGAATGATTCCTGTACAGTGTTGCAATGGTTCAGATCACTTCTGAAGCCCTGATCCTGCACAGGGCTCTGTGTAGGGGGATCCTGGAGACTCTTTGAGCTCATTGCAGGATTGTAGCCTTAGTGCCTTCGTTGGATGTACTCACCCTCAGCACCCAGGATCCCGAGCGTTACCAGCAGCACCAGGCAGAAGATCCCAAGAGTCAGTGCAATGAGCTGCCACCGAGGAGATGGAGTGTCTGAAAGAAAGGAGACAGGGCCAAGCCAGGCAGTGAAAACAGTGTCTTGTCTCTGAGAGTGGACATTACCAGACTGATCCAGAAGAAAGTTTAATGTCCCTGTGAGAATCAGGATCCAGACACCACAAGGGGAGAGAGAACAGGGGGTCTCAACCACAAATAATAAGCAATTCAATCAACTGGTTGGATACAATGTTACTGTGTATAAAAATATGTCAAGTAAGGTCTTTTATTGAAAGCTTGTAATGTTCTGAACTTGATGGTCATTATGAGATGTGTATGCAGCCTGTGATTATGAATTTATGTATTTGTGTAGAATATAAAACTGTGCTCCTAATCTGTGCTGCAACATTCAGCTCTGCCACACAACAGGGAGGTGGTCAGCCTGGCAGGGAGGGGCTGCCTCCACAACCAGAAGAGACTAGCTCCATGCACCTGGCTTTGTTCAACCTGGAAAAAGAAACATGATGGGCCATTAGAATTAATGGGAAAACATTAAGGCAACCTGGCTAGAATTTCCCCACCCTAAATCCACATGCCAGGAGAAAAGAAAAAGAAAAAAGTCTTAAAAGGGGGGCTTGAAACCAAAGCTTTTATCTAGAAAATGAGGTCCAGCATTTAGGTGTGATACTGTTCAGGAAAGGCTGGATCCCCTCTCTGACAGGGGGCATGCTGGGAAACTGCACAAAGGCACTAGGGTGACTTGCATTACAAAGTGGAATTTGTTTAATATAGAAGTGTAAAACCTGAAGCTGCGTCTTTTTGTTTATTTTCTGTGTAACTTGTATGGTTTTACCTCCCTTTCTATTTTTGTCTTTGAGTCTGATTTTTCTGTTAAATAAACCTTTTGTTCATTTTCCCCCAGGCAGGTCTCTGTTGTGAAAACTGGGTAAAGTGTATGTGCCAAAGTGAACTGATAACTGGAGGCAGGTTTCACTCCTTCAGGGATGATGAACAAGAAGGGGAAAGTCTAAGTGCCTGGGAGTTAAGAACTCAGGGTAGATGAATTTGGGGAAATTTGGTACCAGAACGACTGGTGAGGTCACCCTGCAAGGAGTAACTAGGCTGGTGGAAGCCAGGGGGAGACCTTCATGTTTGTAGGCTGGCTACTGGTGTCAGGACTCTGAGCCATAGCAGCATAGCATTAAGGCAGCCAAATATATAAGGAAAGATGAGACTAACCCCTTTCTGGTCTCGGTGATCCCCAAAATGTCACAGCCCACCTCCTATAATGGACAATTATAGAATAACCTGACCATACAGGAAGCTTCATCCTAACCCCAGACTGTTGGTGGTTGACTTCTGCCTTGTTACACAAGGGGATTTATAGAGAAAAAAAAAGAAAACAAGTTAATCCTGACCAGTAATAGCTGATTGGATGATTGCTCAGCCCAGCAGCCAATGAGAGTGACTGGAAAAGACTCCTATTAGCTTCCAGGTCTGTGACCTTCCCTGACTGTGCATGATTATTTCTTGCATTTGGCATTCAAGGCAGTGATCAGGTCTCAGTAACTTGCCATTGGCAGAAACACCAGAGTACAATAAATTAAAATTTCTGAATTCTGACATATAATATCAAGGAGAGTTACTGGAGAAAGAGGTATGACTCTGGATTGTAAAATAGCAATATGTATAATACCTTTGCTTTTGGTCTTCTCCACTGTTTGTCTCCTTTGCTGCTGAGCAGAAGTGTGAAATTTCAGTTCTGTGTAGGTCACTTCCTGCTCACTCATTTCTGGTGGAATATAAGATATAATGTTTAAACTAATTTAGTGGATGGAGGAGACTGATGAGAATACTAGGGCTGTTGATTAATCACAGATAACTCACATGATTAACTCAAAAAAATTAATCAGGATTTTAAAAATTAATTGTGATTAATCACAGATTAATTGCACTATTAAATAATAGAATACCATTTTAAGATTATTAAATATCTTTGCATGTTTTTCTACATTTTCAAATATATTGATTTCAATTACAACACAGAATACAAAGTGTACAGTGCTCACTTTATATTATTTTGATTACAAATATTTGCACTGTAAAAATGATAATCAAAAGAAATAGTATTTTTCAATTCATCTAATACAAGTACTGCAGTGCAGTCTCTTTATTGTGAAAGTGCAACTTACAAATGTAGATTTTTTTTGTTACATAACTGCACTCAAAAACAAAACAATGTAAAATGTAGATCCTACAAGTCCACTCAGACATACTTCTTCTTCAGCCAAAACAAACAAGCTTGTTTACATTTACAGGAGATAATGCTGCCCGCTTTTTATTTACATTGTCACCTGAAATTGAGAACAGGTGTTTGTATGGCACTTTTGTAGCCAGCACTGCAAAGGTATTTACATGCCAGATATGTTAAACATTCGTATGCCCCTTCATGCTTTGGCGACCATTCCAGAAGACACGATTCCATGCTGATGACGATCGTTAAAAAATAATGCATTAATTAAATTTGTGACTGAACTCCTTGGAGGAGAAGTGTATGTCTCTTGCTGTTTTACCTGCATTCTGCCATATATTTCATGTTATAGCAGTCTCGGATGATGACCCAGTACATTTTCTTTGTTTTAAGAACACTTTCACTGCAGATTTGACAAAAGGCAAAGAATGTACCAATGTGAAATTTCTAAAGATAGCTACAGCACTCAACTCAAGGTTTAAGAATCTGAAGTGCCTTCCAAAATCTGAGAGGTACAAGATGTGGAGCATGCGTCCAGAAGTCTTCAAAGAGTAACATTCCGATGAGAAAACTACAGGACATGAACCACCAAAAAAGAAAATCAACCTTCTGCTGGTGGCATCTGACTATGATGATGAAAATGAACATGCATCAGTCCGCACTGCTTTGGATCATTATTGAGCAGAACCCATCATCAATATGGACGCATATCCTCTGGAATGGTGGTTGAACCATGAAGGGACATATTTACGTGCCAGATGTGCTAAAGATTCATATCTTGTGACACCAACTATAACAGTGCCATGTGAACACCTGTTCTCACTTGACATTATAAACAAGAAGGGGCAGCATTATTTCCTGAAAATGTAAACAAACTTGTTTGTCTGAGTTACTGGTTGAAAAATACTTAGGACTAATTAGACTTGCAGGGTTTTTTTCTACATAATTCTACATTTGTAAGTTCAACTTTCATAAGGAGATTGCACTACAGTACTTTTATTAGGTGAATTGAAAAATACTATTTCTTGTACTTTTTACAGTGCAAATATTTGTAATAGAAAATAAATATAAAGTGAGCACTGTACACTTTATATTCTGTGGTTGTAATTGAAATCAATATATTTGAAAATGTGGAAAACATCCAAAAATATTTAAATCAATTGTATTCTATTTTGTTTAACAGTGTGATTAATCGCACAATTAATTTTTGTATCGCTTGATAGCCCTAGAGATTACAGATCAATGGACCTGAGTTATACCAGGTTCATTCTAGTGTAACTCCAGTGACATTTATGGAATTTCACCAGCATCAAAGTGGTGCAGTGAAATAGGAAGTGGACTCCATATATTCACTGGCAGAACAAACAAATATTGAGATCTGTTTCATGTTACAATAGACTGGATGACTGAAACCAAGGAGAGTATTGGAATGAAGAAAAATCACATACATCTTTTTAAATATCTGACCTCCATTTATAAGTTATGGGACAAAAACTAAGCTGATTGTCAATGTATATCAGTAACTGAAGCAAAATAACTAAACAAAGATGGCAAACTATAAATTAGAAGTTGGAAGTTTTACAAAAACAAACATTAGAACATTAAGAGATTGTAAATTAAGGCTACACTTATTTTTTTAAAATGATGCAGAGTATGTAATACAAAATTGAGCTACCATACGCTGAACAACCTTAAGTGTAGTTTTGTTCTGACGGATTAGTGTGGAAAAAGGACATTGTCTCTCTCAAGAAAGTTTCCTGTGCACAGTCTGAGTCATATCCACTGACTTTAGTAACTAAAACAATGGTTTCTATATTTTACACCTGAAGTTCAGTGGGGTTTAGTTCTGCCGTTCACAGGCTTAAGTGCTTTTCTGAATAGGAGGTACCATTTTTGAAGTACTTTTATGACATAGGAACCTATAGTCTATTGGGAAAAAAAAATCAATGGGACTAAGTCCCATAGGCACTTTTGAAATTTTTTGCCTAAGGGCCCTAATTAATTCAAACTATCATAATGCTGTGATATGGAGGAAAGCTGAAAACATATCATCCCAACCCTATTCCTGGATAACACTCTAATTAAAAAAAATGCAAGAATGAAAATAAAATAAATAAATAAATAAGCAAGCAAGCCTTGCATCACACCTCAAAGGCCAGAAAATCTCAAGGAATAGCAGAAAAACTAGGAGAGAAAATTAGAATTCAAGACATTCCACCGAAAGTGTTCTCAACTGAGTGTCAATGCGTCCATATCTAGGCTTATTAACATAAACATCTCAGGTGATCTCAGTTGTGAGTGTGTTGCAGAGACCAGTTTATTTGACTCAATTTCACTTTTTTGGGTCCTGCCCATATTTCTCATCCCCCTAAATCCTTAGGTATCATTTCTCAGACTTCTCTATTAACATTTTTCTTACGCTCTCTTCCAAAACATTTCATCAGATGTTATATAAATGAGGGTTGGCATTCATTCCCACTTAACACCTGACTGGCCACCTAGCTCTGGATTCAATATATAGTTGTTTATTGTTAGAAATTAATATAAACCAAAAAATAAGGCTAAGTTGCTACCTTGTTTCTTCAGACAGGACCAGATGCTTTGTTAATACTGAGATCTCTGCCATAAACTTGGTACCCTCCTTTTTGGCAATCTTGCAGATTTGGTGAATATGGTAAAAAGAACATTCAGTTACAAATGCAGAACCATAAGATACATGGATTGACCAACATCATACATCCCAAACACACATGTTTTGCTGCTTAGACTAAACTTTACCAGAAGGGGGAAAGAACAATACACAAGTTAGATGTCTAAAATCCTTTTAAATAAAGATAATGGGTAGGATTTTCAAAAGTGCCCAACTGACTCAGGAGTGTAAGTGCCTGCAATGGTGCACCACCCTCGAGCAAGTCCTCTTGTGGCTGTGCTCGGATCTCCAGGAATGCTGCTGTCTGATCTCCCTTAGTGCCTGCAATCATTTTCTGAGACTTGAGTACTTCAAACAGGTACTCTTTAGTGGGGTCTCTTTATTAACCTTTCGCACACTGTACAAAACCTCTTCTTTAGCCCCTTGAACTCAGCCTTTCATTTAGAACTGGGTACTCATTCAGACAAGTTCTGATATGGGTCAGCAGCAGTCCTCATTAAGCTTCTCACCAGCTGGCCCCTTTTTACTCTGTCCTTTCACCTATTGGCTTGGAGAGGTCAACAAGCAGCAGTCCTCCTCCTGCTAGAGTTTCCCTTTTATGAGGGAGGAAGGAGCATATATGTGGCCCTCCTTCCCAGGCTTCATCCTGGTTGGCTGGGAGAGAGGGGAGCTTTGCCCCACACTACACTAAAAGGCTCCTGGGCCCTTAAAGGAACAGTAGCATGGATTCCCCCAAACACTAACTATTCCCCCGAGACTGCTTCCCCCCTCCCAGTATCTGCCTATGTCTCTTCCTAGGCCCAGTCCCATTGATTTTCAACATGAATTATGCTCCTAAGTCACTTAAGGCCAGATTTTTAGGCACATTTAGGCTCCTAAATCTCATTGATTTCAATCTGGTTCTTAGGTACTTTTGAAAATGTCACCCATTAACACTCACTTCCTAATTTAGACAGAAGAGGAAAATCTTACAGCAGTTACAATCCCTAACAATGAAAGATCCCACAAATACTTAGACATGATACCTGTGGAGGTGTCCTCTGGTCAGTGAGCAGGAGTCTGGGAATAGAACTTGAGGAGGTGTACCCATCCACTCCTGTATCAAATCCTCTGAGGAGTCAGAGAGAGGCAGAAATTGTTTGTCCTGCTATCAGAGGGTCAGCATGAATGAGAGAGGAAAATTATTTGCTCTGTGATGTTCCGACTGAAACTGCACAGGAAGTTCTCGCTCTGCTACTTCGACGGATGTTGCACCTACACAATGCGCTCAGACAAAAGGGTCTTTCATCTTTATGGATGACTAGGACTCAGGCATTAACTATAGAGATTGGTTTGAACATTTACATACATTAATTACTGTGTGAAGCAACTGTGACTAAGAAACAAATGCTCAGCCTGTGTCCAAGCACTTTTAAAAGCCTGGTCTTACCTTCCCTGTATTACCTCCAGGGTGAACTCTTTGCCAACCAATTTTCCAAAGGGAAGCCTCCTGTCCTACAGCCTAGACCAGAGGGATACTGGGGGATCTCTCTACTTCTTTGCACTTGGAAATTTCCTTTATTTTACTCATTTTACATCACCATCAATGCAACAAGTTGTGATGGGATCCCCGGGGCGCAGCCTGGGACTGTGGGACCGCTGTGCACCCTTACCTCTCTCCAAACTGGGCTGTCTCTCACAATGCCTTGCTAGTGACCAGCAGCAAACCACTCCAGATGCTGTTATCACTCAGCACAAACACATGTGGAGCCCCACACCCAGCTAGATTGCATGAATGCTCCCAGAGCCACCCATGAATCATACAGAGAAAGGCACCAGAGCCAAATCCCCCCAGTTCCCAGTACTATACCTCAGGAATAGACTGTCTTGCACTGCTCAAGATGAGAAATGCAGATTTATTAATTGGTTTACCACTTCATCAATGGAAAGTGGAGATACACCAGCCTTTGCAAAACCTGAGCAGATTTGCCATACACTTCATACAAACTCACTGATAAAGATAAACAGTTAAACAAATTTATTGACTATAAAAGGTAGATTTTAAGTGATATTAAGTGATGGGCAAAAAGTCAGAGTTAGTTACCAAAAGAAATAAAATATAAGCACGCAGTCTAAACTCTCAACCCTGTTAGGCTGGGCAGCAACTAGACTTAAGCAGTTTTTTCTCACCCCACTGGATATTGCAGTTCTAAATATACAGATTTGTCCCTTAAATCTGTGCCAGACTCCTCTGTTGGAGTCTTCAGTCTTCTTCTCAGTGTCTTAGTTGCTTGCAGCATAGGTAGGGGCAGGAGAAAGGCCAAGCATATGGCCACTGTATCTATTTTATACCCTCCATCAATGTGCTTGGAAAACACAAGTCCAGGCATGTCTGGGGGCATTGTTGAGTCTCCAGGCAAGGTTGAGAAATTCCCCTGGTGGGGCCTCATGCAGGTG